>NC_043703.1:61538487-61598032 GCF_006229205.1 Suricata suricatta | reverse complement strand
ATGTGGTATATATTCACGATGGAGTACTACATGGCAATGAGAGGGAATGACATATGGCCCTTCGTAGGAAAGTGGATGGACCTGGAGGGTGTCATGCTGAGTGAAGTAAGCCAGGCAGAGAAGGACAGAAACCATATGTTTGCACTCATAGGTCTAGCAGGAAAACAAGAGAGACCTAATGGAGAACCAGGGGGAGTGGAGGAGGGAGAGAGAGTTGGGGAGAGAGAGGGATGCAAAACTTGAGAGACTATTGAATGCTGAGAATGAACTGAGAGTTGAAGGGGAAGGGGGAGGGGGGAAAAGAGGTGGTGGTTAGGGAGGAGGGCGCTTGTGGGGAAGAGCACTGGGTATTGTATGGAAAACAATTTGACAATAAAATATTATGGAAAAAAAATAAAAATAAAAAAAATAAATAAAAATTAATTAGTAATAAAAAGTTATCCTCAGAAGATTAAAAAAAAAAGATACATTCATTGCAGAATTATTTACAATAGCCAAGATATGGAAGCAACCCAGTCTATTGATAAATGAATGGCTAAAGATGTGGAAAAGAATATTACTCAGCCATAAAAAGAATGAAATCTTTCTATTTGCAACAACATGGGTGGACCTAAAGGGTATATTGTTAACAGAAACAGAGAAAGACAAATACCATATGATTTCACTCATATGTGAAATTTCAGAAATGAAACAAATGAAGAAAGAAAAAGGAGACCAACAGAAAAATAGACTCTTAGATACAGAGAACAAACTGGAGGTTGCCAGAGTGGGAATTGGTTGGGGCACAAATTGTACTTATTGTGATGAGCGCTGAGAAATGTATAGAATTGTTGAATCACTATGTTGTACATCTGAAACTAATACAATACTGTATGTTGATTATATTGAATGAAAAAATAAGTTAAACAAACAAAAAATAAAACAAATTTTGATAAAAAAAAACATTAAAAAAATTATAAATTACTATGAGAATCTAGTTTCCCGGGGGAGGAAAACTGTAGCTGGTGTGTACTTTCAGGCGAAGTCATACCTCCACACGGAGCCTTAATCCCAGCATGCCACTCTATTCATGCCACTCCTTTAACATGTTTAAATTAAATTTCAACCAAGAAATTTTTCAAAGCGTTTTTGCATTCTAGCATATCCTAGAAGACTCAAGACTGGGGAGGCTAATTACGGGGTGCCTATTGTCTAATCCTTCTGGAATGGTCTCCTAGCTGGATTCCTGCGAGCTTCACATTTGGTATCTGGGCAGACAAAGTCCTTCACAGCAGCAGCGACAAAAGTCTAACAGCTATGCCACACTTGCAGGGGCCTCTAGGAAATGAATGCAGAACATTTCTTTCCTGGCAAAGGCTTCGTGCCCCTGGAATGAAGTCATTTATTTGCAGGCCATTCTGCCTTCTGCCATGCCAGTTTCAAATACCAGATAGCACGTGACTCAGGCGTCCTGGTGCTGAGCCTGAGCAGCCCACAGCTCGGTTTTGCTGGCATGGGGTAACAAATCCCTAGAGAGCTGCATCTGCGGCGCAGGAGATTATCATAATTGATCTCTATATGTTTCTCGTTTGCAGATAAAAGATAACTTGGGAGCGTGCGGACATCCCGGAAAGTCCCACTGGTGCAGAGGGCCCTTAGACACAGCCAGTTCATAAGGGGAGCAGAAGGATGACCTGGATATTAATTAACAGGTTGATGAATAGATGTATAATACAGGAATCAAAAGGGACCAAAAGAAAACTCATCAGGAGCTAAGATGCTGACGTGCTGGACAACGTTGGCCAAGACCCTTGACCTCTGTGAGCCTCAATTAGCTGAGTAGTAAAACTGAATGAAACAAAAAATTCGATGAAAATCAGATGTTGACTTCCATTTCCTCTGATGAGCTGGCGAGAGTAATTTACAGTCTCAGAGACAATTGTCAAAACACAGAGCAGACATCAAATGTGCCAGCACAGTGGCTCAGGAGGTTAAGAGTGTGACTCCTGATTGTGTCTCGGGTTGTGATCCCAGGGTCGTGAGATCGAGCCCCAAGGCAGGCTTTGCGCTGACCGTAGAGCCTGCTTGGGATTCTCATTCTCTTCCCTCTTCCTCTCTCTCAAAATAAATTAATAATAATAATAATAATAATATGATTCAGAAAAAGAGCCAGCACAGGAGGGAGTTTTAGGACTTCAACTGCCCAGCACATTACACCGAGTCTCTGAAATCAGCATGCATAGCACGCTATTAACGTGAAGCATGTTACATGACTGCAACTGAAATCTTCCCTATTGGATATATAGTGTGCTATGTAATTTTAAGGAGGGAAGGAGGTTAAAGAAAATCCGGATCTCCCTATGTGATCCAAAAATAATCCCTTTTCCTAGAAATTGTTTTTAAAAAAACCCTACCATGGTGTGAAAGGAAAGGCTTGCCAAGTGTTCTGAGAGATCCAAGGAAAAATACTGCAGGCTGTAGGGGGGTAATGAGAACTTTCACACTTCTACATTATATAATTAGTTCCCGAGTACCCAGAACTATTTAAAATGCAATTCGCTGATTGGAAAGGAAAAAAATAATGAAGGACAAAGAGGATAAATGTAGATACCACTTGGTAAGCCGGTGAACGTGCATGGTATGGGAAGGGGAGAAAAAACAAGTAAGGATTCTATCTGCTCATACTGTAAGCATTCAAGACTTTCAAGAGGATCCGATTAAAAAGTGGTTTTTGGTACGGATTTCACAAAAAGATACAGGGTCTTTGGCTCTCTTTTTTTTTTTATTCAAAATCTGAAATAACCTCAAGTAGCCCAGGCATTATTAACCTTTATCATTCCTATCTATACTGAAGATGTCAAATACATGTCTCCAGGCCAGATACTTTCAAGATCCAAATTTCTGTCTAACTTTTCTTCACTTCTGGGAAATCCCTAGAAGTTGTCTCTATTCTCCCCACACTCAGTACCACTGTCTTTTTGTTGGACGGTTCTAGTCAATGCCTGCTGTCCTGTGGTAACTATTAATAGTGCTTCCTTTCACTGTCAGAATGGCCCGGACTGGTGGGATAAATTACTGTGGTGGCACCCACATTCCCCACCTCCTCGCACCATACACGGCAGCGTGAGGCAGGCCTGCATCACCGTCTCCAGCTCGGACTTCTGAGACACTCTATTCACTTGGCTTCCAATCTCCTTCCCTTCCTCTAGCTCATCCAGCATAGGTGGGTCTTTGTAAAGTGAAAGTCTAATCAGGTCACCTCCCTGCTCCGAAGGCCGTGCCTACTTTCAGAGCAAAGTTCAAACGCTTTAGAGTGCTAACGTTCGAAGTCCTCTGTGGGCGACGTCATCTGGTAACATCAATGTGGTCTTCCGGCCACACCAACACGTGGGTGCTGACCAGGGAAGGCAGGGAGAGAGGCAAACTGAAACAACTACTTAAACAAAAAATATTCGTAGCTGAGAGGAGAGAGTGCTAATAATTTTTTGCATGTTTGTTACATTTTTGTTGAAAAACGTATTACATATTTGTTGAATTTAACTATATGAGAACCACCCCAGTGATAATGACGATTCACTTTCTAGAGTCAGTTTTCCCAGATCCCCGAGTGTCGATGAGCCAACATTTCAGGTCCCAGACAATGTTTTGGTAAATAAAAGACAAGAGATCTGGGCCAATCTGGCTACTGTCCCCGGTAGCTGTGTTTTCATAAAACTGCATGCCATTCTCATATTTAACAACTTAATTTTTTTAAAACGACTTATACTTTGAATGTACGCAAGAAGATTTCTATTTGAAAAGCTCTGTAGAAAATCCTTATGCAGGATAAAGATTCTTTTATAATGTATATTTTTCTATGTGTTAACTTCTCATTTTCTTATGTTCTCCAAGTCTTTCCAGAACTTTCTGACTCACCCTGGACCAGCCTATAAGGAATCTCACGGTGCAAACAGTCTCCAAAGGCTGCATCTGTTTGGTATTTACTTGAATAATGGTTTCTCAGCTTTGAGATACACTGAAATTACCTGGAGAGCTTTTCAAAAATACAGATGCTCAGGCACCCCACCTGTGACTTAATGAATCAAAATCTCCAGGAATGAGGCCCAAACAGGTGTGTTTGCTGATACTCCCTGAGGTTGGACAATGTTGAGTAATATCCAGTCCATGACGGAACACCCAGAGAACTAAAATAAACCAACAAAACGTTGGTTTCAATGTGAAAATGGATTAGTAAATCAGGTGCTAAGCAAAGTAGCTGCTTGGAAAGTCAAAACTCAAATATGTAAGACACTATTTAAGAGATTTAAATATTTCACAACTGAGGTTTATATCTAATAATCTTGCTTCATACCATCCAAACTAGTCAAATGTTACACAGTCCTGAAACTATGTCAATACACGCTAAGAGCATGGTGGAGGTAAGTGTATTATCAATTTGTGTACCTAAAGAGCTGTTAAAAGAAAGCTAGGTGCAGAATTCAAACTGGACTTCTGTCTTGATCCTATAAGTGTTTATTTTATTGGTTGTGATATAGTTAGTCCACGGTACATTTGAAGGACACATTCATACATACCAGCAAATGCTAATTTGAGAGCTAATACATGTAACTAACAAAGCTAGAGGAAAAGTCCAAAGTCCTACCAACATTTCTGTGTTCTTTAGGACTAAAAATTATTGCCAAAAAGTAAAAGAAGCTATCATAAAACCAAACACTACTGAAAGCTATTTGATTTTGTAAAAAAAAAAAAAAAAAGAAAGCAAAAGAAGTCAGATAGCCTCCCTTGTGTCAGCTCTCAATGAATGCCACCTCTTAGCCTCTTCCAGGCTCATGACCTTCACAAGCTGATTCAACTAGGTTTCTCTCTCCAGGGTCACAGTTCAAACTGCCTGTCAAATGATTTGTCAAATCAACGCACATCACTATAAAATGAGGTTTTCACTCAGAAAGGGTACTCAAAGCTATTTAGTGACCTTTTTGAATACTATACCATAACCAGGTTCTAATTCCCTTCAAACTGACCACAATAACAAAAAGCAACGTATTTAAAAGAGTCAAATCTTGATGACCAGCAATATTCTATCAAAATGAAAACATTGTCGTTAAAACTGTTTCTGTTACCTCATAACCACAGATTGCTAACATGTCAATGGAAAGGTGCCATACATAAAATGACAAATTTTGCAAGCCCAATTAAAAAATAATTATGTTCCAGGAGTTTGCTACTGATAGAAATTCTACAATAAATCCACTTCTAAAGAGTCACTAATTTTTATTTATTCTAAGCATTTACACCAGCTAAAATTGTGAAGCTAAGCATGATTTGTGAAAAATATGTTATCAAGGCTGAAAATGGCAGCCATTCCTACTCTCTTCCTTCTTCCTTCCTACTTTCCTCTTCTATGTCAATAAAAGAGTGAGCATCTCTCTCCTAATAGTTTTCTGGGGAATAGATAAGGTAATATATGAAGCGCTCTGCATATTGTTATTTTGGGGGGGAGGGATTATTAACAAAAGAAAAAAAAGCAGAAATGATGTTAAATCTACCCAAAGCACATCACGAATGTTCAAGCCACTGCTTACAGACCTGCAGTGCCCCTAGCTCTTTCTGGACCCTCTGGACTCACCAGACGGAGAGATTCATAGGAATGGTCCATGCTAGAATGAACTCCTAGCCTTGCAAATCAGTGACCTTGGTGAAAAGCAGGATGTATCAGAATCCTCCAAATGTCCAGGTCCACCTTCCCTGAGCAGAAGTGTAACACCCAGAGCCTGGTCTTCAAAATGAGTTCATTTGAATTAACACTTTTCATCAGGAAAAGGGCTTTGTAAGATTCAAAGACCTACATTTAAGACAAAGGGAAGTAGATCTGAAGGGGCCAAATCAAGAATGAAACCCAGCTTCTCAACTGGAACAAACACTGGGTAAAACAGGACAAGGCCCAGCCTCAAGTGTATCAGGTCAAATCAACCAATACAAAGCTATCTGAGAACATGGCACCCAGCGGTTGCTCTGACCAGCCGTCCTATCAGGGACACCCAATGGGAGCAAGAGCATGTCTTAGGAAAAAGAACACTGAAAGGAGGCATTCAGTGATAGTACCATATAGAACATCTCGTTAGCACCAAGGAGTTCTAGTGGCAATTCATCAAGCAAGGCTCCAGTTCCTCCAGGGCAAAAAATAAAATGAAAAATGAGAAAGTTTAGGTCTTTAATAAACTGTGATGAACTGGGCAGATGAGCAGTTTGTGAACTCAACCACAGGGAGAGAAGGCAGGACTCTTGTTATTAAAAGTGGAGTCAAAGGGGATGTTGGTCTTTGATGCTGGTATAGAAACCAGCTTTAAAAATGTAGCCACATCAAGGCCAAACAACAGCAACCATTATGGCAATGCTGAGCCAAAGAATATCCACCTCAATCTGCTCAGACCCTCTTGCCTGAGGTGTAGATGGTCTCTATTGCATGCAGATTCTCAACCCTGACTGCCCATTAGAATCACTAATGCCTGATCCCCCTACCCATCCAATCACACCAGACTCGGGGTATAGAGCATAAGCAATGGCATTTTTTTGGCATTCAAGGTGATTTCGCTGTGCGGCTGGGGTTGAGAATGTCTGCAGGTCTTGAAAAGGATCACCAGGGAGGCATGTGCAGTGTTAGCTATAGAAAACAGGCACTGGACCCCAAAGCAAAAGCCTGCTGGGACCCGGGCAGGATCTGAAAACAGAGGCCTGTATTCAAATCCTACATAATCCTACAACTGTGTCTACACACACACACACACACCATTTCTACTCCTTTCTTTTAACAACTGTCTTACCTTCAAAGGTCTGAGGCAGCATAAGGTGCCTGCAGCCTTTTAGAGACAGCAGTGAACAAATCGGACATGGAAACAAAGGCCCTAGCTCAGAGCTTCAATCAATACTTCCTTCAAGTTTGAAGACTCCCTCTTTTTAAACTACCTCACTATCCAGGGCTGCATGTTACAATACTTATGGGATCTTTTGATCTTGAATTGAATCCTAGAAAGCAGAACTTCAGAGTGTCCTGAAATACCAACATTAGGTACAGCCAGGTTCTTCTGTTAACCCATCATTTGCTGGACTGTGTGTTTCCCGGACATCTCATGCGATGAAAACACATTTAGAAGCTAAACAATGAGAATCACAAATTTCTCTCCTACAGATTAAGGACTTCAAGCTTGATTAGCAGGCTCCTATCATTGAGTCAGTTGTGGCCGCAGGATTTTACATAGTAATGGGCTGCAGCTAAGGCATGCTGTGTGCTGGAGTTTGGGTGTGTGCTGTTGCTTATTAATCCTGTCTACACAGAGAGCAGTGAACTGAAGGCCTTCCTCAAATTACATAAAGTAAAATGCAGTCATGATAAAGAGTCATCATCTCCCTAATATCGACACCATGTCCTGCCGTGCTGCCACTGCAGAGCAGTTGCACAATCCTTGACTGGTGACTGATTTTGCTGATAACTTCTTTTCTCAGAAGGTGGAGGAGAGGTTTGTTCACTGAGACTTCATTCTGACCGACCAACAAGGACAAGCCAATGAGTGAAGGGAGATGAATGGAATACTGAATGAAGTGGCCCTCTCACTATTCCCTTTTGGGCCTTCGCTCATTATTCCTTGCCCATTCCTCCTGTTTTCTAATTATTTTCATTGTAACCTCTCCCTTACCCCAACCTCCTGCACACACACATGGCTCCTCACTAACCCACCACACTTGCTGCCACCGGAGCGAACATTTTGCCCTCCAACTTCTGTCCATCACTTTCCAGCTCCAAAGACAAAAATCTCTCTTCTCTTTAACAAGTACTTAGCACCTACCATTTGGTAGACATTGTGTAAGTGCTTAACAAATATTAACTCATTTAATCCTACAAAATCTTTAAGGGGTACTTGACATTTGAATTTCATTTTTCAGATAGGCAAACCAAGGCACAGAAGGTGTTCATAAGTCACCTAAGGTTACATGGCTAAGATTCAAGCCCAGAGAGTCTGGGACAGAGTCTGCTCTGGACCAGCACACTGCTGTTGGCATGGTCAAGTGCAAGATACTTACCATGACAAAAGTCCCCCATGTCCGTTGTAGGGGGGCAAAATTTGCCACACCAAACTGTCTCTTTGGGATATAGATTATTTTAGACTGGTTATTTTTAAGAAACAGAAAGCTCTGGGAGAAACCTTGACTTTCCCCCTAACTGCCTAAAAGAATTTCGATAGAGGACCTACTCCACAAAGAGAGTTATCACCATAGATAACTATAGTATAATATGAACTAGGTGTGGTAGACAGGGAGGAGTATAGCAAAGCCTGTTTGTCAGAGTTCTTTCTGCGTCCCATTGTTTCCGGATGGCCCAGCAAACATTTGTTTACCAAATACTTGCTCTTTTCCACCTTCCTGTGAACTGTCTTTCTTCCCTTTCAAGTCCCAGATTACTACCCCCTTCTCTTTAGCTCTGGATGGCATATAAGCCCCAACTGCCTGACTGCCTATGGGACTCATATTCTCATAAAGCCCTCATACATATGTCATTAAGTTAGATTTTCTATTTGTCTCATGCCAATGAAATTCTTAGATCTGCCAGAAGAATCTTGAAGGATAGAGGAAATATTTTGCTCCCCAATAGTCCACGACCAGACTGCTCTAACATTATACACGTTATTATACACTGCACTCCACCCTCCACCACGCACCCCATGCTTCCCAAGTGAAAGCTTAGGGGCTGGACTCAGCACAGGACTGGATTCTGGAGAACATTTTATGTCAAAAAAAAAGAAAATGTAAAAGGCCTGAGAGAGGAATTCTGAGTGCAGAATTTACTTTTCCATCGTTTGTCACCATAGCAGCTCTGCTCTCAAGTAGGCGGAGCGATAGAAGGCCTACTTACTTTACAAAAGATGAAAAAGCAAGTAAAAATTCTAGAATTCAGACAGGTATTAGAATAAATGAGATGGGCACCTGGGTGGCTCAGTCAGTTAAGCACCTGACTTCAGCTCGGGTCATGATCTCGTGGTTCTTGAGTTCGAGCCCCATGTCGGGCTCTGTGCTGCCACTGAGAGCCTGGAGCCTGCTTCAGATTCTGTTTCCCTCTCTCTACCCCTTGGCCCCTCACACTCTGCCTCTCTCTGTCTTCCAAAAATAAACATTAAAAAATAATAATAAAATAAAATAAAGAATAAACGAGAGAAGAACAGAAAAGAGCTTCATGGAGTCGAGTCTTGAGAGTAAAGAGAAACTCCGTAAATGCACTGGGTGAGCTTCAAAGGAGAATGAACATTATGGCAACATTGAAAAGGAAGGATGTTTGAATAGTCATGTTAGGGAATGACAGGCGAAGACAGCCCATGTCCAAATAAAAAATAATAAAAATCAAGGGCCGATGATGGGATGGTTGAAATACAAATGGGTCATACTTTAAAGATGTAAAGAATGTATGGATGGCATGAAACACGAAACCCAAGCTTAGATTAGACAAGAAAGAAGCTAAGGGACCATGCCTCAGGAATGCTGCTCCATCCTTGAGGATTAAATTTTCAGCAAGTATCTCTTTGGTTTTCTTCAATATAGGTACCAAAGAGATATTTGCTGAATATTTAGTATAGACTGGAGTTTCCTCCTAATAAGTAGCGCTTCATCAGTAGTGTTTTAGGAAAGATGCAAGTCACTCGCAGTAGGGTGGGCTGGGGTGGGGCAATTCTCAGTGGCTCCATAAGAACCTCACTGATTAGTACACTTGTCAAAATTCATTACAATTTTGTGCCATGTAATTTGCAGGAATTGAGCATATTTGGAGACGGTACCAATGCCTGACTCAAAGATTCACTGAGAGGGAAGAGTCTGAGACCTTGATTCAACCCTCTGAAACATTCTGCAGCTACCATTTCTATCTATAGACAGTACCATATATGAAGGGACAAGGGTACTTTGACTTTCAGAAAATCTCTGTCTTCTTTGAGCTAAGAGCATTTTGAAGGAGTGGCATGAACATCTCCCATCTTGACTACTTCTCCACTATTATGCAACAGTGGGTTTGGTGGGAAATGAGACCATGGGTCCCCTACTCTCATGGCCATCAGGAGAGGTTGACCTTAATGCAGCTAGGCACAGAAATAATGAACTACTTCCTTGAGAAATTTTATAAGTAAATAGAAAGGGCCACTCAGATAGTGTATAACTGGGATTTCTGTCCATGTCTGCAATATACAGAATGATGAGAAAATCAGCAAAGGAAACAAAACATCTTGAACTGTTCTATTATCAGGTGAGGCAAGTTTGCTACAAAACGGATGAAATTATGGCTAGGAAATAAACTGACAGAAATGCAAGAGAACATGACTGGCGGAAAAAGAAAAATGCATTTGTGGACCACCCTGGTAAATGCTCAGGGCACTTGAGTTCTGCGCAGGAGCTGGAGAAGAGCCACAGTCCATGGGCAGAAGGTGGCCAAAGGAGCTGCAAACTGTTTCAAGACTATTTCTGATCTTAATGTAACCCCATGAGTGACCTGTTCCTTTTTTTTTACTTTGTATTTATTTGTTTTCAGATGTAAATCATAGTTCTGCTTCTCAGATCCTTTTTTTCTTAATTTCTTAAATGTTTATTTTATAATTTTGGAGAGAGAAAGAGACAGGGTCTAGGGGAGGGGCAAACAGAGAGGGAGATACAGAATCCGAAGCAGGCTCCAGGCTCTGAGCTGTCAGCACAGAACTCAACTTGGGGCTCGAACCCACAAATCGTGAGATCATGGCCTGAGCCAAAGTCGGACACGCTTAACCGACCAAGCCGCCCAGGCCCTCCTTTCAGATCCTTTTAAAAGTCATCATCATTACATATCCTCATCATGAGTTTATTTCTGGGGTCATGCCTAAGAAAGGATATTGTCTTTTTAAACTTGGGTTTCAAAAGTGAAAAGCATTGGAACATAGTTCTCCTTCTGACTTAATTTTTATATTAAAGGAAATAATAAGATAACTCATTTCCATAAGAACATCTTTTGTCATAGTATTGTATTTTTGGAAGGATATTATCCAATTGGGTAATGAATTTCTTTGCATTTAATATTATCTTAAGCCTTCATGTCAGCCATAGTAAGTTTACTGTTATTCACTAATTCCAGATGAGCCACTCACAGGGTAATTTAAAATGCACTGAGTTGTTGGAGAGAGGGTGGCTGGTAAATATTAATTTAAATGCCTACATCACTTTGCATCTTCTTCTTTGTACACTTTGACACTGAAGAGCAATGACGATGTAAAATAAGAATGGCCAGGCTAAAGACACGTGCCAAAAAGTCCTATTATGTATTCAAGAAGGTTGATCTCTTCTTACACTGATCCATTAGGAAGCCTCGTAACTGTATGATAGAAACAAGTGCACCATTCACACAAAAGGCTTTATTATCACCAACACAGTAGAAGCATGATCCTCATAAAAAGTCCCAAGGTCTCTCATTTGCAATAACAATTTTTTCTCATTTTGTTTAAGACTCGGTGTATGATATACTGAGCATTAACGGAAATGCTTCTGACCAGTCATAGGGAAAGAATGTTATCTAAGAGGTGCTAACCCTTAACAAATGCAGCTTCCTGGATAGATCCGAGTCCTTCCAGATAAAATGAAGACTCTCACCTTCTTCTATTAACATTACTTCATAATATTATCTTTGTATTGGTTAGGAATAAACATATGCACTATCTGTCGTCAAACCTACAAAAATCTAACTACAATCTTGTCCAATAGAAACCACACCTGTATTGACTGATGAAAGCCCCAAGATCATAGCTACAACTGTATCCCAACTTTGTAGTACAGAGACTAGTATATACAGTACTCAATAAATTCTAGTAAGTCTAGTATTCATATGGCTCAGTGACTTTTGATATACTATAAAGTATAAATATCTAGAAATTAGCATTCTGGGTTTAAAGCTTTTATATTTTCCTTTTCCAATCATCTCTTACTAAATGCTGACTTTATGTATTGTCCCCAGTGTCCTCCTTTTCTCAATTGATCCCTAACCCACCATACTTTCTTTTTTTATTATTAATTTTTTTAAATTTACACCCAAGTTAGTTACCAAATAGTACAACAATGATTTCAAGAATAGATTCCTTTATGCCCCTTACCCATTTAGCCCATCCCCCCTCCCACAACCCCTCCAGTAACCCTCTGTTTGTTCTCCATATTTAGGTGTCTCTTAGGTTTTGTCCCCTTCCCTGTTTTTGTATTATTTTTGCTTTCTTTCCCTTATGTTCATCTGTTTTGTATCTTCAAGTTCTCAGATGAGCGAAGTCATTTTGTATTTGTCTTTCTCTGACTAATTTTGCTTAGCATGATACCCTCTAGTTTCATCCACGTAGTTGCAAATGTTAAGATTTCATTCTTTTTGACTGCTGAGTAATACTCGTGTGTGTGTGTGTGTGTGTGTGTGTGTGTGTGTGTGTGTGTGTACCACATCATCTTTATTTACTCATCTGTCATTGGACATTTAGACTCTTTCCATACTTTGGCTATTGTCGAGAGTGCTGCTATAAACATTGTAACCCACCGTACTTCCATGCCCTTCCTTAACAAAGAGGATTTTGACGTTCATGCTATTGCCTGAAGTGGTCTACTTTCAACCAGAACCACATATAATATCATGCAATAATCAAGAGGAGCTTCATGGGACACAAGGATAGTACTTCAGGAAGAAACTATAAATAGTCTCAATTATGGTTAATGTCCTATTAATAAATGATTTCTTTTATATGCCTTCAAACTATAGACAATATGGCCCCATCTGTTTTCAATGAAGTGTATATTCTATAATCCAGTGAAACCTAAATTCTATGTTCTTGAGCAGGTGACATGTCTGGGATTGTTTCTTCTTTGTGCCGGGAGATTTAGACCTACACGCTTCCAGGACTGGAAACCATTTAATGTTCTATGGCTAGAACAAATTATGTCATGTTTCAAGTTTGGCACTGAACCCAAGAGCTTCCTCGTGTTGGTATCAATCTGAGGTATGCTTCTAGTTTTAGAGTTGTTATCTGCCTGTGTCCTTGACACTTAGCTTTAACAGTTGATTTGAGCCTTCCCAAACTGATTATAAATCAGTAGGACAGACATACTCTCATAGTTGTCTTTATTTACATCCCAGAAACTTTACTGCAGGTTTGACCAACTTGCCAGAATTCCAGGCTTAAGAACTTCCAGATACTTCTGTTAGAAATAAGAAACTGCAGTCATAAAAATTTAAGCTAGAAAATATGTTTTGTATTTGTCCCATCTTCTATTCCGTACAGATTCAGTAGCTTATGCTCTGCTTCTAAATCATACAAAAGCTCATCTCCTTCCACTTGAGATGACCCTACAAAAAGAGAAGTCACCATTTTAGCTTTTGTTGAGGGTAAGAAGAAGGACTTAGTGGCCTATACTGTGACTCAAGCCAGAACTCAGACGGTTTATTTGGCACATTCTCCATTCTATGCCTCCGAGTCCAAACCAGCTCTATATTCACTGATATATTCTAGTCCTGTCCTGTCCCCCAAAACAGGCTGAATCTGCTTCTCAATGGGGACACCTCACTGCCACTTCTCAACTTCCAAATCCTTCCCCTCTCCTCCGGTTGAAAAGAATGAGGCTTTTGAATTTTGTATAAGCTGATTTAGCAAGGGAAATTAAAGGAGTTCTGATCAGGTCCCATGTCACCTCCCAGTGTCCTCAACAGCAGCTTGGAGACCCCAAGGAGGAACAATGAACACAGGCCAGTAGCGTCCTGCAGGGTTTGAGTACCAGGCTGTAGGGCATCCCTCTGTTCCAGAAGCCAGGCACCAACATAGACAAAAGGCCCTGTAAATGTTCATTCACCATAGCGTCACCTTTACAAATAAAAGTGGAATTTTCCCATCTCTCTCTCTATGATATTAAAAACTAGTTCCATTTTAGGGAACGTGGCAGACAAGATAAGACATAATGAGAAATGGAATTTATGAGCTGCTTCCTGGACATCTGAGCTACAATTCTTGCACTTGTCACCTCTGCTGAGAAGCTTGAAATAAAACAATGATTTTTATTTTTAGGTCCCCAGATATTCTTCCAGGAATTTCCTTTAAATTCATTTCTCTCCTTTGGCAAGAAGAATTAACATAGGATGAATAATGAATGTATTTATTGTGTTGCTCACACTCTATACAAGGAAAAACACTAGAGATGACTAGACGTTGAAATAATTACTCTTTTTTATCAAAAGCAAGAAAGACGGTTCAGGACGGCACCAGTTAGTCTCTGTTTAGGACAGGAGCTGGAGAGCAAGGTCACTATTTCCCTGTCCAATTAGCAGAGATGCCACCGCCAGGAAATAAAAAACAAAATTCATGCCAATTCCCTCCTTCCTGTATAAACATATTTAGTGATCGATACCTCATGGATTTTGTCCATTATTAATAAACATTCATGAGTTCCCACTATGTTCAAAGTCAAAGGCAAGGGAGAAGAAAAGCATTTCCAATGGGGGCCACCTAGTATGTTCACACTCAGTGGGTAAGGTGCTGAACGAGGCATGTACAAACACGTTCTCGTTTAAAGTCTAGAGACACAGTAAAAACAAATAAACCTTGTTGAATTGATTTTATTTGATGTTCTTATCTCCAATACACAAATGGGGAGTCCAGGATTTAGAGAAGTTAATTAACTTGCCCAGCCAGTAAGGAGGTGAAGCTGGAATTCAGATGATCTGTTCAGCTCTAATTTTTGTTCTTTCCAACTCACTGAGCTATTTGTTGGGAAATAAATAAAAAATAATATCTTGTACTCAGAGTACTTACGGTCCAGAGAGAAAAGAAAATACACACATAAACTGAGCGACCACAACACAATATAAATTAAAACAAAGCAATAATTTAAAGAAAGTTTTGTACAAAGTGTCAAGAAGAAGAGGTAATTTAATGCTGAGGTTTCTCTAAGGATTGATTTATACATTTCAAGACTACAAGTGAGTACTATTTACATGTTTAACATAACATATGGCACATAGTAGGTCCTCACTAACTGATGTTGAATTATTGAATGAATAGCTAAAATTTCTTCAGGTGAACACAAAGTGGGCAAAGCATTACTAAAGCAGAGAGAAGCTCATGTATAGATATGGAGACCTCAGAAAAGCCCAGCTTCCCTTCAAGAACTGGAAGAAGGTGAGGGCGGCAGTGGGAAGAGAGGGTCTGGAGGGATGGGCAAAGGCAGACTGTGAAGCATTATACCTTCCCATGGTTAAGAATTTGAACTTTATCCCACTGGGGATGAGATGCATTCCATCACTGGAAAGTTTACAGTGTGTGTAAATGAAGACCAGTGTCATCACACCCCACAAATCCAAAGGACACCATCCTCTTCATACTTATGTAAATACCTCATTGGGCAAATGTGACACAGTAAATGAATGAATGCTAGCACATACTTGCAGCTGCATCTAGGAAAGCGGCATATGGAAAAGAGCCTAAAAGTCGCAGTGAGAGTCCCAACTTCCAACTACATGACATCAGAGACAAAGAAGGTTCATCAAAAGACATTCACGGTCTAAACTGTAATGCTAGTAATCGAATCAAGCAGAAACTCCACCTGAAGCCACTGTCTCCTGCTTGCTATAGATAGGAAGACATTCGGTTAATTAAAAAGTTGTAATAAGGGTGACATTCAAGAGACATCTAGAGTTTTACAAGCAAACTACACTTCCCTGCCTGAGCTTTGCACAAATTATTTGCAAGTTAACTCATGCCCGGGTCCTGTAGTACAGCTAATGAACAAACTACAGCTTTCTCCAGAGATCTCTCTCCAGTGGCATAACTTAAGAGCAAGTATTAAAAACAATCGAGATATGGACCATCGTCTAGTGACATAACATCTATTTCTTTCTGGACAAATTGCATCTAGCTGGTAATAGAAAAAGAGGCTATACTGGTAGGGATGTTTTTCATGCAGATGAGAATTAATGCGTTTCATCATCTCTGGGTAGGTGGCTGTCCTTACATCTTGTTTCCCTTCGGACACAACCTTTTAAAAACAAAGAAAAAATAAGAGCACAACCAAGGAAAATGGATAAGGCCATTTTAAATTGGCAAAATGTACTTTGAAGCTCTGGTACTATTCCAGATGACTCAAACTGAAACATTGCCGCAGGGCTGAAGCAAGCATATACACTGAGAAGTACAATGTACCACACCGAGAGTGCCACATTTAAAGCAGAAATGTAAAAACCCTGAGCTTTAGGCAGACACAATTGGACTTCTTGTGGATTCCCTGTAAGCACCATGCTCTCCATTAAATGCCAAACGATGACAAGTGTGGCCTGGAGACTTTGCAAATCTCCTAACAGAAGTCCAGCCATCACATTAAGGGCATGAGAAACTCAACTCAAGAGTAAATAACTTGTGCTGAACATATAACACCTTCCCGAACATAATTTCATAATTCAACCGTTCTGCCGCAAGTGCGCTCGAGAAAGGAAAGTTGGGGCCAAAAGGTCCCAAGACATAAGCTAAGGCTGTGAAGAACCACCTGATGTCCTTCGCCAGCAACTGTCGAAATGAACCATTAAAACAGATCTGGCTTTTATAGTCTCAGGTTTAGTCGGGTGCATCTACTTTTTGATCTTTTATTATTGATTGATGTTTTGAAAAGCCTACATGTCAGCTCTACATAAAATATAATGTCAACAGAACAATGGTGGAGCATAGAAATTCTGGAAATTTCCTTCCCTCCCTCTCCCCCGGATGGTTGCAGTGGCTTCCTGCCTGATTATCTGGCCTCCCTCCAGTATTTGGACAACCCTAAATCATTTTTGTTCTGACATCAGATTGCTCCTCTTAAAGAGCAACACCAAACAGGCTCCTTCCCAGGTCAGAAACCTTCAGTGGCTCCCAAATGCCTAGCAAATTAAGTGTCGATTCACCACTCCTCCGGGCAACTCCAACTGATGTTTTCCAACCTAACAAACCCCACAGCTCTACTAACACCAACAATGGTTTTTTAACTAATCTTCATTATCCATTTTTGTCAATAAAATTTTACACATAATCCAAAACTATAAAGGGAATAAAATGGTTTCTTATTAGAATATATTTATTTTACATATTCAAATTTGTATCATTTTCTTTTTATAAAGGCAAATACTAATATTTTTTACTTCTACTGTGTATTTAGCCCATGGGACCAAATGTAAAAAACTCCTCCAGACTTTGAAAATAAGGTAAATAGGGTTACCATCCATGAGTTAAAGTTTTAATCAACTCAAAATGGATGAGATTCATAGTCATCTTTTAAAAAGATAGATGGTTTCTGGGGCACCTGGATGGTTCCGTCAGTCGAGCATCCAACTTTGGCTCAGTTCACGATCTCACAGTTCGTGGGTTCGAGTCCTGCATCAGGCTCTGTGCTGACAGCTGGAGCCTGGAGCCTGCTTCAGATTCTGTGTCTCCCTCTCTCTGCCCCTCCCCTGTTTGTGTTGTGTGCATGTCTCTCTCTCTCTCAAAAATAAAAATAAACATTAAAAATTAAAAAAAAATAAACAAGATAGATAGTTTATTGACCAATAAATACAAGACAGTCAGAAACCATGTAACACTGGAATTCTAAGCTCTGTGTCAGAAGAACACTAGTTCTAGCAAACATTAATATGTGTTCCACAGAAAGAGATCCACAGTTCAATAATATTGGAAAACATTACATTCTATATTATCCTGCTGGCTGATCAATAGTAATAGTTTTTCATTATAGGCTCTGAAGAAACCCGCTAAAGTTATTTGACCCACTACTTTTCACACTAACTGTCTTCAAATCCTTCCCTACTCTTTTTTTCGGAAGAACACTTATGTGATACTGTGATTTATAATAAATATAAATCTTGGTTTTCATTCAAGGCTCCTGGCTCTCAAGCTCCCCAAACCCCTGACCTGCTATAAGAGCAATGGGAGCATCTTTTGTTATAAGATTTGGTCTCTTGTCTTCAGTTTGGAATTGTGTCAGAGCCATAAAGGTGAAGTGGGTGTCTTATTATTCCTAACAAGACCCTTTGCACCACAACTGGGTTTATGTTAATGAGGTGACACTTGGAAAGCACCTAAGAACGTGGGTTGGTTGCCAGGAGACCCAACCATGAACAACCACGTGCAAATTTCAGTCCCACCTCCTGATTTGGGGGGAGGGGAGAGGGACTGGAGGTTGAACCAATCACCAGTGGTCACTGATATAATCAATCACGCCTGTGTAATGAAGCCTCCATAAAAACCCAAAAGGAGGGGCTTCTGATAGCTTCCAAGCTGGGGAAGAAGAAAGCTTCCATATGCTACTGTGCCAGGCCCCAAACTCCAGGATGATAGAAGCCCCTTGCTCAAGATCTGCCCCTATGTATCTCTTCACTGGGCTGTTAATTCATATCTTTTATTTTTTTATTTATTTTTTATTTTTTTAATGCTTTTTATTTATTTTTGAGAAACAGAGAGAGACAGTGTGAGCAGGGGAGGGTCAGAGAGAGAGGGAGATACAGAATCTGAAGCAGGCTCCAGACTCTGAGCTAGCAGTCAGCACAGAGCCTGACGGGGGGCTCGAACCCACGAACTGTGAGATCTGACCTGAGCCGAAGCCGGACGCTTAACCGACTGAGCCACCCAGGCGCCCCAATTCATATCTTTTAATATCCTATGTAATAAACTTGTAACCTAGTCAGTAAATGGGTTTCCTGAGTTTTGTGAGCTGCTCTAGCAAATTAATCAAACCCAAGGAGGGAGCCATTGGAACCTCTGATTTACAGCCAGTCTGTCAGAAGCACAGGTAAAAACTTAAGCTTGTGTTGGGGCGCCTGGGTGGCTCAGTCAGTCAAGCGGCCGACTTCAGCTCAGGTCATGGTCTCACAGTTCATGGATTAGAGCCCCGCATCGGGCTCTGTGCTGACAGCTCAGAGCCTGGAGCCTGTTTCTGATCCTGTGTCTCCCTCTCTCTCTGACCCTCCCCTGCTCACACTCTGTGTCTCTCTCTCTCCAAAATAAATAAGCATTAAAAAAACTTTTTTTTAAATCTTAAGCTTGAGATTGGCATCTGAAGTGGAGGGCAGGCTGCAGGACTGAGTCTTTTACCTACGGAAACTGATGCTACCTCTCAGTAAACAGTGTCCGAACTGAACTGAATCACAGGACTCTCAGCCTATGTTGGAGGACTGCTTGTTGGTATGGGGGAATCCACCCCTCACATTGGAATTTGGTACTGAATCCATCACCCATCAGTACAGGTTTCTTGAAAAGCAGCTTGGAAAATATTACTATAACCAACTAATACTAATTAGTCTCAATTCACATCGCAGACATTTCTAAAATGTGAAATTAACAGGAAATGACAATTGTTATCTTGGACTCTAGGTTGCTCTGACACCAGTAATTTGTATGTTTAATATACAACAGATAGTTAAAAGATGTGAGTGGTCTAGTTGTTGTAGTTGTTGTTGTTTTACCAATATCTGAGACTATGGGTGTATTAATTAGGGCACAATCTGAGATGCTGAAACAATGAGCACCTCCAATCCTACAAGAGCTTAAACAAGACAGTGGTTATTTCTTCCTTGAGGATAAATACTCAACATGTGGCTTTCCTCCTGAGTCCAAGGTAACAGCCCCAGATTCCACCATGACATGTACAGCCGAGCAGCGGTAAAAGACAGGAAAGGAATATACACCCATTCCTTTCGAGGGACTGGAAGTACCCACATCACTTCTATCTACATTCATGGGCCAGAACTTGGTTAGCTACAAAGGAAGCTGGCATAAACTCCCTAAGTATTGTGCTGACGGAAAACTCAGTCTCTGCCACCACATAGCTCTAGCAAAGATATGACCAAGTAAGACAAAAGGGACTCTGCTCAATTGTTGGAGTTTGTGCCAATAACAGAGACCTTTAGGTGTACTTTCAGAAGTACTGGTCTGTTTACCCTATTTCTACAGCAGACTGGAAGACATAAGGTATTCCACATTTTCACGTCTCAAACAGGACAATAGTGCCAGAGTTACTTTCCCACTTCTTTGTGGCCACACACAAAATTCCACCCCCTTCCAATTTCTAGCTCTCAAGTTTCCAATGAAGAATCCATATTTGAACTCAGGATAGTAGTGATCATCAGAGTAATCATACGGTGGCCTACTGGGCTGTATATATAATTGGCTTACAATCTCTGTACAAAATATGTATGTACCTTTGCTTTGATCCTAGTTAAGAACTTTCAGAAAAATCAAAACCAGGCTCCGCTTCACTGAGCATAAATTCTGCACAAAGAAAAATTAGATTTATGGCACGAAAGAATTTTTTTTCAGTAATGACAAGTAAAAGACAAGAGATAAGGATTTTACATAAAACTAACCTTAAGGCAGTTTGGCAGGAATCAGGACTACCTATAAAAAGTTCTGTATTTCTTCTTCTCAGGAGCCTACAGTTCAAATGGAACTTGATCCTGTTCTGACAGTCAACATTTATTTTAGGTTTTTAGGGCAAGGAAATAAAAGCTTTCTTGTTAACCCTCCTACCCCCACCCAAGAACAAGTTAAATAAAATATGTAAATTACTGTGTGCAGTGCTTAGCACATGGAAGTTCTCAACACAGGGTAGCATTAAGTATTTCAAACATCATTGTATCTTCCACTAATAGTAATGGTAATTGGAACAACCATTGGGTCTCACAAACAAAGAATTCTATATATATCAAATTTAAATATTTCTTGTAACAAAGTAGCTCTATGAGTGTCGATATGCAAACAACTCAAAGATAGATTATAGATGAAAACCAGGGTTCAAAATGTGTAAAGAGCATGTTGTCGTTGGTTGAAAGGGGATGGGAAAGGGAAGTAGATATTCTTCCATGGGTATAAATGCATTACATGCTTTCGGAATGATGCCCAAGGAAGTGGTAACAATGGATGTCCTTTGGAGGAGACATCTGGGTAGGTGGGGGGAAATATAGCAAGAGATGCTTTTATAGTTTTTTAAAAAAATTTCATAAAAGTCATTGGATGAGAGATTCACTATATCTCTCTTTCTGATTGCTTCCCTTCTTTATATTTGTGTATGTGGGTACAGGTGACATGTTACTCTAGTTCCAGGTTACACAACACAGTCACGTGACACGTCTATACCTTGGGCTGTGCTCTCCGCCAGTGCACCTGCATCGCTCACCATACATCCCTGCGGCGATATCACTGACTACCTTCCCCACGTTCTGCCTTTCATCGCCGTGACGTGTCCATTCCATACCTGGAAGCCTGCGTCTCCCACCTCACTTATATTTTTATAACGGCAAACCATAGCCACGCACCACTCATTCAAATAACAAAGCACTGCAAACCGGTGTCTTAAAAGAACAACAACAACAAAAATGTCTCTCATGGTTCTGGGAGCTGGGAATCTGAAATCAAGGTGCTGGCAGGCTCATGTTCTCTACCAAGCTTCTAGGGGAAGAGCTTTCTTTTCTTCTTCCAGCTTCTGGTGGCTCCAGGTACCCCGTGGTTTGTGGCAGCATAACTGTAATCTCTGTCTCCACAGCCACATGGTACTTTCTGGACCTGTGTCTATTCAGATGTCCCTCTTCTTATAAGGACATCAGTCATACTGGATTAGGGCCCACCTTCGTCCACTGTGACTTCATCTTAACTTTACTGATGCATGATTACACTTGTAAAGATCCCACTTCCAAACAAGGTCACAGTCACAGATAATGGAGACGCCCTCGATATATCTTTTTGAGGGACACAATCAAGTCATAACACTATTGTAATCGACATCATCACCCACTACATTCTATAGACCTTGTTTCTCTGTCTTTTCTTTTTAGTGAGAGCTTAACACAGCAGAGTGGCTGGGTGACTCTAGGGATCATTGGTCTTCCCTAAAACACTTGGCATCATGAAAGTGAAAATGCATCTCTTGGTGGAAGAAATTAAAGTAAAAATTCCCAAGAACAGAAGGGTAGGTATGTTTCAGTTATATTAATAGGGAAGAAAGGTCATTGTACATCACTAAGTGGGAGTATCAGGCACTTAATCAGGTTGCTGTATGAATTCAGGGGTGACACACACTCCATTTTACTAGCTATCAATTTTTACCTGGCTGATGTTGACCTACATGGATACATATGCTGTTATATTTTATAATAAATTGAAGCAAATAAGAAATTAAATTGAAGCTTTGTGAGGGACAAAAAAATACCTTTTTCTTCTGCTGTGATTTTTTCTTTCCCTTTGAGACTCATAATCACCTGTTCTTAGTCATTACAGTGAATAAACAGTTAAGCTCAGGACACAAGAAAGAAGGGCACAGGGTGAGAGGAGACCATCCTCATTCTCAATAAATAACTCCAGTAAGTAGAGATCAGAATAAATTTACTCAACCATTCACAAAGAATTAATTGATTACCTACTCCAGCTCTCTACTTGACACTATGTAGGAAAGGAAAAACGAGACACAAAAATCTCACTACTGTATAGATTAAGTGTCCTTTTTATTACCTCATTAGCAAAAGATCTACCTGTTTGTTAGGTCATAGCCCCAAGTTCACAAGAAGAAAGCAGTAAACTTGCATTATCAAAACGTGGGAGCAATCTCTAAAATGTTAAAGAAGTATATATTGCAAAGTGTCATTCTCTTTGTTAAATTACACAACCAAGGAATGCTTACAAGGGCAGGGAACCCATGAATGAAGAAGGGAAGGAGGGGCAGAGGTTGTTTTTTTGGACAGTCCTGTCAGTGGCAAACATGGAGTCATAAGATTCACTTGGGAGCAGGGTCAACCATGGTGCCAGCTGGCATCCTCAGGCCCTCTGCCCTAATGCCAGAGCCATGCACCCCCAAGGCTGCCCCAGCCAATGACAGATCATTGTGGCACTGTGGGGATAATACTGAGTCTACCCATTCCTGCCCAATTCAGTACTCTTCTAGTGGACAGCTCAGGCTCAGGGACTTCCCAGTGGCCTGGCTGAGGTCTTCTGAGAACTACACTAAAGTCTTCTACACTACACCCTTCGTCCTTCCTTCCCTCTTTC
Source organism: Suricata suricatta (assembly GCF_006229205.1). NCBI lineage: Eukaryota > Metazoa > Chordata > Mammalia > Carnivora > Herpestidae > Suricata > Suricata suricatta. The sequence continues at coordinate 61,574,987 of NC_043703.1, read as the reverse complement.
ACTGGCATCAGACCTACACCAAGTCCGGTAGCTCTCTCCACCTTCACCTGATCTCTCCCTTTTTAACCTTCAGCTGCGTTTTCCCCTCCAACTCAGTTCTCTTGCATGCTTGACCAGCAGAGTGCAGTTCACATTCTACTTGAACTAGTACAGGAGTAAAGTAGTGAATCAGTCAGTAATGAATCCATTTCTGTTTACCTTTTGTCTACTGAGGACTTCATGGACAGATAGATGATAGACAGTTCCTTTTTAGGCAGTCAGTTGTCCAAAAACAATGAAGCATGATTATCTTTCAAATCCTTATTCTTAGTTATCTCCTCTCTATACCTACTCTAACACATCCTCTATCCAAGAGAAGCTCAGACACTCCCCCGAGGTCAGTACAAGGCTGTTCAGCATGTTTTCTGTGACAGGCTTATACCTCTGCATCTGTCATTTTGATTAACTCTCTTCCTACTGATGGGAGCCCCTGGGGAGTTTTTAAAATTCATTCACTGTTCTCCGCAGCGTCTTTCCACCTCTCACTCCATCCCTCCTGCTGCAAGACCCATAAATGCATTTTTGCCTGGAAATAATGGGACAGTTTAGGTCACTGGAGCTCCAAGTTTCTAAACAGACACATCAAACAATATTATATGATTTAGCTAAGATGTATAAAATGCTAGACATGGGCTATAAAACCCAAGTTCATGAACCAAAGAAATTATAGTTATGAGACAAATAGAAAACTCAGACGAACACAATGGAAGCCCAGCATCAAAGGTCACGAGTGCTGGCATGTGATGGCCTCAGGCAGATTTATCCTTATGTGTCCAGTTTATTTCAGGCCAGAAAAGGGGCCTCTGCCACCTTCCACATTAAGAAATTTCAATGCCTTGAGGCACCTGGGTGGCTTGGTCGGTTGAGTGTCTGGCTTCAGCTCAGGTCATGATCTCACAGTTCGTGGGTTTGAGCCCCACATCAGGCTCTGTGCTGACAGCTAGCTCAGAGCCTGGAGCCTGTCTTCGCATTCTGTGTTTTCCCTCTCTCTCTGACCCTTCCCTGCTCACACTGTCTGTCTCTCTCTCTCTCTCTCTCTCTCTCTCTCAAAAATAAATAAAACAAAAAAAATTTAAAAAAGAAATTTCAATGCCTTCAAACTGCATTGAAATTTTTTAAAAGTTATCATTACTTAAAAGCAATTATTAACTTAGATCTTGGGTTTCCCTATTTACTCATTTATTTACTCAAGCACAGGCCCTTTCAATTTCCTTCATGTCTCATTCATTACCAGTCTTTACAATCTTTATCTATTTTATGGGTTTTCTCTCATATCACTTCACTTCAAAACAAAGAAAGAAATGCAACAAAAGCAAAACCCTCGGCAACTCATAGCCCAAACAAGACATAACTACCAGGGAGATACACCCAAGCCCACTCTACTAAACCATTAGGACAGAACTTTACTGATTCGGAATGTGATCCCAGGACAAAACCACTGTGAAAAGCACTGGCTAGGTTAACTATACTGGAATTAGAATAAAAAATGGAAGTAAAAGAAGACAATGGAGAGTCAAGGTCAGGTTTCCATACTGAGGGTCACCCGGAATACTACCAGAAATCAATGTGAGGTTGCAAGTTCCATTTCTAACCTTTTATTTCTTACACTACGTTTTTGGCTTCTTAGACACCATTTTTCTTATTTTTAAAATAACTTGTTGACTAAGCTGGTGGTCAGTCTCTGCGTGACCAGTGGTGGCACAAGTCTTCAGATGTGATGTAGATTTGAGGATCACGTTTTATGATTTCTGGGCTGAATTTAGTCTAAATCTAATTTTCAGCTGACAGTAAATCCAGGGAAGGAACATACTAGTTGATACCCCTCCAAAGGAATTCAATATGCTGCAGAAGGTTAGACATCCTACTGGACAAATAACATGGCCTTTTCAGAAAGTCAGTGTCATGAAGAAAGGGACATATCTTGAGTGAAGGGCACTTAAGAGACACAAATATTAGATGCAAGATACAGTTCCGATTGGCTTTGGGCTTGGGGGAAAAACATTGTAAATAATATTTTAGAAATAATTCAGAATTTTTTATATAAACTCATATCAAATTACATTAAAGAATTACTATTAACTTTGTTAGGTGTAATAAATTTAATTTTATACAAAAAATGGGTTTCTTTTTGAGATGGGCACTGAAGAAATGAGAGGAAGAATGTGAGGGTATCTGTAATTGACTTTAAAATATGTGTGCATAAAGTGGGACCTATTCATCTGCCACACGGTTATTCATCTGCCCTAAAGATTAGCAAACTTCTTCTGTAAAGGGCAAAAGAGTAAATATTTTAGGCTTCATGGACCATACAGACACTGGTGCTCTTACTCAACTTTACTGCTATAACACAAACAAAAACAATATATAAATAAATGTGTGTGGCTGTTTCAATAAAACTTTATTTACAAACACAGAAGCCTACAGTACATAGTTGCCTGACCCCTGATCTACCCTCTTCATTTAGAAATAGATGATAGGCTCATATGCAATATAATCCTTCACCAAAATATACAACATGGCATTACCTTAGCCTTTTAGTTATTTTTTCCTTTGCATTTGGAACAGCAGCAGCATATAGCTCTACTCTGAGATCCATTATATCTGGCAAGTGTTTTCCTACACAGCTAGTCTTTTCTCTATCATGTAACTCAAGAGATTTCATTTAAAAAATCAGTATGTCGGAACCCTTGGGTGGCTCAGTCGGTTAACTGTCCGACTACACTCAGGTCGTGATCTCACAGTTCATGAGTTTGAGCCCCACATCGGGCTCTGTGCTAACAGCTTGGAGCCTAGAGCCTGCTTTGGATTCTGTGTCTCATCTCTCTCTATTGCTCCCCCCACCGCCAACAACAACAAAATAAACTTTAAACAAAAAATTTTAAATATCAACAGGCCTCTAACGTAAAATAACCGTATCAGAAGAAAACTCAACTCTGAGAAGGCTCTTCTAACCCATGAGCCATATTCACAAGGGATCTCGGGCTCTACAACTGGCTAACAGTTTTAACAGCTTTTAAAGACAAGTGGAATAGTCACTGGACCCTTCACCTCATTACACCACTGAAAGCAAATTCGCTCTTTCAGTTCCTTTGGACACAAGCTATGCAGCAAATCAGAAGTACCCTGCACAGTATACTGCATGTGCCCAGTGATGTGTGAGAATAAACACAGTTTCCCAAGGCATCTGGTAAACCCCCATCAGTGGATAAGCCACTGAGAACACTGGACTCACCTCGCACACAGCATAGGTGAGATCAGTATCTCTTACAAAAGTAGGTATCAGTTCAATTACAATTGTTGGGTCTGTCAGGATGCTCATAAATGAGCAAGCCTTCAAGGGTGATCCCTACAAACCCAGATATCTTTTTGAGATGACATTAGAAATAAAGAAGCCAGGATAAAATATTTAGAGAATTAATTAAATTGGACCATTGGCTCAGCTTGCCTATTAAAAGTTTACCTACAACGGAAAGCTTTAGTCTATCCACCTTCATGCTCTGCCATTAAAACCATGTGTAATTAACTTCTCTAGAATATGGTATGTCATGAAGTTTGAATAGATTTAGTTCCTAAAAGAGTTTTGTAGAGACAATGAGGAAAAACTGAGAGAAAATTCATGTTACATGGATTCTCTATTAATAAAAAGAATCCTAAATCATGAATCAGATGTTTAGGAGGAAAAAAACCCCACAGAATTAAGATAGCCTATAAATTCTCTGGAAATAGGGGGCAGGCAGAGGTGGAGGAGGAGAATCCTGCCAAGTTTCAAGGTCATAAAAGTAGTTGAAATAAAATACAAAGCTATAGATAGGACCATATTTTTCATGGTAATATACTTTATGCTTCAAACTGGGCAGTTAAATAGAAGACTCATGAAAAAATACACTAGAGTCTTCTAATTAATTCTATGGATTATTTGGGGATTCTTAATTTAAATTGACAGGTATAAGGAGAGATATAAGAATGGAATTACTTCTGTTAAGTCTTATAAGAAAAATGTTTATAGAAACATGTTGTCTTTAAAATATCTGCTTCTAAGTATGGTATTCACCCAGAACATAATGCATACATTATTAGAAAAACTATTCTATTTCCAAAGTAATTTGTGTGCTGAAATTTATGTAAATTTGTAGCAAGGAGGGGAGATTTATCTTTGCTCTAACCCAGCAGAAAGGATGTTTCGATGAGAAATAGAATCATCAGAGATACATGTAATCTACTTAATACAATAAGTTTTCACCCATATGGGAGTTTTTTTTGGGGGGGTGAGCAATTAATATTATAATTGTAAGACAATTTTATCCTTCTGTAAAACAGGTTTCCATTGGTCAGTATTTACCTAAAAGTTGTAAATGTGTGTGTGTATATATATATATAAAATTTTTTTAATGGAGAAGTAATAAAGTTACACTCTTTTCAAAGTATCTTAAATTGTTTAATCTCTGTTTAGCTAATTTGGGATTACCTCTTTCATTATCAACTCAGGTAAAAGACAGTTTACCAGAAAGTAAACAAATTAATTTATAATTTCTTTTTCAACCAAACATTAGAACACAAATGAAGAGGGAGGGACACTAAAATACACATTTCAGTCCTGAATAAAAGTTTAAAATGAAATCAGAATGGCTAACACTTAGTAAGTATTGTCACCGAGGACCAGTTACATTAGATGCATATTTTCCTCTACAAGATGAGTAAATCTGACAAGAGTAGTAAAGGTTTATTCCTGCTGTAATTTAGCAGGTTGTGTTAATGATGGCCATGGAGGTTCACAGCTTGGGAATCCAAGGAGCCTCTGGGCAAAGGCAACGCTCTGCTGCTCCTGACAGCGCCCTCCATCTCTCCTCTCCAGCTGGGCCGCCGCTGGAGACGGATCTCAGGGACGGCCACACTGAGGGAGTTTGGTTTGGGTGGCTGCAAAGACACAGCTTGAACACAAATCAAATCCTGCCTTTCTTTTATGTTTTCTCTTTCTTTTTTTGTTTATTTATCTTAGAGAGAGAGAGACAGACAGACAGAGTGTGAGTGGGTGAGGGGAAGATAGAGAGGGGGACACAGAATCTGAAGCAGGCTCCAGGCTCCGAGCTGTCAGTACAGAGCCCGATGTGGGGCTCAAAGCCATGAACTGCAAGATCATGCCCTGAACCAAAGTTGGACGCTTAACTGACTGAGCTACCCAGGCGCCCCTATGTTTTCTCTACAAAAAAATTTAGACAGAAAAAAATTAACAAATTAAATTCTGCAGGTATGCTTCATCATTCTGGTGTTCAAGGTTCTCCACACACTTTCCCCAACTCTGTGACATTTAAAATGTCATCGATTATGCGGTCATGAGGATTTGATACCCTCCATAACCCACTGCCACAATTACTCCTGCCTCTGAGCCTTAACTCCTGGTGTTCTCCTTACCTGGTGGCCTCATCATCTAACTCGGACTCTCCAAATCCTATCTATGATCTCTCAAAGTCCAACTAAATTCTCACCTCGGATGCACAGCCTTTTCCAACTACTCCAGCTCATGTGTCATGTGGGTCATCCTCCGTCTCTCTCACTGCTTCTTCTACATATGTATATTGGAGTAGACATCCCATTATTTATGTGTTTATTTCCATCTCTCAGCTCTGACCTGCTGGAGAGCAGGGATCACTTTATTCATCTTTGGACCTGCTCCAGTGCCTAGAATAGTGCCTGACACATAGTAAATGCCCATTTAAAATGCATACAACAGGGGCGCCTGGGTGGCGCAGTCGGTTAAGCATCCGGCTTCCAGCTTCAGCTCAGGTCATGATCTCACGGCTTGTAGGTTCGAGCCCTGCATCAGGCTCTGTTGCTGACAGCTAGCTCAGAGCCTGGAGCCTGCTTCTGATTCTGTGTCTCCCTCTCTCTCTGACCCTTCCCTGCTCACACTCTCTCTCTCTCTCTCTCTCTCAAAAATAAATAAAAAACATTAAAAAAAATTTCTAAATGCATACTACAGGCTATCATGGGCAGGTAGTGGGGGGAGGGTTAAGTGAAATGAGAGATTGGGGAGCATTCTGGGAATATTCTTTATCTTTACCAGGATGGTATGGTATATGGTACTTACATGATAAAAACTTACTGAGTTATGAATGAATATATATATAGGTGGATGAAATAAATGAATGAACTAGTTAGTAGCAGAAAATATACAAGGCTGCTTTCCTCTGAAAATATGGCAACAATGGACATACACACACACCGAATGTCATTTCTGCTCAGATTGTCACTTCACAGTACATCCTCAGCACCCATCCGCCACCAGCCCAGACTTCCAAGGCTCCGCCCTGACTATATAACAACAAGCCATTCCAGGAATTTGCATTTTTCATGAGCACTCAAGAAGATTCTGATATATATTTTAATTTGAGAAGCAAATAACCCAGTGGTTCCCAAGGCAGGTATCTGCATCCCTTAACAACTTGTCAAAAATGCAAATTCTTGGGTCCACACAACCTAGTGAATCTGAAACTCTGGGGTAGACAGCCATCCAAGTTTTCCAACCCTCCAGCTGATTTTGATGGACACAGAAGTCTGAGAACCACTGCACTCATCCACACCTTCTCATCCAGTTACAGACAGGCCTGAGGTCACTCTTGACTCCACCCTATCTGTCCCCTTTATTTATTTTGTCCTCTGTCCATCCCTATCTCTGGTTCTCTGCTCCAAGTCTGTCCTAACACCCCTTGACTTCCAGAAAGGCTTCCTCCCAAATCACCGGGCTTCCAATCTTGTTGCTTCCCAAACCAGAGCTCCATCTAAATTGCATATCCAACAATGTCACTTCCCTGGTTGGCACCCTTCAGAGGCTTCCTACTGGTTTTAGTGTTAAACATCAGGAGCATGGCTTACGGACCCTTTTGTACTCTCCTGGGCCCACTATTCCAGCTTTATACAATCCTGTCCCCCGCCTCCAATTGTCTGCTCCACCAGCACAAAGCTAACTAAAGCTTCTTCCACAAATTCTGCTATTTTCCACCTCTCAATTTCAGCACCGCTGGTCCCTCTCCACATCCTGCACCTCCCACTCCACTGCCCTAGCTAACTCCAACTAGTTTTTCACCTTTAATTTTCTTGTTTTCTGGAAAAACATTCCCAAGCCCCCTTTACTCTTCTCCCAAGGCTGGGTTACATTTCATTCCATGGCATCCAACACATTGCCTCTGAGTCTTGGTCTGCCTATCTCCATGTATCTGTTTTACCCCCTCACTGATCCCTTCATCGATCTGTCCCCAATCCCTAGCACAGTGCTTTGGCACAAAAAGAGATCAAAATCTGATCCATTTTATCCACCAATAACAAACATTTAGTATGCTGTTGGCTAGGGTGGGGGGTGCGGTCTGTGGCCAGGTAATTCTCTATCTGGAGAGTCTGTCCAAGGAACTGGCCTTGAATTCATTCCCACTATGCTCAAATTAGCTAAATTAGTGAAAGAGTGAACACAACATTTCCTGAACATTCTGCAAAACCGTGAGATGCTGCCACAAGCCTGAGCAGAACCAGCTACTGGGAAAAGAAGGTTCTCGGTTGGGTGCGGCCAAAACGGAAACAAATCCATGGACAAAATAGCTCAGCCAATTTTAAAATCAAAATTTTTTTCTACTAATCAAAGAACATCCCTGATGTTTCCAAGTTGTTCTGTCAAAATCCGTTCCTTCTTTTGTTTTCTAATATTGTTAAGAATGAAGTGTCATTCTGATGTAAATCACTTCTTTCAATTAACAGAATTGATTAGGTAAAATAAAGCCAAAATGCCCCAGTGGGAAATGCTGTGAAATCCTATACCTTAGTGCAAGCTTAGGACATTTTCCTTTTGGGAGAAAAGAGATCTACATATGCCCACCCTCACCCATCTCCACCCCACTTCGCAGAAAATTAACAAAAATTTAGTGGGCAGACAAAAAAATCCCAAGGCCAGATAAGAAGGGCGAGGGGATACTCACGAAGTATTATGAAAGATTGCTTCTTCCAAAGACTACCCTTAGGTAATCCAATTCAATTCAATTCAACAGAATATTATGGAAATTACCCACTTCTAAGGATTTAATAACAGAATATGTGTTGGGAATTTGAAGCAGACATTGTTTCCCAATGACAAACCACTGGGCATATTTAGGAATCAGAGATTGTGTCCCTGTACAGTTTGATTGTCACATTCTGATAGTATAAGAAAGAAAACTTTGGAAACAACAGTACCACAAGTAGTAGCAGAATCAGAAATTAAAGAATCATCTGAATGGTTTTTTTCATGTTTATTTACTTATTTGGAGAGAGTGAGAGAGAGTGAGAGGCAGCGCACAAGCAAGAGGGGAAGTAGCACAGAGTGAGAGAGAGAATCACAAGCAGGCTCCACACTCAGCACAGACCTGATGCAGGACTTGAACTCAAGACTGTGAGATCCTGACCTCAACTGCAATCAAGAGACAGACACTTAACCGACTGAGTCACCCAGGCATCCCCTAAATGATTTTTAGATATAGAAAGGACCATGATCTTTTCTATTGTATTCCCACTATTTGGATGCCAACACGTCTCCACATACTTAGTAACTGAGATAGATTAGCTATGGGACATATTAGGATCCATCTTAAAACAACTCACAGTCACTGACAAACTTTTTTCCTTATTATTTCTTGGCTGCAAATCTTGATTCCTAACTTCAGAATAAAATTTATGCCCAGAATTATTATGCCAAATTACTCATATATCCACAGCATGTGTTTGGGGAGGAAAGAGATCTTTAAAAATCACCTAAATTCTGCCTCCTTTGTGCCATGCATCAGCACAAGACACCAGGGACTGTGTGGAATAATGGCTAATTCCAGGGTAGGCAGATAAACTGCAAGGTGAGACTTGGGATATCTTGTTATATTAGAAAATCAGAAAATAATTGAAAAAAAAGATGGGTGTATGTCACAGGATTCAGGAGCTAGCTTGACAGCATCAAAAGCACAGTCCATAAAAATTAGAAATAGAAATCGATAAATGAGACAAACAGAACTAATACTTATATCTCAAAAATAAACACTTCTCCTCTTCATAAAACTCCGCTGAGAGGAAAATGAAAATACAGGTCACAGACTGAGAAAATATTTGCAAAATACGGATCTGATAAAGGACTACTATCCAGGGTATATAAGAAACTCTCAAAACTTAATCCTACTAAAATAATCTTAATCCAAAATTAACAAAGATTTTTGAGGGGTTGCATCATCAAAGAAGACACATAGATGGCAAATAGGTGTATGAAATAATGCACACTGATCATTAGGAAAATGCAAATTGAAATTGCATATATGGTCAATTGATTTTCAACCAAAAGGCAAAGCCAATCCAATGGAAAGAGGATGAATCTTCACAATATATGATATTGAAATATTGTGTGTCAATATGGAAACAACAAGAAACCCTTAGACTTCCACCACAGACCTAAGTGTCCAATCTAAAAAAAAATTAAACTTCTAGATGAAAACAGGGAAAAGATCTTTGTGAACTTAGGTCAAGCAAAGATTTCTTCGATACAATACAAAACCCATAATGAGATACCCACTTACATCCACATAAGAATACCTATAACTAGAAAGACAGATCATACAGAATGTTGGCATGGAGGCAGTGCACTTGGAATTTCTCATATACCATGGATGGGATGCAAAATGGTTCTCTCACTTGGAAAAACAATCTGGCTCATGAAATTAAGCACACACATATATACAACACAGCAAATTCCTAGTCATTTACCCAAGAGAAATAAAACTTAGGCAAATGTTTATAGCACTATTATTCATAATCACTAAAAACTGAAAAGAAAAGAAATGGCTTTCAACTGGCATATATAATACCAAAGTGTGATACATCCATAAGATGATGTACTGTAACTCAGCAATGAAAGGAAACGAAGTACTTTTATAAACAACAACATGAATGGGTCTCAGATGCATTTTGTCAAGTGAAAGAAGCCAGATTCAAAAGGCTACATTAGACACCAAAAGTAGATTAGTGGTTCCCCAGGGTTGGGAAGGTTGAAAGGAAATAGGAAGGGACAACTGGCAGGTATTGGAATTTGGGTGGAGGTGATGAAAATGTTCTAAAATTGATTGCAATGGTGATTGCGTAACTCTGCAAATGAACTAAAAAAAAAAAAAAAACCCCATTGAACTGTACACTTTAAGCGAGTAATTGAATGGTGTGTGAATTGTGTCCCCAAGAAGCTGTTTGTTTGGTTTTATTAAAAGAAGGTTATATACCATATAAAATTCACTTCTACAACATTCTGCAAAAGGTAAACCGGTAGGCACAGAACACAAAACGCTGGTTGTCAGGGGCTGGGGTATGTGGAGAAATGGGCTGCCAGGGACTTGAGGGAACTTTTCAGCGGTGATGGAACCATTGTGTATCTTGATTGTGGCCCAAGGTACGCAACTGTATGCGTTTGTCAAAACTCATGCAACAGTTAACTAAATGGGATGAATTTTACTGCAAGTAAATAAGACCTCAGTAGACCTGACATTAAAAATAAAAGGCAACTATATTTCCTACCAGAAAAATAGGCATCACTTTTATGGGTTTTAATTTGTATACTGAAGTAATGGTACTGTTTACCTTTCCCCCAGATTGCATTCTCAGTGGTCCCTCACAAACATAAGACCTATGAATATATGTGGTTTGTCATTACATTTTTTATAACCGAAGTGGTGTTATTCCACTTTTTAAACCTTTTTTAATAAATGTAAGAGGTAATGCAGCAATATGCATTTCCAGTCATAATTATAAAGCTATTAACTACCTCTGAGTCGATTTATTAGGGTCTTATGAATAAGATAAATTCAGTTTACGTGCGCTTCTTATGTTAACGATGGGCTTTATATTCTTAAAAAGCATGGGCAGAGGAAAATTAAATTGCCTATTTAAGAGAAATGTTCTAAAATCAAATTATTTCATTCTTGTAGACTTTCTTAAAGCATCTTAGATTTTTCTAATAGCAAAGCAGAATTCTTTTAAGCTTAAAAACTGTCAAGCATACAGAAAATCTGTAAGAATAAGAATAGTACATAGAGCATCTACATACCACTTACTTCCCTCATGCTGACCTTTTACTCTATTTGTTGTGTGGACTGTTCCATTCATCTGTGTGGCTATTCTCTTAGGCTGACTTGATTAATGCAGCTTTCTAGTAAAGCTCGAAGCAAATACTGTGACTTCCAACTCGGTTCTTTCTTTTCAAAATTGTTTCGGCCACTCTAGTACCATGACTTTCCCATTTAAATGTTTGAATCAACGTGTCAATATCTATAAGATGGCTGGCTGGGATTTTGATTAGAAATGCACTGAATCTGCAGATTAGTCAGGGGGCGGGGAATTGCCACCTTACCAATACTGACTCTCTCAACACAAGGACATATTTTGTCTCTCCTTTTATGTAGGTCTTCTTTGATTTTTTTTTTCCTAAGGGGAAATTTAATTTTTATTTCTGGCATCTTCTTTTTCATTGTTGCCTATCCCTGATGCCATTCCCCGAAGTCAAGTTTTGACACATTAAACGAGGTGCTTAAGACATGGATAAAAAGTAATATTTTTATATTTTTACATTTTTCAGCTACCAATGTAATGAGAGCCCTCTGTACTTAAAAGTTTCCACTTCATAATGACTCAGAATATCTTGGCTAACTCCCTTAATATCTGTGAATTCGCTAACTATAGTTGGCCTGGGCTTTTTGCTGGATGGGGCAATTATCCAAATATCAGAAAAAAATCATGAGAAGATAAAATTTTAAAAATCCGTATCCTCTGTGCCAGGAACCGTTCGTTTCATGGATCAGAAACAGCATGCAATTATCTCACTCACAAAGTTTTTTTGCTCAAAATAAATTATACACATGGGTAACTTAACCCCATGGCAATGAGCCAGCTTAAACATGTGCCCTTGAAGCTGTCAGGTCCAGGGGCCAGCGTTAACGTAAGAAAAATCCATTCACCGAGAGGAACACACACGATCACATTCAAAGACTATGTTTATGACAGTAATTGGTAAACTGAATATGTTTCAAAAAGTCCCTTTGTTCTTAATGGCATTGAAACCACTGTCAGGCCCTACCACTGTCACCACCAGGAACAACGGTAGTGAGTACTGGTGCATGCAAAAGATCAAAAGCTGTGATGAAAGGGCCTGTAATTAATAATAATTGCTTCCCAAGTGTCTATTTTACATAAAGATTCCACTTTATAAGGAACACATTCAAGTCCACTGGATAGACTTAATATTTTCCCTGTGGGTGGTCCTTCCTGGGAAAATTATTCAAAGGCTCTGCATGGGGCTGGCAAAACATCATTAATAAGAATGATACAGAAGAATAACAGAGACAAAGCACACCTTCGCCAAAGGTGACATCTTACAAAGGAGTCCTTGCAGTTTGGGAACCAAATGAAACACATGACTCCTACAGACAAAGAGAGCACAGTCACTCATGTAAATGAATCTTTTTATTTAATGGGTGCTTTTTTTGGAGGTGGTGACCAAGAGTACGGTTGATGCTTACAAGGCTTGGTTGTATATTTAACTAATATTTTCCTGTGGGTAATTTTAAATAAAAGAGGAAAACTTTATTAATGCTTTTGAATGGAGTTAAATGCAGAAATAGAAAGCAGCATGAAACAAGCAAAGAGAAGCCAGAATAATAATCCTAGAACTCCAAAAAAATGAGAAATTTAAATAAATAAGTGCCAATATTTTTAGGCGCCCGCTAACAAAATTATTCATTTCAATCTTCAATGGGAAACAGTTGAATAGTTAGTGAAATACAATTTTAAATTATTTTGATAACCACTTAATAATAATGATGGTAATAGTCACTGTGGTAAACTGATCATAGCCCCACTCTTCACTTGTCCCTATACCTGTCTTACTTGAAATGAAAATTTGCAGCAGATTGACCCCATGAAGTTGGACTGGCCTTGTGACTTGCTTCGGCCAAAGAATGCAGTAGAACTGATATTATGTCAGTAACCAGACTAGATCTCAAAAGGCCATGCATGCCTGGGAATACTGCCTTGCTGTCATGAAAATAAGCCTGAGCTGACCTACTGGATGAGGAGAAACTGATAAAGGAAAGCCGTCTCAGCTGAGACCACCTAAACCAACCCGCTCCTAGCCAACTTGTCTGCAGATCTTAGACACATGAGTGACAACAGGTGAGACCTGATCAACTACCCTGCCAACACATAAGTTCATGAAATAACTGATATATGGTTATTGCATTGTCATGAAACTTGAGAGCTGTTTGTTACACAGTACAAGCTCACTGATACAACCACCTACCATTCCAAGTTTAATAAGAAACTTAGATTTCACTCCACATCTCTCTCTTGCTGAACTTGGGTTTTCTCAGTTACCACTATCACCATCACTAGTCCTATGACTCATGATTATTCAACCTACTTTGACCTGGGCCCCTCTCATATTTCCCATCGTCAATCACTTAGTTTTATAGTTTATATACAGAAGTGGGTCTCAAATCTATCTGCTTTTCTACATTCTTTCTGCATTCCACCACTTCTGTCTTTGCAAAACTGTCCTTTCCTCCTTCTTTTGTTTCTTTAATACCTTACTAAAGCACAGTAATCTTCTTACCAAGTAGAAATCATAACTTACTAAGTAAGAAATGATCTTACTAAAAGTAATATGCATGTCCGGACATATTCCCCATCTCGGATACTTCAACACCGGCCAGTTGCCTTTAGAATGTTCTGTCACTTGGCATGGGATTCAAGATGCTCCATCATCTGATCCCGTCTTTCCCCTTAGTCACTTCCCACTGCATCCTTCTACACTTCTTCAGCAACACCAAGCTGGAATTATTACCCACACAGACTCCTTCACATTTCTATGCCTTTGAGATGTTATTTTCATTCCCTCTTCCTTATAAAACACCTGCCCAATTCAACTACTGACAGAAGCTCTCCAACCCTCTTCTGCGGTCCTCTCCTTTCACCCCTCCTTTGCAGTGCCTTGGTGAATCTGTCCTTTCCCCTGAACACCACGCATATGCCTCTATTACGATAATTTTTTCATTAAGTTTAACCTATGCTTAGTTGAATGCTGGAAGATCATAAATTCTTTGACAGAACGACACATGAGTCTTCGCACCCCTCATATGCCAAGCACAATGCTTAATATGCCAAATGTAATATACTTGGGCCCTTGGGATTCCAGAGGGGGAGAAACTTTAAGAGCAAATTTCGTTTTCTAGCCAACAGACAAATCCAGATGTGGGGCGAGTAAATCCCCTTGCTCCATGATCATAAATGGAAAGTTATGCACAAAAAGTTAGTTTTTGACTCCTTTGAAATTCTAAACTTAAATATCACAATACACCATCAGCTACTTCACTCCTGTTTGAGAAACTGACAACTACAGAAGATGTTAAACTCTTTTAGAATCAGGACCCATAAGTGTTATGATCTCTTTCTGTTGTCACCCTTGTCTGTCTGGCATATGTGGCAGAATCAGATACATAAAGAGTAATTTCTGAATACGGTCAAACCTTGAAAAACAGAGCTCTCTGATAAGCAGCCCATTTATTTTTAAATGTTGCTGTAAAGAGAAGAAGAAGGAAAATAAGTTGATATCAAGACTCACGCAATAGCTACTGTCAGGCATATATGATCTTCAGAGGAGAGTTCTATAATTGCATGTAAATTTCCCTTCTAAAAAGAAACACAGTGGCCCTGAGCAAAATCTCTTAACTCCTCTAAATCCCTATTTGCTCATCTGTTAAATGAGTGGCTAATAAATACTAACTTACCACTGAACTTCAGTGAGCTTTTTAAAGAATTTTTCTTGTTAATTGTTTACTTTGAGAGAGAGAGATCGAGAGAGTGAGAGAGAGAGAGCACACACAGGGGAGGAGCAGACAGAGAAGGAGACAGAGAATCCCACACAGGCTCCATGGTGTCAGTGCAGAGCCCATTGTGGGCTCGAACTCATAAACCATGAGATCATGACCTGAGCTAAAGTTGGATGCTTAACCGACTAAGCCACCTAGGTGCCCCTGGTGAGCTTTTTAAACACTAGTTTATTGAAACTAATGTTCACAATAATGAGTATAAAGGAATGAAAGATTTTCAATAACAAAAACTTTAAGTATTAAATTATGCATAATATACACTGAAGGACAGCAAAAGACACCAATATAATTTTGAAAGTTTTTTTAAAGATGAAGAATGGAGTATTTCATGGCCTTCAATTAATTAGAAATTTCAATTAATAAAAGCAATCTTATTTCTACCACACAGTTAATCAAAGAACCACTGTAAAAATTAAAATATTGGTCTTGTGGAAAATGGAACAATCACAGCTTTGTAGATGAGCTGTGGGGCCTTAGACAAGTTATCTCATCTTCATTTCATTGTCTGAAAAATAGAATAATTCCTGCCTCGTTGGGGGTTGTAAAGATTGAATGAGATTGTGTCCATGAGGTGATTAGAATATAGCAGATACCAAATAAGTGTTAATTTGCCTTTCTCCATCATCCCCAAGAAGATTCAAGAGTACTTCAACAATGCATGATTAGAAATTACCTCTCAGCTGAATAATGCTCTTATTATTTTTCATTACTCAACATCCTCTCATAGTGCTAAAATATTTTATTTTCACAGACAGCACTTACTGCAAAGTCACTTATCTGCCCTGTTTATCAGATGGCAGGGTTATGATGCTACAGTAAATTTACTCATAGAAACGGTCTGACGCAAGTCTGGGCTTCCACCATATGCTGGTCTATGAAATAAAGTCAGGGAATATCAGACAATAACTTTGTTTAGTAGAAATGCCATAGAGAGTAGAAACCCTTGATCTTCCTAACTCTCCCCAGTATGAGGCAGGATACCTTATTTTAGGAACCAAAGAATCATTTTTTTAATAATAGTTTATTGTCAAATTGGTTTCCATATAATACCCAGTGCTTCTCCCCACAAGTGCCCCCCGCCATGACCATCACCCCCTCCCTCCCCCTCCCCCTTCAGTCCATGGTTTGTTTTCAGTATTCAGCAGTCTCCCTTAATCTGTGTCCCTCACTCTCCCCCACTCTCTTTCCCCCTTCCTCTCCCCATGGTCCCCTGCCAGGTCTCTCCTGTTAGACCTATGAGTGCAAACATATGGTATCTATCCTTCTCTGCCTGACTTATTTCACTTAGCATGACACCCTCAAGGTCCAACCACTTTGCCACAAATGGCCATATTTCATTCTTCCTCACTGCCATATAGTACTCCATTGTATATATATAAACCACATCTTCTTGATCCATTCATCAGTTGATGGACATCTAGGCTCTTTCCATGATTTGGCTATTGTAGAAAGTGCCGCTATGAACATTGGAGTACATGTGCTCCTATGCATCAGCACTTCTGTATCCCCTGGGTAAATCCCTAGCAGTGCTATTGCTGGGTCATAGGGGAGTTCTATCGATAGTTTTTTGAGGAGTCTCCACACTGTTTTCCAGAGCGGCTGCACCAGTTTACATTCCCACCAGCAGTGTAGGAGGGTGCCCGTCTCTCCACACCCTCACCAGCATCTGTAGTCTTTTGATTTGTTCATTTTAGCGACTCTGACCGGTGTGAGGTGGTATCTCAGTGAGGTTTTGATTTGAATTTCCTTGATGATGAGTGACGCTGAGCATCGTTTCATGTGCCTGTTGGCCATCTGAATGTCCTCTTTGGAGAAGTGTCAAAGAATCATTTTCTTAACGATGTTTTCTAATCTCTAAAAGCCACTCTCTTTGCATATATTTAAGCAAAACAAGCTTTTAAAGATCCTTATTGGAATGAGGGACACTCTAGGAAGCATCTCATTCAATGAAAGTCTTGTTAGTTTAATGCAATCATGCTTTTGGTCTTGGTCCACTAAGTTTAAGTAGACACAACAGTCAAGGAGGGGCAGAGTCTCGAATGAGAGCTCCCACTGGAGAGGCATCACTCTGGGTGCTGAGATGAGGCCCATCTACCTGACCAGACACAGCATCTGAGGAAGTGCTAACAGGCGGGCACTAGAAGTCTCAGTGATGGTTAGAGACAAGGGTGACATCAGCTTCAAGGCTAACCAAGTGCCTTCCTGTAAGGGCAGGTAGAGATGCCTTCCCAGGAAAGCCACACACGCAGAGGCCCACTGGCTCCCCCTACTGAGATTCAAAGACAGTCTCTGGTTTCTGGGAAGAGGATTTATGGAAGGGTTTTTTCTAATGTGATTTGCCTCATGAACTGGAAACAAGATACGGATGCCAATAGGGCTCAACAGAGGCACTTGGATCGCACAAACAATATGCAAAATAGGGAACAGAGTCAGAATGGAACTAATGAAGAGGACACTGCAGACCCCAAAGCCAATGGGATGGGGCCCCTGAAAGCCCACCTCCTCCAGTTACTGGCAAGCACAATATGCATCGTAGAATAATTGTGAAGATGAAAAGCCATTTATTGAAAGCCAACCTCGTGTCCCTGCTCCAGGCAGTGGGAAATCAAAAGCATGGAGGACAACTGTCTCTGTCTTAAAAATCTCCCCAAGTCCAGTAGAAGAGGCAAGATTGTGGTGCGCCTGGGTGGCTCAGTCGGCTGAGCATCCGACTTCGGCTCAGGTCATGATCACTCAGTTCCAGTCTCACATGGGGCTCAGTGCTGTCAGCACAGAGCTCGCTTCGGATCCTCTGTCCCCTTCTGTTTATGCCCCTCCCCCGCTTGCATTCTCTCAAAATTAAATAAACGTTTAAAAAAAAAGAAGAGGCAAAATGTGACAAGTACTGTGTTGCAGACTGTTACTGCATGCTGAGAACCTGAGAAACACATCCAACCTACATCTGGTTAAGTCAGAAAAACGCCCCCTGATATATTCAGTATACTTTGTTGAACCAAATCCTTGGACAGGTTCTCTGGCAGCCCTCTATCTTCTCTTTCCTAGGGAGCAAGCATTTCTTTGACTGTCTCATCTTCATATCCCTTCCCTTGACTGAACACCCTCTAAATTCTCAGAGCATTGTTGAATCAGACAACTGGTGATCTCTGACACAAGACAAACTGAGCTTCTAGTCTACACAGGCACCAGAATACCACACAGGAGAACGGGCACTCAAAAATCTGTCAGCCTGGGCTGCTAGGTTAGGTCCTCAGCAAGAGTTTATGTGAGCTCCAAATCAACAGTATTAATAATGATTAAGTCAGCACACACCTCCTGTTAGCACTGAGCCCATGCTTTGCTTAAATAATCGGTGATTCGATGAATAAATGATTTATCTTCACAACTGATCTATGATAGAGTATTCATTACTTCCACTGCATAGATGAGAAAACCAAGATTCAGAAAATAAATAAATGTTTTCAAGGTTATGTACCTAGAAAGTAAAATCCTTCTAGCGGAGCCAGGATTTGATTCCTATGGTTTGTCTCCAAAGTTTGGGGAAGTCTACAAGCCTGCCTTTCATCTACAGACTTGCTCTTCTCATTTACAATTTGGGAATACTCCAGCACAATCTACTTGAAGTTATGGAAACTATCTAACATGGTACAGCATTTGGCTGCTATCAAAGTAGTTTTACACATAGCATGTACTGGCTGTGCTAACCTTGGGACCCTCTGTTGGCTCCAGCATTGAATCTAAGGTTTTAGCTCGGCAAACAGGACAGACCAACACTTGACCAACTGGCCCCAGGTGACATGCTACCCTCCTCTCTTGTTGTCCTTCCCCCTTCCTCCTGTTTTCTTAGCCTTTTGTGCTGGAGATAGCTCTTGTCCAGATCCGTGTGGCTTCCTCTGACCAAAGGCCTTTCCCACGTTTCTGCTGACCATCGGCTTCAGCCCTTCAGGCCCCAGATGACCTCCATCTAGAGAGCTTTATCTGCCTCCTCCCCACTCCCCAGCATGAGCTGACTGCTCCCTCCATCATACCTTTAGAATGCCAGCATGGCAGCACTTACCTCCTCACATCAATAACTTCTCTGTCAACCTCTTCATAAAGCCTTAGTGATCAAGGTGTGGCCCTGCATCGTGGACACCTCCCGGGGACCTCAGGTGCTGCGCAAACCCCCAGCATCAGAGTCAACAGTGCGAACAAGGTCTCTGAGACTCTGGTGCACATCAGACTTGGAGAAGAGCTTCTCTCACAGGCTATGGATTTCAGGGTAAGACAGGTGGAATCTTGTTTACCCTCAGAACTCAGCACAGAACCCAGCACTGAGCGAATACTAGTTTGTTGAATCAAACTGAATATGTGATCTCATTTTTGATTCTCACGACAACCTTTAGAGACAGGAACTACTCTCTCTATGTTGCAGATGAGAAAACTGAGGCTAGAGGCTTTAAGAAAATTTCCTTGAACTCACATGACGTGTACTTCAGTATTAGGATATTGCCCAAGTGAGATTAGCAGACACTTAGCTTTCAACATGTATGCACTCATTCATTCTTTAATGTGGTAAAATCTTACTGAGCAACCACCATGGCCCATGCATTGTACTCAGATTTAAGATGTACAGGGTTGCCTGGGTGCCTCAGATGGTTAAGCATCTGACTTCAGCTCAGGCCATGATCTCACTGTTTGTGGATTCAAGCCCTGCGTTGGGCTCTGTACTGACAGCCCAGAGTCTGTGGCCTGCTTCAGATTCTGTGTCTCCCTCTTTCCCTGTTCCTCTCCAGCTCCTGTTCTGTCTCTCAAAATAAATTTTAAAATGTTAAAAAACTTTTAAGCAAAGAATTACAGATGTAGAAGAGGACTAACCAAATCAGACTGTACTCTCGTGGAGATACCAACAAGTGAAAACCAATCCTCATCCAGTGTGAGAAGTGCCAGTGGAAACATGGAGGAAAGACCCAGAACTCAGACATAGAGTCAGGCTGTCCCTGGAAAAAAATCATGTGTTACAACTTCGTTTATTTCATTTATCCCTTAATTTTCTAAGACCACATGTGTGGGTGCATGGGTGTGTGTGGGTGTGTGGGTGTGTGCACACATGTGCATGTGTGTGTATGCCATGTGCATGCAGTAAAGAGAAAAATGAGGAGAGGCATTTTCTACGGTACATGCTGCCAAACAAAATCTGGTAAGGAAAGATAGAGAAAAAGACCCACCAGGGCGCCATTCAGTTCTCAATGCATCAAAGATTTACACACTCTTCCCATTATCATTAATGGCTGTTATGAACGTAATTTGTCCCCACGCACCAAAGGGAGAATAAATTCCTCACAGAGGGGAAATAGAGGGTATTCAAAGAAAAAAATATATTTTATGCAGAAGGATGATGACTGCTAGCTGATAATGAATGCAGTAGGAGTAATAATAATTTTTTAAATTCCTCATTAAATGAGTCATAAAGGTCACAGGGCAATACGACAAATACACACACACACACACACACACAGCATCTCTAAATGATCCAGGAAAGCAACAATGACCAAAAAAAAAAAAAAAAAAAAAAGTGGCTTTATTAAGTTCCAGGCTAAATAAATTAAAAATAAAAATCAGGATGAAGTGAAAATAAAAGAGGCTGAAATTCCAATAACTTTAAAGATCATCTAAAAAAAAAAAAAAACAGAAAAGTACAAGGATGAATCAGATAAGAAAACCTCTTCTGTGACACTCCACTCTCCCCAAGTCACTATATCTATTGATAACAGAAACAAAATATCTCTGTGCAGGAGAAAGAGCAAACAGCTTCCTAAGTGACTAGAATAACTGAGGCAGGTAGGTTGATAAGTGACTTATACAGCTCAGTATAGGTGTTAGATAATTAGATAAGAAACCAAAAACGTTCTTAGAGGGTAAAAGCTCACAAGTCAGCAGTATAGAAGCATTCTCAAGGGCTGCATTGTTGCATACTTTAATGTCTTCTCAGCTCATAAGAATAAAACAACAGGCAAAGTAGAGGTATGGACTTGGAACATCATTTTTTCTTTCCTGGGAGCAGCATTTCTTAAGGTGAATAGGAGGTTTTTGTTCCTCATCAGATCCTTATTAAGCCACTGTCATGTCTCCATAGTTTATTATTCCTACCAGGGTAACAGATTACAGCCATGATCTCAGGTCATAATAATAGCTAACTCAGGGGACTGGAAACAAAATTCGGAATAAAGAATGGCATGTTCCTTTAGTTCTCAGAGCCACCGCATCCTCCCCTGTAAAAGGTGGTTAATAGGATCCCCTCGGGCTGTCCCGTAAGAGAACACACGCTTGTATATACTCCACAGGCATCGAAACTGTGTCATAGAGGTATGAGTCTCCTAGAACCAGGCCAGACCCATGATGAGCACTCAGTAAACATGGGCTGCTGTTCTTGCAGTCCTGCAATCGAAAGTCATTAAATACAGGAAAGCTTCCTGCAATCGAAAGTCATTAAAAACAGGAAATTCTGAGCTGTTTTCCTCTGGAGAGTTTCTTAAAAGAAATACAGTACAGGTGTAGCCAAATCAGTAGATGAATTGCCAAGTCCAGGGATAAACTCTATTTAGCACACTCTGAATATAGCACTCAACACAACATTATAGAGAGTGCTGAATGAGGAATATTTGATAAAAAATGGTAAAGTCTACTGCCAGGGTTAAATGAGGCGACCTCTTCAGACTCCTTCCAAATGGAGGCAGAAAAGGAAAAAAATAAATAATAAATATCTATCTGTCTATAGAGGTGGACGGGGTCCTCCCGATTGGGCCAGAGCAGCAAGAATCTGTGAATCTGCAAAATACTGTGGTCGGTGGCCCATTCAGCACAAACTCAAGAGCGCAAAATAGTCCCTGATTTTGCTTCTAATATATCACCTGCAACCACCCCACCTACAGGTGAACTGCATATCAAAAGGAATTGCTTTGGCACCAAATGAGACTCCCATAAAACTACACTGGTTTATTACATTATTTTGATTGCCTTTGGGAAATGTAAAGTTGAAAGTATCTAACCATGGGCAAGTGAACTGAATTTGGATCTCAGGAAAGAGAAGCTCTGATAAAGATTGTTTGCTTATTTCAACATAAAGCCTCTATGTATTATGGGTTACATATACCACTTCCAGAGCTGCCTGGGTGGCTCAGTCAGTTAAGTGTCCAATTCTTGATCTCAGCTCAGGTCTTGATCTCAGGGTCATGAGTTCGAGTTCTGAGTTGGGCTCTGCTATGCTGGGCATGAAGCATACCTAAAAAAAAAAAATACCACTTTCATTCCATACTCTGCCGGGGAGCAATTCTCATCTGGAAACTTGTGCAATATACCAACTGTAAAGTGCCAAAAACGAAAAGAAAAAATGCTGATGGGGCAAGGTTCTGGAAAACCAATCTATATACCTTATTATTTATACAGCTAGCATTCCTCAATAGTAAGTAAAATAAAGGGCAGGGGCACCTGGGTGGCTCAGTCAGTTAAGCATTTGATTCTTGATCTTAGCTCAGGTTCTGATCGCATGGTTCCTGGGAACAAGCCCTGTGTCAGGCTCTGTGCTGACAGCGTGGAGCCTGCTTCAGATTCTCTCCTTCTCTCTCTGCCCCCCCCCCAATAAATAAATACACTTTAAAAAATAAAAATAAAAGGCAGTAAATTAAAGATTGTATTCTCTGGATAAGTGGCAATCCAAGGCATAAACATTTCTTTCACATTCCAATGTTCTAAAAATACTCCAAAGATCAAAATGACCAATGCCCTTTAAAAGATACCATTTACTTAGAAAAAAACAAAACAAAATAAAACTCTCCTGAAACAAGTATGCCATCCAGCTCATCAGACATCCAGGAAGAAGATAAACCAAGAAAGAAAACATAAAAGAGAAGTCATTAAATTAAACTATAATATAGGCCATCATAGAGTAATAAAGTGTTCCTTGAGGAAAGTAATCCAGTTTATGTCAAAGAGAATATCATTTCCAAATACTCTGGTCAAAAATAGAGTTCCTATTTGTTTTGGGAGATTTTTTGTTTTTTGTTTTGAGTTCAAGTTTACTGCAAATTATATATGACAATACAGTTCTTAAAAAGTGCAAAATAAAGCTCCAACTATAATTTTGGTGTTGAGGTTTTTATATTTGTGTAGCTGTTAAAATAAGATGAAATGCGGGCAGTTATCACGGAGAGCAGAAAACAAGCTACTGACTGAGGAGGAAGTGACTGAAGAAAGAGTAGGGGAGTGAGGAGTAGTTTGAAAGGGATTTGGGTGGGAACAGTGGTGTTTTTTCAGTCTGCATTAATTGGCTTATTTCTGAATGAACAAGTGATTATTATAAAACAACAGTCTGTATAATGGAGTAAAACTGTAAATTCCTGGCAGAGTCAATCTGAAAGTATAAGGCTGACAAGGCCTTCTTTTGAAAATCTGAGAGCTATTTGCATGAGAATTATCAATCTGAAGTGAGCAAATTCCAGTCCTGCTGACTCACTGCCTCCACCACCTACACTGGGGCTCCCGGCCAGTGAGTTCCAGCCCACAGTGTGGGGAGGGGGGGGGTTCCAGGACCAGATCTGCTCAGAGGACTCCTGTGGGGCACAACCCATGAACACAATGAGAAAGAAAGCCTGTTGCCAAGTTTACAAAAAACAAAAAAGCCAAAAGGCCATTTTGTTTATATTTTAACTCAATTTTTAAACAATTCCGCCTAAAAATCTATCTGAAACAAACTTAAACGAAAGCAGAAAGAGCTTCTGGGAACTTGAGAAACTAAATAATTTTTATAGCAATGCTATGCTTCTCAGGTTCAAAGTGTCAATGCATGATTTTATCCTGTTGGAAAGAGTAGAAAGAAGAGAGAAAGCCTTCAGATGGAAGTGTTCCCCATCTCTTTAAGAGGAAGGGTATCATATGTAGCTGGAGAGAGGAACAAAGGAACCTTTGACTACTCATTGTCTAGCTCCTCCTTTTCCTGATATTCCATTAAGGCAACCAACTTGTCTACTTGCTATCCCTCAAGAATCATTTTGAAATAATAAATCCTTAGAAAGTAGAAACAATATCTCAACAACTTCCAAAATATTTTATCTATTGTGACATCATTCATGAAAGCTTTATGAAATTGATGAAGTAATATAGGATAAGAGTTCACTTTGAAGGGCATAGAAGAAAAATTGAAAGTGACCCCTAGTTAGGGAAGTTGTCTCAAATCTGGGTTCAAGTCCAATTTCTACCCTTAGCTGGTTGTGTTATCTTGGACAAGGTATGTACCTACTGTTTGTCTTGATCTCTTTAGCATCAAAACTGCAGTTTAGAATCACACTCATCTCCCAGAATCCTTGTGAGAAAATGTGTGCTAAGCATTTAACAAGGTGCCTTTCACATAATAAGCACTGAATAAATATTAACTAGTATTATTTTGGCTGATATCAAAGAACATTTCAATTATTGAAAAGGTCTTGGCATTGATAGAGCATGCTGAGTCTCAAATAAAGGTTAGAAAACTCCAAATTTCAGGCACAGAATTAAAGAGAAGAAAGTAATGATGTTCTATATTTCCACTTAAAAAACATGTTCAGGATAAAAGAATAATTTACATTTAAAAAATTCCCTGTAAAACTTAAATTTTAAAAGAATAAAATGACCAAAGAAAACTATCAGTGTTATTTTTTCTAATACCCAACATATTATAAAAGTTTGAAGTGCTGCATTTTATCTAACAAACTTTTTTACTCCATATTATAAGATTTTAACCATAGAAAAATAGAAAATGAGCACAAAATCCAATTCATACCTTGAAATTATCAAGGAAAAAATAAGCAATCTTTTAGAGTAAGGATCAATAGATGTTTTCCATAAAAACCCAAACAAAATATTTTAAGCTTTGTGGGCCACATTAGGTCGCTCTCCACCCCTCCTCTCCACCGCAGCCAGCTCCTCCTCTCCCCTTTCCTCCTCCTCCAGTTTTTAATTCCTTAAAAATGTAAAAACCATTTGCAGCTCAAAGGCAATATAATAAAACCGGCCTCAGGCCAGATTTGGCCTGAAGGGCAAGAGAAGTATTCAGGCAGGAAGGCAGTGGGGGACAACAGGAGAGACCAAATCTTGCTGGCAGCCTGCTTTTGTAAATAAAGCTTTATTGGAACACTATTACTGCCATTCATTTACAAATTGCTTATTGGATGTTTCCTCAGCCCAAAGGCAGACTCCATAATTTGTTTTAAATTTTTATAATGTTTATTTATTTTTGAGAAAGAAAAACAGAGTGCAAGCAGGGAAGGGCAGAGAGAGAGAAAGACACAGTGTTATGTCCAGATTTCAATATCGTCCCCAAAAACCAGAGACTGCCAGGGAGACCGAGTCACGTATGCAAAAGCAAAGGGCTTTATTACGAACTTAAGCTCTGCGGGCCTAAGCTCGGGCTCACAGACTTTACCAGCGCAGTGGATCCGTGCTGAGAGCCCTGAACAAAGGGGGGGGTAGGGCTTTTATGGGTTTTGGGAAGGGGGAGTTACAGGAAATTGTGACACAGGTACAGTGATCCTCTATCGCATAACATCATTGGCAGTAACTTTAACCATACACATTGTCCAGAGTGTTCATTACTTTTGGCGGGACCCAATCACAACATTTAGAGTATTAACCAATTACAGAGTGGACCCAGGACCCTCACTAGGGTGTAACTAGCCTTAAGCAATAAGTGATTATCTATAGCTTCTATCTCTAGGCCTGCCCTTAGGATTGTTAAGCATTTTAGCTGGCCGCTTCTGATTGGGTGTTACTAGGACGGTCCCTGGTAGAGCAATCTATGCCATTTTACTGTCTAATGATTCTGAGAAACCAACACCTAGGCCTCCAAGGTCAGAGGGGAACCTTGAAGTCTGTCATGGAGTCAGTTTGGTTCAGACCTGTGTCCTTTCAACAGAATCCAAATCTGAGCTGTCAGCACAGGTGCTGTGAGATCATGACCTGAGCTGAAGTCTGAAGCTAACTGACTGAGCCACTAAGGTGCCCCTCAGGTGACCCAGACTTGAGTAATTTTAACAGAGACCCACAGAGGCCCTCAAATCAAATATATTTACTATCTGACCCTTTACAGAAAAATGTTTGCCAATCTCTGTCCTGGAGTAATAAAAAATGTTTCATTAATATAACTTTCCATGGTTCCTTTCCACTATAGAAAGACCTAGAACAAATGGCCTTAGTTACTTTGTTGAGGCTTTTTCCCCATTGTTAAACACCATAGAAGCCAAAACATACTAAATTTTATACACGAAACTAGTGTTGGGTAGAGAAAATGTTCAGATACCCATTTGTTTCTTTAAATGGGTGGCATGTATTTTCATAGCTTTTTTAACAACAGAGAATAAGAAATATTGCCTCTTACGGAATGCTGAAAGCAACACAAAGCTGAAATAGCCTGTCCAAAGGCCCAGAATAGGATATACAATATAAACTTAGGCAAGAGAAACACCCTTTTGCGGTATATGAATGTTGGGTGAGCTTGCACAGTGCTCAGAATGCAGCTGCTCAGGTTACGCAGGGCAATGCCCTGGTCAGTTCTGAAAATGTTGCTTCATTTTCAACTTACCCTAGAAAAACGTATAAACCTCGGCCAATAAAGCAAAGCCCCAGACATACATACGGCCGATATGAACACAGAAATCTAATCCAAATGAAATCATTTTCCAAAGCTACATTTACCAACTAGTCAGGTTTCTCTTAATTCTGTAAACAGGATATTTTGTCCTAGAAATTATATTTGGAGAGCACTAGGGAATCGTCTTCCTATCTTGCGTTTATTTCACTTTCTCCTTGTGTGATGCCTTAAGGTCAAAACACCTTGTGGCCCAGATCAGAAGCTCCAGGTTGGAGCTCTTCCCCCTCCCCTTCACCACTCTCCCTCTGTCCAGATTAGGTGGAGGCTAACACAACCTCCAGGGATGGGCGCCCGTTTTGCTGCCCGCTAACAGACCAGAATCTGAGTGGACTTTGTCCAGTGACTTCAATCACGGGATGATAGAGAAGTCATCAAACAGAGAGGGTTTTCTGTTGAGCCCTTATCCATTCTCTTCAGCCTGAACAGTTAACCATTTTTATTGGTGCTTGAAACCATTTTCCACACTGGTTTTCACTACTGCTTAAAAACTGAGAACCTCAGCAAAGTAAAATCCATGACAGTAGGGACCACGTCTGTTCTGCTCACCAATATTTCTAGCCTTGAGCTCAGTGCCGGGCACACAGTAAATATAAATAAAGTAAATATTGCTGGTGGACAGACAGATGAATGAATGGATGGGTGGGTGAAAACGACAAACACGGAATGCTGCTGGTTTTCTTAAGCTATGCAGTGCTGAATAACTGTCAAACACGGTGGTCAAGGAGTTTATAATTATAGAGAATCTATTACCAATGAACTGATGACTAGGATGGCAACAAGCATAGTGAAGATGGCTACGTCTTAGAACCCTTCAAATGACCGCTCTCATTTTCAAAAGGGAAAAACTTTAGTTTTGGAAACACTGATCAATAATTTTATATTGAGAACCCCTCCAAAACACTGCAGATTTAACTATTAACCAAATGGTCTAAAAGATTTACTCGGGAAAAAGATATTACTGGAAAATAGCACTATGTCACTAAGAATAAACTGTATTAAATTCAGCTCAATTTTAGTTTTGATGAGTTAAGAAAATGCTGGACATAATGTGTCTCCCTGTTTTCAAGACATCTGACAACTTAATATCCTTTTTAAAAAAATTTTTTATGTTTATTTATTATTAAGATGGAGAGAAACAGAGCATGAGTAGGGGAGGGTTATAGAGAGAGGGAGACACAGAATCCGAAGCAGGTTCCAGGCTCTGAGCTGTCAGCACAGAGCCCTGTGCGGGGCTAGAACTCATGAACTGTGAGATCATGACCTGAGCCAAAGTTGGATCCATAACTGACTGAGCCACTTAGGTGCCCCACCGATGTAGCTTTTTAAACTTAGTCTTTCTTTACTCCTTTTGTATTTATCACTTCAGCAAAATTATACTGTGTATAGGTTCCCAAACACATCCTACGATTTCTTGCCTTTACAGATTCTTCTCTTTTTCTGGAAGATTATCTTTAATTTTTTATATTAATTATATTAATATTTTAACTTTATTTCATTATTAAAATTCACCTCATCCTCAAAGGCCCAACATACATGCCATCTTTAAATTTTTCTTCATCCCATCCACCCCCAAAAATATTTTTTACCTTGACCTTTCCTAGACTCTTGTAATGCCATGTTTGTAAGTCTTAAAAAGCATATCTTATTTGGCATATACTACGTTTAGTGGTTGATGGGGTTCTGTCTGCTTTCTTAATGATCTCATTCTCACAGTTTTACCATCACCAGATACTGACAAATCTTGTCATGATGTCTCCTTCAAGTGTGACCATCACATGCCCAACTGCCTGCAAGGCGGCCTCACTACAAACTCAATAGTGTTCAAAACTGGAATCACCAATACCCGTCAGTACACCTTTTGCCCCCTGAACCCTTTATTTTAGTTGGTGACACAACCACAGACTTGTTCCCAATAAGGTCCTCATTTAGACCCTTTTCTCTTTCATCTTTTCTCACCCAGATAAGACACTAGTCCCCTAGCGGTCCTCTGCCAGGAATCATAACTCTATAAATCTACTCTACAGAAAGTGGTCTACCGAAAACACACACACAACAATAACTTTGCATGGCTTAATCCAGCCAATGTCTCCACATCACATCGAAGTAAAGTTCAAGTTCCCCAAAACAACCTGAAGGAGGACCTGGTCTGCTGGGCTATGTTCAGAAGGTTAAATAGTAGAGAGGAAGTGTTACCATCTGAAGGCACTCTGACCCCAAAACCCTCTTCAACCCAAATTCCATATGGCTGTGCCATGTTTGCCAGCTCTTCTTCAAGAACCAAAGTTGCCTCGGAATCTATCAGCAATAAACACGGGCAAATCTTTCTTCATTTTTCATCTCCCATTCCCCATCATGTTCTTAAAAGGCTTTGGGGACTTGAAACAAGGAAAACTCATGCTTTTCCACAATTTCTTTTATATTCCAAACAACAAAATCTAGAGAAGTGAAATCTTACTTCATCCCTGTGAAGATTTATATAATTTTTAAATATCCAGCAGGATTCATTAAAAACTATGTCAAGGAAAGAGGAGGTGGAGGTGGTACCTTATAGGATAGAATGATAATCAAAAGCTAAGCAGGAAAATTACCTCACAATTTGTTTGTGGCAACAATAGTTTAACCAGATGGAAGCTATGGTAGATACAAGATGGTTTTATTTGGTTTGAGGTTTTTTTTTTTTTTTTTTTTTTTTTTGTATTTTTGAGAGACAGAGCAAGACAGCATAAGCAGGGGAGGGTCAGAGAGAGAGGAAGACACAGAATCTGAAGCAGGCTCCAGGCTCTGAGCTGTCAGCACAGAGCCTGACATGAGGCTCGAACCCACAAACCGTGAGATCATGACCTGAGCTGAAGCCAGACACTTAACTGACTGAGCCACCCAGGAGCCCCTAGATGGTTTTATTTGAAGTAATAGCAACTATCACTCTGGTAACAACAGCATGCATGCATGTGGGTATGTGCATGCGTGAGTGCGTGTGTGCGTGTGTGTGTGTGTGTGTGTGTGTGTGTGTGTGTGTGTGTGTGTGTGGTGGTGGTGGTGGTGGTGGTGGTATTTTCCTTTTAAGTGTTTCAGGCCATAGAATAAAATAAATGAGGCTATCTCTTGAAGGGGAGTGTTCAAAGTAGGAAAAACCCTATCATTTTAGTTATGATTTTCATTCTTTATCTTCTCATCCAATCAGAGTCAGAAACAAGAAGCCTCAATTCCCATTGGGACAACCATCTAACTATTCCATTGAAAATGTAACAACAAAAAACTGTTTTGGATAGTCCAAATTTTAGCCAAGCTTATTCTTTATGAACTCTCAAGAGATGCCTCATATTACAAATCGGACTGAAGAATCAATGTTTCTGAATATATATATAAAAGATTATGAATAAACACAAACCACAAAAGAACAAGTATTACCAAGGATGTGGATAAATGGCAATCTTTGCTCAGTATTGGTAGTAATGAAACAGCGCTGCTGCTATGAAAAGCAGTATGGAGGTTTCTTAAAATATCACAAACAGAATTACCATATGATCCAAGAGTCCCATTTCTAAGTACACTCCAAAGGGATTGAAAGCAGAATCTCAAAAGCATATTTGCACTCCCATGTTTATTGTATTCACAATAGTCAAGGGGAGGAATCAATCAAAATACCCATCAACAGTTGAACAGATAAAGAAATGTTGGTATATCCACACAAACGAATAATATCCATTCTTAAAAATGAAGGAAATCCTGCCATAGGCTACAACATGACAGCCTTGAGGATATCGTGCTAAATGAAAACAAAAGGCAAATACTTCATGATTCTACTTACACAGGGTATCTAGCATAATCAAACTCATGGAGACAGAAAATACAATGGTGGCTACCAGGGCCTGGAGGGAGGGAGAAAGGACTTTGCTGTTCAGTGTGCACAGAGTCCTGGTTTTGAGAGATGAGAGAAGTTCTGAAGACCAGTTACTAAATAAGGTGCACACAGCTAAAACAACTGACCGGTTAAGATGGTAAAGTTTACATTACATGCTTTTTAACACATTAGAAAAATGGGGAGTGCCAATTCCTCATCATTCTAGCACCCCCAAGAAATCACTGCTTTTTTTTCCATTTCCACTCTACTTCTTGACCCTATAAATAAAGAATAGGAATGCCTAGTTATGTTCATAGTCCACATTCACATCTGTGTCTGGCTTTTTTCTATTTCCCACATTATTACAGGTTATTTTGCAATTTACATGACGATTGAATTACATAGACTAAGTATGAAATAAAGAATGTAAACATATCCTCAATAATTTTTATATATGATAGAATAATATTTTGTATATGTTAATTAAATAAAATATAGTATTAAAAAAGTAAATTAGGGGGAAACATGAACTGGGCAATGATATTATACAGCAGAACAAGGAATTCCTAAGCAGAGTAGTATTTGCATCCTACATAATCAGACAGCAAAATAGTTAGCTTTCATAGAAATACTTGAAAAGTCACCTAAAGTGACTTTGCATACAGTCGAATATAAAATAAAACACTGAAGAAACAGAACAACCTAGAGTTACTCACCTAAGGGTCAGAACAGTGGTCCTCAGAATTGTTTTCTTAAACTTTGTGTGTATGTCCCCGTCCCCACTGGGAATCAGATGAAAATCTGAGACCTCTTTCCAGCATTATATGCACATGCACATATGTAAGGACCAGACATAAATCTATGAATGTGTGAATTTTGAGGACCAAGACCTGTGATTAGTAAACAATATCACACAGTAACGTGCATCTCGCCTGCTGTTCAAAAACTTCTTCTAAGAAGTAAAAGCTTTATACCCAGTTGTTGTGACTTTGGAAAAGGCAAACACACTACAGTCTGATTTTCTACAGAGGGTAGTTTTGGCCACTTGTCCTCCTTCTGTTCATGTCTATAATATTCTGGCTGTCCTGTGCCTCCTCCACCTTTCTGTCTTCCTGTCCCATCTACTCCACAGGCTGCGATCATCACCTTCCACTTTAAGACTCAGCTTCTGTACAAATTGCCAAACGTTAACCTTGTGAGCTCTCGTGCCTGAGCCATCAAAAACTGGTGGAAAAAGCTATCTCTCTCCTAAATCACAGGATTAGTGGAAGCTGTCAGTTAGTGATTATTACTCCTCCAACTCCACGTGATCTTGGAGCCATCAGGTCATAAAGGCATGGCAAGAGGATCAGAATCACGGGAAAGTAATGGATGATGTTTCTGAGAGTAAAGGTAAAGGACACATCTAATGTCTGATGATGGCAAATTTCCTAGCTTACTCTCTCATAAAAGAAAAAACAACCAGGGTTGAAATTAAGTGTACTGTATACAGATTGTTTTTCCCTAATCAAAGCCATGTCTACTGGCTTGGAGATTTCTGAAAATGAGTGGTATACAATTCTAAGTACAGTAATATTTGGGGTAGGTAAATTTTTGATAGATTTTTTTCTTATCAATATAGGAGACAATGGAGAATAAAGATCCTTTATTTCTTCTTATTATTCCTGTATCTGTTAAGGGGGAAAAAACAATTAGGTGAAACAAATTAATTCCTGAAGTAGATTATTTTACAATTTAAGTATGAGTACATATCATAGATCTTAGCCTTTAAGAAAAAAGACCTTTTTAAATTTGTTTTTTATTTAACATTTTTTTAATGTTTATTTATTTTTGAGAGAGAGAGTGCAAAAACAGGGAGAGGCAGAGAGAATGGGGGAGACACAGACCTGATCCAGGGCTCAAACCCATGAAAGATGAGATCATGACCTGAGCTGAAGTCAGAGGCTCAACCAACTGAACCACCCAGGTGCCCCTTAATGTGTTTTTAAAAAATCAAACAAACAAACAAACCTGTTCACACACAGTTGTTCTAAGATTAAGAAATATTTGGGGTGCCTGGGTGGCTCAGCCAGTTGGGCCTCAGGCTTCGGCTCAGGTCATGATCTCATGGTTTGTGGGTTCAAGCCCCGCGTCGGGCTCTGTGCTGAAAGCTAGCTCAGAGTCTGGAGCCTGCTTCAGATTCTGTGTCTCTCTCTCTCTCTGACCCTCCCCTGCTCATGCTGTCTCTCTCTGTCTCTCAAAAATAAATAAAAAACATTAAAAAATTTTTTTTAATATTTAGATCTTAATAAGATTTTAAAAGGCCATTTTAAGAGATCAATGATTATTAAAACAGTTTAAATGTAAGAATAAACATCTGCATTTAAGGAAGAAGAACCACAGTCACAAGTAGAAAAATTCCAGGCTTGAAGGTCAGAAATTTATAAGCCTTTGTTTTACATAACCTCTTTCAAAATACTTCTAAATCTACAACTTTTTAAATGACAGTATTTCTTTATTCTGCTTTGCCCCACAAGAAAGTATTAGAAATAATTTTGAATGTAGTTAATTCTTTCTAATACTAGTATTTATGTGTTGGCTAATAGTTCATCTTTTTTGAAAC
The DNA here is from genome assembly GCF_006229205.1 of Suricata suricatta. NCBI lineage: Eukaryota > Metazoa > Chordata > Mammalia > Carnivora > Herpestidae > Suricata > Suricata suricatta. The sequence goes on along the minus strand of NC_043703.1, from coordinate 61,541,928 downwards.
TTTATAGTAAATATATATAAAATATAAAAAAGGGAAGTTTGAAATAAGTTTTCCTCAATTTCCTAATTATTCAAGTCACAGATGTTCAAAACCTACGTGCGACCCATGGCACCTTCTCGGGTCATCCCTGGGGAGATAGAGATGTCTCGCAACAGAGCAGGAACAGCTTTACCAGAACTCACCTGTGGCACAGAGAGGGAAGGAACATCTTATGGGGGACGAGGGGGCAGTTTGAGGCCCACCTGATTCATGTTTGAATTCCAGCTTGGCCACTAGTTTGCTCCATGCTCTTGACCGCTCTAAACCTCAGCTTTCCCATGTGTGAAATAGGGCCAACCCTCCCTTACAGAAATGTGGAAGAGATTACAAATAAAAGAGTCCAGCCTATAGTGAGTATATATATAATAGATACTTATTTTTGTGTGTTTAAACCTTGTCCTCCCAGCCCCACTGCAGAACAAGGTCTAGCAGCAGTATTTAGTTGAATGACAACAAGCCAAAGTCCCTGGGAACTGAGACGACCTCATAAGCAGTGGGAGAAAGGGACAAGTGGGACTTGAAACGCGGTGCCTCCCTTTATCAGGCAAGGAGGCGGGTCCAACAGGTTTTACTTTTATTCCCTCCTCCCTGCTCTGCTTCAACAAATGAAAACCCAATCATGACCACATACGTGGGTGACCAGAGCGTTATTACCTTCCCTGGAAGTCGCAGAGCCCCGAGAATAGATGTGAGAAGGCAGACAGATAACATGTTAATAACCCCTTGATTGTGATCCAGCTGATTCCCATGGAACAATCATTTCAGAAGCTGCTGGTATACTTCCTTGCATTTCACATTTTAGCATATAGTGAACTGATGATTTTTTAATGCATTTTCCCAGTCTCCTAGCACGTCATTATCTATATAAATTAAAAACTAGTCAAATGAAACTCCACAGAGAGTCACAACATATCATAGTAGTCACATCTTCATCCCTCTCTACTAACTCTTTCTGCCCAGGGATCAAGGAGCATTAGGGGGCCGGATTTATTCTGAGCCTCACTTTAATTCCAAACGGTCTCCCTTTTCATAAGAAGTGGTATGCAGTCAACTGAAGGATGAGAAGCAGCAAAGGGCGCTGGTAGCAATTTGGCATTCCCGAAGTTCAAGTTGAGAGTTGAGGGGGACATGAGGGACAGCTCCAGAGGAAGCAGGAGCCTTCCTGCGCTGGTCTGGTTCCTTTGGACCCCAGGCTGCAAACACTTTCTCCTTGTGGCTCATTTCTAGCCCTGGGGCAGCGCAGCGCAGACTGTGGGCAGCTCCCGGTCTTCAGATTTACTTTCAGCAGCTGCGGGATAAACTGTGCTGACAAGTCTGATTAGAAATCACCAATTTACTTGTAAATCTGTGCAGACCACAGAGGGGTTAGCATTTACGTTCCATTCAGGTTTATGTACTGTGCAAGGAGCCCTGGAAGAGACACCACTTCCTTCTGCTTTATTACAATTCGATTTCGCGTGTAAACTAAACCTACCCCAGGGAATTTTTTTTTCTTAATATAAAGGTTTCTCTTACCTCTTCCTGGGATGAGGGATTCCTTGGCAATCCCATTTTGAACTTGTCCCTGTCTCCAAAGCTGTGAGGAAAGAAGCTCCTTTTTCACTGCTCTAATTTCTAATCATTTTACCAGCGTTCATATAGACTGGATTGGGGGCAGAATGATTTACCAGCGCAACACGGTTCAAGTCAGTAAAATACCAGTGCCGTGGAGGAGAACAGATTGCTCAGGTTGGTCGAGTTTGCTTCTTTAAATTTTATGCTAAGAAAACTGGCACAGGCTGACTTGAAAGATGGTAAATTAGGCATCAGTTCAAATCTGTGGTGACAGGTACTAGTATTAAGCACTTGTTCTTCCTATTTCATTAGGAATCAAAGAAGCAAAGCTTGCATACTATTAACTAGAAATAAGAGAATAAAATATGTTTAATCTACAGGCAAAAACAAGAAAGATGGGAATTCAAACCTCTGGCTCCTTTCTGCATTACAGCAGGGAACCTTCCTGGTGTAGCTACATGTGGCCACACCTTGTTTTAACGCTCTGGTGTCGCCATCTTGAAACTGCTAATCATTTTTGAAGAACCTCTGCATTCTCCTTTTGCACTGGAGCCCGCAAATCAGGCCACCTACATGAGAGGTGTGATTATTAATCTATTGTCCTTCCCTCCTTACTAACAGGATAGAATTCATCCATTCAGTGGCTATTTGTTGAGACATACTGTGTGCTAAAGATGTGAGAACTCTGATGAGACACATATATTCACTAGCCTTGTGGAGTCAATGAGATGAAGAAAAACTCAGAACTGTGGGGGGAAGAAACATTTAACTAAGAAAATATATTTAAGTGGTAAACTGACATTTAAAACTTGAACAAATATTCCGCATGGCAGTTAAAAAGGATCTAGTCCTAGATTGATCAAATATGCCCGACTTTGCTGCTCCTCTTAGTCTTCCCAAGCGCCTTCTCCTTCTCTCCTCCGTGCTACGCACTGAGGGACAAAGGACGGCTCCTCCAAGCAAGACGTGGTAACACTTGAGGGCCAATGGCAGCTCACAGTTTGGGGAAACCATTTTACACGTTCGAAAAGTTAGCATTTTGGAAAGGGACGCAAGTACTTCCAAATAAAACGTAAAGGAGAGAATCTCGGTGGGCACACACTCAAGTGTTCTACTTGTCTCAAAAGAGCCAAGTCCCACCTACCCCGAAGAGCTGTTTTCCCAATAGCTACTGTGATCATCTACCAGACAGTCTGGCATGGTGGCCCTAATGAATATCACATTTCCCTCATTAATTGATGGCCTATGGGTTTCCTTCTAATGACCCCAATATTGATGGCTACGTTTGCTAATATTCTGAAATAGAAACGTTTACTAACACAGAACCAAGAACATCCTGGTAGTTTGCCAGATAGAACATGTTCTCCGTCAACAAAGGCTGAACTAAAGAGGTTTCTTAGGACCACATTCACCACCTTTAAAATACACACTGGCAGCATGTCTCAATCCATATCACTGGCAATTTCTCTCTTTCCTTTTCAAGAGAGGAGCAAACAAGTTAGTTTTTATCTAAAGGAAATGGCTAAATCAATCACCATGGAGTGACAGGACAAAGCAGGCACCCTATTATGGGCCCCTGACAAAAATGACGGAATCAACACAGAGTAATGGCTGTGAGCCATCTCACAGGAGCATTTTCTATCACTGGCTATTTTAGTGCTGTCTGCTGATTCGAACATAACTGAAACAGCAACAGGTAAAACAAGATCATCTTTGGAAATTAACTTGATTAAGAATATTTACATTTAAACAGATCTTTATTTTCATCATAGGGTTATCAGCATCCAAAACAGAAAATTCCACAGGATCCGTCATTTGCTATGAGGTACGAGAGTGCGAGACATAAGA
>NC_043703.1:61529739-61538387 GCF_006229205.1 Suricata suricatta | reverse complement strand
GGCAGCCATACATGGTCAAGAGTGCACCCCCCAGGCTTCCTACCAGGAAGGGGGAAAAAAAATAAGTTCCAAGGAAGCTCAAGAAAGGCAGGATTCCTTCAAGTTGCACAATCAGAGAAGACTTTATGAAGAAGTCAACATTCCAATCAGGCCTTGAAAGACACCGATTCTGGGTGCAGGAAAGGGGGTAAGTCGGGGTGGAGGAAACACTGTCAGTAAAGGCACAATTGTGGGATTAGGTAGAGAGTGCACGGGAAACACTATAAAATTCACTTTGGTCAAAGTGGAGTGCACAGGAAGGGTGTCAGCGAGTGGTAAGCTGACAAATGGAAAAGGTCCTTAACATACAGGGAGCAACCCAGGTATGTAGGGCATGAAGGTCCATGATCACAACCAAGAGGACTGCTCTAGATGAGAGGAAGGCAGGTGTGCAGGAAGGCAGCCAAGACATGACAGACACTCACCACCGGCACAGGCCTCTCAAGTCCTTTGAAAGCACGTGACTGTGCACCATGACACTGAATGAGAACAATATTTAATGCCAGATGACTTTTTACAGAGATCATGACTGTCATGGCAGCACATTCCAGTTACACATTGTTACATACGACATGAACTTTCTCATAATCTATTAAAGACAATAAGATTTCTCGTCAATCTACAGGATTTGGCCTCTAATGTCAAAATAATTCACTGCGTTACAGCACATTCTTCTGCTCCATCTCTCAATTTCAAACTACATTTCATCTTCCTCTTACAATATATATATACTTGGTGCAGTTTTTAAAGAATTGCATACAACCATCAAAGATATGTTCTTTTTATTTTGCTCAGTTCAATTCTCCTATGGATCAGAAATGAAAACTCAAATACCCCTCTCCTGAGCTCTAATCTTAGAGAACATCACGTCAACACACATTGCAAATATCACTGGCAAGGTTCATTTTATGAAGGTAAAATAACTACCTAGCTATATAACCAGTACTGAAGCTTACTGTTGATAGAATAACAATGACATCTTTCTGAGGAAGAGGCCAGTGACCAAAGCCATGAATTTATAAACTCTTTGAGGTCACAGGCTTGTATTATATTTCCTTCTTCATTTCCCATTGTACCAATCACACTTTCAAGCACAAAGCTGCAGCAGGATTTTAAGATTAAATGAGAAAATGTGTACAAAAGTTTTTATATTACAAAAGGCTATCATAAATGTAGCTGACATTAGTTGACTTGGAACTCTGAAGAACTAATTTTACTTTCAGTTGGTCTCTGGGGTTATTCAAAAGAGATAAAAAACACAAATAGCAGTCAACGGGCTACAAATATATAGGGGTGTATCAGAGAAGAAATGGAGGGTTAAAAGAAAAAACATTGCAGAACCCACAGATGATATAAAAAATATCACCATAATGGAGAAAACCCAAATATGGGTGCATATGCTTTAGAAGAAAGAAAAAAAGAACGAAAGAAAAACAAAAGAAAGAAAGTGTAGAGGAAAGAAGAAAGGAAGGAAGGAAGGAAGGAAGGAAGGAAGGAAGGAAGGAAGGAAGGAAGGGTTGGGAAGGAAAGGAAATAATGAAGGAAGGACTCACTTGTCCAGGTGTCAAGAATACCTACACAGATACCTATATTTCACTTCCAGTAATAATCTGTGGAGGTCAAATATGACCAGTTACAAAGTCTGTTTAGGGGCTCCTGGTGGCTCAGTCAGTTAAGCATCTGACTTCGGCTCAGGTCATGATCTCACGGTTCGTGGGTTCAAGCCCCGCATCAGGCTCTGTGCTGACACATAGCTCAGAGCCTGGAGCCTGTTTCGGATTCTGTGTCTCCCTCTCTCTCTGCCCCTCCCCTGCTCATGCTGTCTCTCTCTGTCTCTCAGAAATAAATAAAAAACATTTAAAAAAATGTTTAAGTCTGTTTAATACATCACCTGCATTATTAGTTCAAAACTAAATTGGAAAAATGCAGTAAAGCACAATAGCAAACTAAAAGTCGATGAAAATTATATATATATAGTCCTCACTTTATAGTTCTTTAAATCTCTTTCTTAGTCTGCTTCTACTTATTACTTGATCCCCGATAGCTAGAATGTTTCTTAGCACAGAACAGGATTCAGTAAATATGTGTGTAATGAATGAAGCATATTAGCTTTTTAAAGTAAAGTTTGAAAGTTGAAGTCAGATGAGCTACCCTAAGAGCCATCATTTACTGAACATCTACTATATCATATTAAGATGACTTAGACATATTTACTTATTTATGTTTATATGTTTATTTTGGGAGGGAGAGAGAGAAAGCATGCGTGAGTGGGAAATGGACAGAAAGACAGAGAGAGAATCCCAAGCCCTATCAGGGAAGAGCCCCATGAGGCTCGATCTCACGAACCCTGAGATCACAACCTGAGCTAAAATCAGGAGTCGGGCATTTAAGGGACTGAGCCACCCAGGCGCCCCAACTTACACATATTTAAGCTCCACAAAACCCCAATGAGTTAGGGTTACTATTAGTCTTGGTTGAAGGAACCGGAGCTGAGGGGCAGTAACTTGCCCGGGCCACGAAGCTGACGTGTGCTGGAATCCAACCCTGTCTGTCCAGATCCTGTGTTCCCTTGCTTCGCACAACAACACATGGCCACAGGATGATGCGAACACATGAACAGAAGGCAGCACTTGAAGATTTGCTAATACAAGAAAAAAGTACTAGCAGTTCATTTGACTTAACAGTCTCACAGACACCGTTTTTTCCAGGATCTGACTGCGTGTGAAATTCTGAAGCATCCCATGTGGGAAGAACGGTTGTTATTCTAATCTTATGCTGTAAGTAATACTACACAAACAATCTGCCACAATTTACAAGCCTAACAAGCTAAATAGAGCAAGTATAGAGAAATAAAAACAGTCCCCTCATCCAATATTCTCCACTGTCTTAAAAACTCCTCAGATGCAGAGCCCCAGATCAGCCCTAACTGGATGGTAAGATTATTGTGGTAAAACCACTCCACACAAAGCATAATTGTCTGGAATTACACTGAAGTCAATGTACATAAAATGGTGCCACCCGGGGAAGAAGAGTTCGCTGCTATGTAATTTAATGAAACCTACTGAGCACCAAGGGCAGAGGCAGCCAAATTGAATTTTAAACGGCACTTACCAGGAGGCTATCATCAGGGCTAGCCACCAGTGGGTGGATGAGATAAATGAACTGACTTTCCTCCACCAGGAAATCAAAATAGAATGCCATTTTTATGCATGACACCAAAAAAGAAAAGAAAAGAGGTAAACGATTCACCCTTGGCTCCTTTGCTTTTTCTCTTTTTTATTACATGGTCATTTCCAGACTCTTCCTTCCCCAAGGCATTTTTGTGTTAGTGTTACTGAGTGAACATTCCGCAGAATAACTTTTTTTTCCTGCCTTGGTTTTTCTTGTGATTTTTTCCAGAAAAATAAAATCTAGTCCTACAAAGTACAAGCTTTTCTGTAATCTCACCAGCGCGGTGGCGGCTCAGAAGCCGCCACTGTCCAAGGGGTGGCTTAGAAGGCCCGACTCCGGTAGACAGGGCTAGGAGGCTACCTGCCAACCAGGACAGCCAAATGGTAAAGGAAGTGTCCGGACCCAAAGCCATGCCTTGTTCAAAGTAAATGAAGTACTGCTCTCTTACATGAAGGTTTTTGGTTTGTTTCTCTTTTTACTTCATAAAGTTTCATTTTTTTTAACATATGCAATTATTTTCCATCATTTACAATACAGTAGTTACAATGACACTCCAAACAGAAAAGCAAAGTAAAAAATCAAAACAGCAACTTCTGTTTCATGTAATTAGACTTATACAGAAATTAGAAGGTTAAGTAATCATCCATTTCCTACATAAAAGGTAGCTACTTTTTTGCATGGACCTCAAGTATATTGTAGTATAGAGGTGGAATTTAAGGAAAGGTATTAAGCAGGCTGTGTTGTAGCTTATGGCAAGTAATAAATTGTATCATGTATCTTGAATGTTTCATAGATAAGCTGCTATATAACGATTGCCACTTCAGATCGCTGTGAAATTAGGTGATTAACTAGTTGTTACATGAAGGTTTTTAAAGGCATCGTCTCACGAATCTATATATTGAACCCCGATCTTTCCAGCAGCCCACTTGCCCCTCCACCTTGAAGTCCCGCCAGAACCTGAACCACAAACTGTCCAGATCTCACATCCTTGCCCCCCACAGACGGCCCACTCCTCATAATGGCAGACTTCTTCCAAGACGCGCACAGATACGAAGACAGAGCGCCGCCAGTGGGGTTCATTCTCACCAACATAATCAGTTGCCAAATCATGGTGATTATATTTTCATCCTCTCTTTTGTGGCTTGCATTTCCTAAGTCCAGAGCCCCATGCTGCAGATATCCCTAAGGCCCATCCAAATAAAGTGCAGTCCAGGGAGACTTTACTTTGCTGAGGGAGGTGAAGGGTAGGGAAATAAGGAAATCAAGGCAGGGTCAACCCTAGAAAGCAAGGTAGGGGAAGATCACAATTCAATGACCGTGTGGCCAGTAGGCTGACCCCCCAACAAATGGGAAAACATTTTACAAAGGAATTGGATCAGTAGCAAAACATTTCGGAGCACCTATTGTACTCCTGACTTGGCCCTTTTTGACTTTTGCCATGGGCAGTGAGGAGGATGCAGGAGAAAGGACTTGGGGTTCGTAGCCAAGGTTAGTAAGGCTGGCGGAAGCTCACGTATCCCACAGCCTACTCAATGTGTATCTGTCACAAGGTCTTGAGGACAACAACCAAATAACTTCTCCCTGAATCCTCTTAGCACCTATAACACATTTATAGGTGCAATTCCTCATATTAGAGCATGTGCTGCTTGAAGTCAGACACTGTCAGATTCAAGTCAGTGTTCAACACAAGTCCTAGCACCGGGCCACTCTGCAAAGTAGGAATGTGATTAACAGCTGCAGAGTTGAACTGGATTAAAAATACATATACAATAGCTTTCCAAACAGATTATTAAGTATCAAGTAGACAGAAAATTCTCATTACCTATTCTCACTCAGGCACTTTGCTAGGCTCTAGGGGTAGTGTGGTAAATAAAACAGAAGGCCCCTGCCCTGGGTGTGTTACAACCAGTTAGAGAAGACATTATACACATCATTGTAAAAATTAAGTAATCGCAAGTGTACCCAATGAAGGAGAGGTATAGATGTAACAACATGGAAAATAATAAAAATTCCATATCAGTACCTTTTCCACTCTTTTTCCATTTTCCATTCCAGTCCATTACTTTGAAGGGTGCCCAATTTTACCAGTTGTGTCCCCTAACCAAATATCTAGACGTTAGTATTACTTAACTCATGCATTCAAACAATACACAGAGAAATTCCATAATGGCTTTTTCCTCTTTTTTTTTAATGCTTATTTATTTATTTTGAGAGAGCGTGTGTGTGAGCAGGAGGGGCAGAGAGAGAGGGAATCCCAGGCCGGCTCTGTTCTATCAGCACAGAGCCTTATGGAGGGCTGTTTCCCACATGTGAGATCACCACCTGAGCCAAAATCAAGAGTCCAACACCTAACTGCTAAGCCTTCCAGGTGCCCCGACTTCTTCTCTTTTCAAAATATAACAATGATTAACTTGACCTCCAAAAGGCTGGTATGAGTGAAAAGAATCCAGGTGTTTTCTAGCCAGCTATCTCTCAACTTAACTCTCCAATAACTTGCCTTAAATGAACAAGGTCCCCACGTGAGTAGGCACAGGGCTAAACATCTATCTGCACAAACATCTTCATCTCTTCGGCTTTTGATCTCATGAGTGTCACGAGTACCGGATCGTTGGCACTAATCCTTCCCACCCCTTCCTCTCCATCCTCATCTATCCACCCCCCCACACACACACTTTCCACCCTGGAGCCCCTCGAAGGCACTCTGCTCACCCAGCTGGGGGGCTCTGTCCCAGAGGTTCCCCAGCTGACATGTCCTCTCCTCCTTCCCCTCTATGTTTCAAGTCTCAACTCAAACCTGCATCCTCCAGAAAGCCTTCCTTGGCATCTCATCTAGATCATGACTGTCCGTGATGAAACTTTCTTCTTAACACTTATCAGACTTGTAGCTTTACATTCATTTGGGGGGGAAGGGAGGGCATTTGATTAATGTTCATCTCTCTTACTAAAATTCTAAGTAGACAAGAGCCGTACATTATCACATCAGCATTCTATCTCCAGCCAGAACACAGCCTGACACATAGTAAGCACTTAAACGTCATTTGTTGAAGAACTGGATGAGAGAAGCACCACTACCTAGTAAATATCTCTTCATGCTGTCGGACCCAGTGTGCCTACACTTTTAAGCCTTGTAAATACCAGGGCAACTTCCTAAAATGCTAAAATTGGTATTCTTCCTTGGGACACTGTTAGGAGAATCAATTCTTATTTAGAACAGACTATAGAGACTATAAAGGAATTGGCTTTATCTAAGGATTACAATTTTCCATTTAAATTAGGTTATGTAACAGCAAATGGGAAAAGTAAAACAAAACAAATGGCAACAAAAATTACATCCTACCACATATTACATCATACAAAATAATGACTCCATTGTAGTTGCTTTCTAGACACGAAAAGGACATGGAAAATTTTATATTCATATCTAAGATAACAGTGCATGCATAGTAAGGAAGGAAAAATTAATATGGGGATAATAATAGGGGGATAATATGGGAGAAATAATTGGACTGTTATGGGCAACCAACTATGGCCAAGAATGAGAAAGAGCTATATCAAATCTGACCACGTACCACGTGCCCTTTCCAGCCACATGTGTGCTGAAAAGCCAAACTCTCACAGGGAATCCAGTGTTTCCTGTGTGTGCCCAACCAGTCGCATCCCACATCATCGACTGCTATCTACTACCCACACGGAAGGCACGTTTCTGGATGGCTGACAGGACAATCTGGTGATGTCGCCATAAGATAACATTAAGGGCATGTGTCTTAAAGAAACTCTGCAGCTGGGAGGTAGAGATGAAGGTTAACAACCAAGAAAGGTCTGCATCACACACAGTGACTCTCATCAAGAAGCATTCCACAGATGAGGATTGGATGTGATCCCAGAACCATACTATTTTAGAGCTTAGTGATGTGATAAATATATGCGAATTATAAATGACACTGGAATGACAAAACTACATTTCGTGTTTCATGTACTTCAGTGCAGTTGACTCAGGGGACACACACAATAATCACAGACAATATTAACTCACAAGTAATAACCAACGGATACCTAGTTTCCTTTCTTGCTCTTCTTAATATGCAACTGGAACATGACTAGCATAAGCTAGGCTAGCAACTTTTTAGGTCTCCAAGCTAAAACATTCATTTACCACAGGTAACCGACAGCAATTTTCACTTATAAACTCATCGCCAATAACATTCATTTATTTCTTTATAACTGAAATACAGGTATAATTAAAAACATCAAAAACTTTTATGAAAATAAGATGTATAAGATCAGTCTTACATCTACATATTGCTTATGTATTTATTCACTTATTTCCTGCACTTTTAGAAAGAGCCCGGTAGCTCAGTCAATTGAGCTTCTGGGTTTTGGTTTCCACTCAGGTCATGATTTCACGGTTTGTGAGTTAGAGCCCCACATCGGGTTCTGTGCTGACAGCTCAGAGCCAACTTTGGATTCTTTCTGTCCCTCTCTTTCTGTGCCCCTCTCCAACTCACACTGTCTCTATCTCTCCCAAAATAAATAAATAAGCTTTTAAAAAAAATAACACTTTTGGGGCACCTGGGTGGCTTTGTCAGTTAAGCATCCAACTTCGGCTCAGGTCATAATCTTGCAGTTTGTGGGTTCCAGCCCTGAGTCGGGCTCTGTGCTGACAGCTCAGAGCCTGAAGCATGCTTCGGATTCTGTGTCTCCCTCTCTCTCTGCCCTTCCCCCATTCATGCTCTGTCTTTCTCTGTCTCTCAAAAATAAACATTAAAAATTTTTAATAAAACAATCACACTTATTTTGGAGAAGAAAGGGAAGGTTCTGCTTGTAAGAAGCCAGCGAAGTTCAACAACACTGACAGTCCCTTTAGCTGTCATCAAAATGCTCCTCCTCAAAGCCCCCAGATGTGCTGAGCACAGTCAGTAACCCTCATTTACATACACATGAATTTCTGTGCAAAAATTTCTAAAATAGAAATATCCACACTGTGAAGTTGTATAGTAAATTATATCTACTGTGGTAACAATATTTATTACTTTTTTAAATGTTTTGCTCTGTAAGCAAAATCAGAGCCGCTCTAATTTAAGTCACATTTTCTTGTTTATTTTTTTTAAATCTTCTAAGGGACTAGGGAAAAAAAGAAAATGCTGGTTTCTTTTTTTTTTTTTTTAATAGTTTATTGTCAAATTGGTTTCCATACAACACCCAGTGCTCTTCCCCACAAGCGCCCTCCTCCCTAACCACCACCTCTTTTCCCCCCTCCCCCTTCCCCTTCAACTCTCAGTTCATTTTCAGCATTCAATAGTCTCTCAAGTTTTGCGTCCCTCTCTCTCCCCAACTCTCTCTCCCTCCTCCGCTCCCCCTGGTTCTCCATTAGGTTTCTCCTGTTTTCCTGTTAGGCCTATGAGTGCAAACATATGGTTTCTGTCCTTCTCTGCCTGGCT
>NC_043703.1:61516282-61529639 GCF_006229205.1 Suricata suricatta | reverse complement strand
AAGGGTGGCAAAACCCGTTTACTTCTAACTACCTCAGAAAAGTCTTCAGGGGCACCTGGTGGCTCAGTTGGTCAAGCGTCTGACTCTTGACTTTGGCTCAGGTTCATGATCTCATGGATTGTGAGTTTGAGCTCCACATCTCTCAAAGCCTGATTGGGAGTCTCCCTCTCCTTCTCTCTATGCCCCTCCCCTGTGCATACTCTCTCCCAAAGTAAATAAATAAACATTAAAAAGAAGAAGAAAAAATGCTTCAAACTCATGTTCTCTGTATTCCCACAGCTTCAGTGAGGCTCTCCCCACCTCTGACTGTAATAAGCTTCTTACTGCCATTCCTTCGTTTTTGTTATTTCCCAAATGAGTCTTAGTCCTCATTGGGTTAGACTATAGATTCTACGATTCCTAAGTCAATTCTACCCGTAACCACTCAAAACCTTCAGATTAGTCAAGTATAGAATCCGTACCATGGAACAGAAGCGAGGACTTGCACAACCTGACTCCATGTGTCCTCTCCACGCTCATCCTTTGTCACAGCATGCCTGCCGCACCCCCTGTAGTCTGCTCCCATTCCCTGAACTCACATCCGATCTCTTCACAACTCCCTGGCTTCCAGAACTTAATGTTCACCCCTCTGCTATGCAGCCTTTGCAGACCCCTCCGGTCGGAGGGCCGTCCCCTCTGCTGTGCCCTCCACGCTTTGTCCCCACTTCAGTGGGCTCCGGTCCTCTTAATTAACATCTATGATTTTTGTCTATTCACCACAAATCCCCAAAGTTCGCAGAATGGCATGATCCTCCACTTGCCTGAGGCAGGAATTTGAATTATGTATTGTATTTTAGCAAGGGTCCAACTAAGGAAGCAGAAGTCATCCTGAGGTATTTGAAACGCAGACAATTTACTATAGCACGGGAAATTGGTTACAAGGATGATGGAAGAGCTAAAAAAGCCAAACAGGAGATAAGGAGGTGACCCAGAACTCGGCCATAGCAGGCAAGTGCGGCCTCCGTGACATGGGAGTGATGCTGGGAGAAGATGGCATTACCAGGGCCTAGAAGGACTGGGCTCGAGTAGGATCATCACAGTGGCTTCCCGACAGAAGTTGGGGCCAAGAAAGGCAGGGCGTCCAGGAGCAGAGACAACCTCTACCAAAGACACTGCCCGAGTTGGAGCGAGGGAAGGAGAAGTATCCTGGCTTCTCCCTGCTTCCCGTCTCCCAGAAGTGCCTTCCATTGGCCGCAACCACCCAGGTGCCAGGGGTCAAGGCTTCTGGGAAAGGCGGAGTCCTGAAATGGACAGCCAGGCAGAGAAGGGCAGAATGGAAAATAACCAACACAATGTCCTGAGGCAGGCGAGCACCGTGCCTGGCTGCTGAGTGAGCCTCGCCAGCAAACAGCCGTATTCAACTTAGAAGCGTATATAGGTATCGTAAGTCCTTTACAGAGTAATTACACTTTACGTGTCGGTTTCCTCCATAAGACTGTGAGCTTCCTGGTTCCTCAAAACATTAAAAATAGAAATGCATATAACCCAGTAATTCCACTGCTAGGTGTTTACCTAAAGAACACAAAAACACGAATTCAAAGAGATATATGCACTCCGATGTTTCCTGAAGCGTTACTTATAACAGCCAAGATATGGAAGCATCCCAAGTGTTCATGGATAGATGAATAAAGATGTGGTAAATATATACAATGGAATATTACTGGGCCACAAAAAAGAATGAAACCTTGCCATTTGTGACTACATGCATAGACCTAAGGGGCACTATGCTAAGTGAAATAAGTCAAACAGAGAAAGACAAATATCACATAACTTCACTTATGTATGGAATATAAAAACACAAATAAACAAGCAAAAAAAAAAAAAAAACCAGACTCATAAATACAGAGAATAAACTGGCGGTAGCCAGAGGGGAGGCAGATGGGTGTGGACAGGTGAAACAGACACAAAGATTAAGAAATACAAAGATCCAGTTATAGAACAAACAAGTCAAGGGGAAGAAAAGTCCAGCATAGGGAACATTGTCACTAATATTATAATCATGCTGTTTGATGACAGGTGATAAGTACACTTATCATGGGGAGCACTGAGTAATATACAGAATTATCAAATCACTGTGTTGTACACTTAAAACTAATAGAACTTTGATGTTAATTATACTTCAATAAAAAAAAAACTATTTAAAAAAAAGACTGCGGGCTCCTTAATAGCAGGGACCTTATCTCAGTTCGCATCCCAACAGCTAGCACGTTATTTGGCATATAATAGGCACTCAATACTGCTAAATGCCCATAAACACTAATCACCTGGATTTACAATGTATTTTAACTCAGCATTTCCCAAAGCTTATTCTGTTGCCCATTAATTCAGAGATCTTATTGCCTATTACAGGTTAGGAGGACTCTGTCCGTCGCAAATAAGTTTGTGAGACAGTGTGAAGCGCAGCGAGCATCTTAGTCCGCTGACGCTGCAAGAACGCGCCACCACAGACTGCATGGTTTACGAAGACAAGAAATGTGTTTCTCACAGTCGTAGAGGCTGGTGGTCCAAGGTTAAAGCGCCAGTGCGGTTGGGTGGGGGCCCTCTTCTCATTGTAGCCTCACAGAGGTGGAAGGAGCAAGGGAGCTCTCTGGGATTTCTTTGATAGAGGCACGAATCTCACTCAGGACACCTCCCTCGGGACCTGAGCACCTCCCAAGGGCCCCACCTCCTCCTACCAGCTCTTTGGGTATTAGGATTTCAACAGACGGATTCGGTGGGGGCAAAACTTTCAGACCCATAGCAGCTGGTTTCTTTACTGCAGAAAATAAAGCTCTCCGAGCTTTTAGAATGTGCTTGAAGACAGAGTTGTATCCTGCACCATCATGTCAGCACAAATGACTCGAGAACACTCCTTTTCAAAGGACTAACATAATGCAGGTTCATCTGCATTCTGGGAGGTAGGGAAATAATTCTGGGAGGTAGGGAAGCACAGGGTCACCCCTTATAGATAAAAATGTTGCTAATAAATAATTAAAAG
This sequence comes from Suricata suricatta, assembly GCF_006229205.1. NCBI lineage: Eukaryota > Metazoa > Chordata > Mammalia > Carnivora > Herpestidae > Suricata > Suricata suricatta. The sequence goes on along the minus strand of NC_043703.1, from coordinate 61,526,623 downwards.
TGAATAATAATATCAAGGGTTAATTGAACATATAAGACATTATTTACTATTCTAGTTACTGTAGAACTAGAAGAAAATTATAAGTCTTCGTTCCTGTTCTAGGTGACGACATAAGACACACAAGAAAAACAGAGAACCGCAAAATGGAATTTTCATTTCGTATAATATTTTTTTGTATGTTTTATCACATAAAAGTATCTGGTATTGCCTGATTATTGAAAGTATGAGACACACGGAAGGGAAATTACTTACTAGAGTTATAAGCACATCAGTTCTGGAGTTTACATTATCTTTGAGCTTCATGAATTGTAAAAGCAAACCACTTACTGATATGATACGTACCATATAAGGAAAAGATAACTAGATCCCCCAATAATTAGACAGCAATATCAATGCACCAGAACCAGAGCAATGTTGAATCCACCCTCCTGATCTTCTAAAAATAGCCAGTCAGAAGTCTCTGGGAAATCCATAGACTCCATCAAAGTGATCTAGCGAGAACTCTTGTTTCTATCACAAACATTTTAATGACAAACATTGACAATGTCAAACAGTATCTTTCATTTCTATAGAAAGACACAAGGTCCTTAGTTTTGTTATCTAAGAAGTGTGTGCTCTGGAATTAACATTATTTTTGGCCATAACAAAGGATTATTACAAAGGCTTCTAACAATGGGGTACTTACACTAGGAGACTCAGCCAGCATGTAAGAATGAAAGAGAACACCCTTCTGTTAAATAATTGTTAGAAGACATTGGTCAAATGTTTTGGCACCCTTCCCCTAACGGTCTCTCTGCTGCTTCTTACCTTATTAACAGTAACCTGTAATTAGTATTTGAGAATTGGGAACAACTTGCTATGTCAGGTTACTACAAGTGGTTTTATTTTTTTTAATTTTTTTATGTTTTTTAATTTATTTTTGAGAGACAGAGAGAGACAGTGTGAGCAGGGGAGGGTCAGAGAGAGAGGGAGACACAGAATCCGAAGCAGGCTCCAGGCTCTGAGCTGTCAGCACAAAGCCCAATGCAGGGCTCGAACCCACAAACCATGAGATCATGACCTCAGCCAAAGTCTGATGCTCAACCGACTGAGCCACCCAGGTACCCTACAAGTGGTTTTATTGACTACAAGCATAAACAGAGGACAAAGGAAACAATAAAAATATTCGCCTACATTATATCTACCATTATGCACAATGGTCAGATATTCTGAATTCTACATATAATACCAGGTGGAATTTCACTTAACACTTTATTACGGTGATAGCCTTCACGGCATAAACAATAACTGATGGGTAACTTTGGGTGTCACTCTCTAAAATTCAGTTTTCTCAACAACGAAAGAGAATAAATTGCCTGCCTCAACAGGGTAAAATGAGAACTGAGGAAGTTCCACAGATTACTGGTCCCTTCAGGAGGCTGGCCCCAAATAAATTAGTTAACCACTTAATACTACACCCTGCACCTTCCCCTCGGGAGATCGGTAATAGACAACATACTGAAAGTCCTGCAGTTTCTGCTGTAATGCAAGGGATGAACTTTCTGTGACCAACTGTTTCTCAAATCCGCTTGTTCCTATTTGCTTTTTCCTGTTAACATATACTGGTAGACCCAGGAATCAGCATCCCTCAGAACACACTGGAGGGGGAGATCTTAAGTAAAAAAAAAAGAAAAAAAAAAGATGAGCTTTAATGACATGGACTTATAAATTCTGAACCTGATGCTGGTATTATTTCTGACTACAACCACCACCCACAACAGGACACTCCTGCCAAGCCAGAGGTAGCTGGAGAGGTCACATGCTCACGGTGCACTGAAGGTAACCGGACGGCAGGCAATATGTGTGTGATAACATGTAGGATGACAAAAAGTTCTCCAGAGTGTGTGTTGAGTTTTTTTTTTTAACAGGAATGGTTATGAACCCTGTGTCTCAGTTTCCTTTCTTTGTGAATTACAATGCGCTTTTACATGACAGCTAACCAGTCTGTAATCTCCGCGTCAAGAGAGGCTAACGAATCATACTACCCCTGGCCTCAGTGCCGTCTAGTCTAGCTATGGCTGGCTATGTGAGCTGGTGGTAACAAAGGGAAGTAAGTTAAATATCAAATGACTCTCTTAGAAAGACTCTACTCTGCATAAAGTAAATGAAGACTTAGATCCTGTCAAAAATGCCAATCTAAATAACTCCCGGGAAAAGTCTAGCGTAGCTGTGAACATGATAGGTTCAAGTGCAATGGATGACTCCTTATTCCACCACTTTAATGAATTATTATCATTAGGGGTTGGTTTTTTTTCTTCAGAAATAGAAACTCAGGAGATAAAAACCTGTAATTCAAAATGGATAACAACTGAGTACACTTGTCAGTAAGGAAAGATTTCAGCGCACCCAGCAGAACACACGCCAGCAACAACGCACTTGTGGGCTGAAGGGTGCAAACGCAGCACGGGAAATGATAGCAGGCTTATAATTTGCAGGTGGAATCATAAATCAAAATAGTCTTTAAGCAGAGCATGGAAAAGATTTGGTTCTTCTGCTTTCTGAGTGTATGCACAGGGCTGACTGTCTACCAGGAACACCAAAATCTGTAAGATTAGGGAGAACACAGCTATAAACCAGTCTGTTCCTATACTAATTGTGTTAATTTGCTGCTCATATCATGTTATCCCCAAAATAACTATGGGTAGAAAGAGATTGATAATTCATACTTAGCTTAATGGTGGATGTAAGTCTGTGCCCCAATACTAGCATCCTATGAGGTCTGAAGTGAGTAAGACTGGCTCGTGTTTCTCAAACTGTGGCCTGGGGACCGACCATCTGTGTTCTAGAACCTCTGGGGAGTCTGTTAGAAATGCTTCACCTGGGCCCCACCCAGACCTACAAAAATCAGACTCCCTGGGACAGAGCAGGACTCCCCACAAGAAATAAACTCCTTGGGGAATTTCAGGCCCACCGGAGAATTGAAAGACTATTGTATTGAATTTTGATGTCAATTATGGATATGGAGAACTTGGAAGCTTCACGGGAAAGCGTGAAAACCATGAACAACTTCCCAAATTAAGCCTTAAAGGACACGTTCTTCGGGGGTCGGGGGGAAACAGTATGTAAACCAGGAGGCAATGACAATTTGAGAATGTAATTTTAAAACATTAAATACAAACATAAAATTTGATGTTTTAGATTTTATAAAAGACTGACTAATTCATTGGCATCCCCGCCTGTAACAAAGCCAGAGCTCAGAGTAGATGACCCCGGTGGCATTCGTTGTGGCCCCTGGCTTCCTCCTGGTGGCAAAGCCCTGCCCATGCCCCCCCACACTGACTAGCCTCCATCTGCACCTTGTTCTTTATAAGCGATGCTTGTGGGACACGTGACTGTGAGGGGAGATGTGGTCTGGGGCCCTCGGAAGCACTACTCTTGAGCAAGACCGCATCATCTTTTTCCCTAGAGATGCCTAAGACCAGGAGGCCTTTACCTCCATCAAAGCCCACTGAAGCGCCATCAGAAGCTCTGACCGGCTGTTTGCTGAGGGTCCTCCTGGCCTAGTCTTTCTGCTTTTGCAAGATCTACATGGCTTTATGGAGCTGGTCAAGGGCTGTCCTCGCCCATCTCTCCAGCCTGCAGTAGGGCTTTCACGTGTTTCAATTAGCAATTCGTGACTGAAAATCTACTGCATGAAAACTACAGAGGGCGTACTGAGGTCTTATTTTGAGCTCTCCATCTATAAAAATCTTGGCATTGGGCAATGGTAATAAAAGAATATATATGTACAAACTATACAACGTACATGTTATAATTATGACATGTATATAATATGTATTACAAGAGAACCTCAGGAAAACAATTTTCTGAGACAAAAACACAGAGAGCTACAACAAGAATGTCCTTGGCCAATACCACGCTGCAGAGGTGGTATCTTTCCATAGTCCAGTTAGAGAGGTTTCTATCAGATGATAACACAACTAAACATTAACTAAGTTCTGGAAGTCAAGCATCTACCAGAATTCACATTCTTCTAAAATATGAAATGGTTCTCTTAGAACAAGGTTCGCAAGATGGAGGCTCAGAACCAGCACCATCTGGGAACTTGGTAGAAACATAAAGTATCAGGCTCCCCACCAAACCTACTTGAATCAGAAACTCCTGGGCGGGCCCCAGCAATCTGTGGTGACCCTGATGCAGGGTAAAGTTTGACAACTGTACACTCAGAACTCAAGAGAGCTCACCCGGACTTTACTACTGTGTCACTTGAAGGGACTGAACGGAGGAGTCCGGTAGTTAGCAGTCCACAAGGTGTAACTTCAAGGACAGCAGAAAGAGCCCTACCTGCTCCCTGAGCTGGCCTAAGAAGTCTCTGGATTCCTTAAAATGAAAGCAGCTTCTTCCAGTGAAGACTGTCACTAAAAAGTCACCATGCCCATTAATATGCCAAACTTCTGATTTATCTTATTCCTGGGCTGTCACTAGATAGATAGCCAGAAGGAAGGAAGGCATAATGCGGCCTATCACATGACAAGTCAGGTTCAAAGCGGAGCAAGGGAAGGAGAGTCACAAGCCCTCATCCTACAGGGATGACAGACAGGTCCAGGTGGGACCCTACCAAGAAGAGGCTCCGGAAAGGCAATGATGCTTTCTGCACACAGAGAAAGGGATGCTCAAAGAAATACTTCGTCATCATTACTGTCTTCAGCAGCACTTAACTATCAATTAGTCAAGAAGACGGTCTCCCTTGGCTTCTTAGAACAGAACACTTGCCAAACTGGAAAGGTCACTGCTTGCTACCGTTGAGCACCCTGTACCCACTTTATACACATACAGGACGTGCATTCAAACTAAATGTGGGGTGATATAAATTAGGGACTCCCTTCAGGGCCCCTTCAGTACAGCAGCAGCAGTTTCCTAGGAGAAAATCAACACACTCCGATCCTGACATTCACAAGGACCTGGTACACCTCATATGTCTTTACACGGCTCCCCATGCTTTCACTTACAGAGCATGTACATAAGGTCTTTTCCTGACGCGTGTATCAAAAACTGTGATAGTCATGTTTAAAAATTCAGCTGAAGTACTTAGCAACAGTGTTGAAAAGCACGTAATTTAATATTCCACAAACATACCCCACATGAAAACATCTCTTTTCTCATTGCACCACAGCCATCCTACATGCATGGAACCATTTTGATTATACATTATACTTCTCAAGGGCTCTCTGCATGCCTCTTAAAAGCTCAGTTGAGGCCAAAACTCAACTATGACCAGTTTTTTAAAAATTACGACGGAAATATGACTGAAAATGGAAGACGGAGAGGTGGCATTTCAAGTTCATGTGCAAATTGCCGTAAGAAAAGCACAAGTCATTGATTCCTTGTAGTCCTTCTAAAGGGAGCCGATGTCATATGCAACAGTCGGATTTTGTGTTGCTCTGGCAGCTGACAGGTGACATTTTAACCTCTAACCAACCATAGCAAGACAATTCAAAATTAAGGTTGACACTTTGTCCTTTAACTAGTTCCAAAGTACTGCAGGGGTTTGACTGCCTGATGTTACACCATATGTGCAAACTCCAGACGCAGCAGGCAGGGGGAAGCAGGATGCCTCTGTATTTTGCCATTCTCCTGCTTCCTGTTGTTTTTGGAGCAACCCTAACTTTAGCTAAACATAACCCTTCTGGGGGAATCATTTTTAGTAAGAGAATCCGCCTTATCGCAGAGTACTCTGGATGCAGGTATTTCGGAAGCATGGCCGTCTGTGGGATTCAGAGAGCTCACTGGCTTGGTGTTTTGCAGTCTTTATGAAACCTACCCATTTTGTGAAAAATTTCATAAAATAAAATTACTTGCCACTCAAGTGTTGATAAATAAAACCCCAAACAATGATGGGCTGAGTAGCAGGAAGAATTCTTTTTGAAGCTTTTTTTTAACCAACCAACTAGCCAACCAGTAAGTGATAGTGGTTCATGCAGATTTTTTTTCTTTTTAGTGTTTATGTATTCATCTTGAGAGAAAAAGGCAGCATAAGCGGAGGAGAGGCACAGAGAAGGAGAGACAGAATCCAAAGCAAGCTCTCCACATTAGAGCAGAGCCTGATATGGGGCTCGAACTCACGGGCTGAGAGATCATGACCTGAGCCGAGATCAGGAGTCCGGTGCTTAACCGACTGTGCCACCCAGGCGCCCCAGTGCAGATTTTTCAAAACCTTTTCCATCCCTCAAGTTCTTAAATTCTAAATTTACTGTTATCTTGAGCAATGGGATGTATTTACTTACTTGTGCCCTCAAGAGGTTCGAATCGGAAAAACTCTTTTAGGTTTTACATTCATAATTATTTTTTGCCAGATGTGAGAAATATATATGAGAAACGAGACAATACCAACTGTGAACTATATCCTTAGCTTAATGTCAGTAACTCTTGCCAAGCAGAGTTCATGAAAAGGTCCTTTTAAAAATACACATAACTTCTCCACTGATCTTTCCCCCTTGAGTTTTCTGTAAAATAGAACATGCAGCTCTAGATCATTCCCAAAAATCCATATATAGCTTAGAGAAGGAAGCGTAAATCATGGGTCTCAGATTCACTTCCTGTTGCCTTCCTTCATTATACATTTAAAGCTAATCAATAAAAACTGATTTCTCTTTGTAAGCACTTTCCTGTTCTGCCAGAAACAATTGCAGTCCCTGCCCTAAAATGAAGGAAAACTGGAAGGTAATATATACCATAAGAGGAGAAAAAGAAACTACCTAAGCATTTTTCCTGAGCCAAGTGAAACAGAAACAGCAAATCAAGTTTATCCTTCAAGGAAAAAAAGAAAGAAATTTTTAATGCTCCTGGCATTAATTCTCTTCTTGAAATCTGTGGTATCAAAAAGTTTTCAAATTCGGAACTTCCATCTCAACTTTCAACAACTTTTTTCTAATCGTTTTACAGTATTACTATACAAATATCTGTATACATCATGGGCAAGATTTCCACTTGATGTTGAGAACTGAAGCACTACAGAAAATAACAACTAAATCTCCCCCACTGCCTCCTAGAAAAGAATGAGATGCAAACTACAGGGGAAAAAAAAAAAAGATGAGAACAAAGTTACATCCAGTAGAGGAATGAAGAACTGCAAACAACTCTTGTCTTTTGTTTCAAAACACAAACTCTGTTTGCCCCTTGCATTTTTAGCGGGAGAATTTTCTCATTCAAAATGGGAGTTCAAAGTGTTCTATTAAACAACTTCCAATAATCTGCCGGGGTTTCTCCAATATGCAGATTTGAGCTCAGGGCTACCCACTTAATTTTTTTTCTTCTTCTGCATTCTTCACAAAAGAGAGTAAGAAAGCGCCAAATGGGAGGGTAACAGACTTTCACTTTGTAATGAAGTTACAAATATGTTCTATACATTTTCCTGGCTTCCTATTTCCCTTCATTCTGTACTATCTACAGGTTGTCATATTTTACCAGGGAGGACTATAAATCAGACAAGTTCAGCCCGTCAGTTTGAAGAATGGAGGTGAAAAGCGCAGTGGAAAATACATAAAGTATAATTAAAACCGTATGACCAGAAATATTGAAGTAATACTTGTTGGAGGAAACCCAAGTAAAAATCAAACCTTTTTCTGGTGTTGGTGAGACTATCCAGTCCATTTGGGACAAGCACACAGTATTTGCTATTTTTTTTTTTCTTCACTGCAAGAGCATCCCAGGAAGTTAAATCCTAACAAGATAATTAAGCCTATAGCTTAGTGCAGCATTGTGAAATCCATAGGAGTCCATGTTAAACTGATCTCTCATTTAAAACAGTAATCATTTATTTAGAAATATAGTTTAAGACTGAGCGAGGGTCAGTTTTACACCCACCATGGAGTATTAAAGGCTTATGACAACAATGCTGAATCAAAAACGTTTCTACTTGTCTTCGTCTCTGAGGACCTGATGATACCAGTCAGAGACAGAGAATCTAATTGTTGACTGTTGAACAAGCAAAGCAGAAAGTTATGAAATCTAAACAATCCCCCTACTACATTATAAACAGTCTCGATGTTACTGCCTCATATAGGTTGTACTTAGCGTGCCTATGATGCATAATATATATATCTAAATGTACAGAAATTAAGAGCTCTCAAAGATGGAAAGCAATTCCAATAAAAATCTTTGACTTCCGCAGTCTTTCACCAAAGCCACCCCATGTCTGTTTCTCCAGAGCACATCATGTGCCAATTATCAAGATTTCAGCAGACCACTGGAACATTATTTCAATATCTGGGATTCCAGTAAATGAGTCAAATGTCACAAGTCACTTACCTCCCAGAAACTGAATTCCTCCAGCCACTCTTCCTACCATCCTGGAGATGAGCTCCGACACACAGCAACCCATGAGGGCAGTGAGAGCCACCAAGAGGAGGAGGCCACAACCCAGGCCTGTCACGATGGTACAGATCCTCCACTCTGCACTGGGGATGCCCTGGAAGGAGGCGTAGCGCCCACATTCCTCCACCATCACCATCATCTGCCGGCTCTCATCATGCACAGGATAGGAGCATCTCCGGAAAGTACCGAAGGACACGGGCTTGCCCAGCTGGGACCCCCAGAGCCAGTACGGCATAAAGAACCCCACACAGGAGGTGGCAGCACACAGAAAGGAGAGCAAAGCCCAGATCACCCCGGTACAAGTCAGGCTGGATGCCATCTTTCAACAGACAGGGTCGTGAGGACCCTAAGTAACTACTCTGGCACTGCAGAGGTGAGTGAAGGCGTGAAACCACCGGGGAATGGCAGGCAATCCACGCAATGGCAGGGCTGTCTAGCAACAGAGTGAATCTTCAGCCTTACTGGCCATCACTTCCCATCCTCTGGAGTCGGATAATGGTCCCTGGCAAAACAATAAGAAACATTGAAAGTTAAATGTTTTCAGGGAAGTGACAACACCAGCTCAGTTGGGTCTACAACCCTTAATTAGTAAACATTCAAATTGGCTTCAACACTTCAAAAAGTGGGAGGAACTCATTCTCTCTCTAAACGTCTCTAAAATTCAAGTTTTGTCAAACTAGCTCAAAGCTTTTTCATGTCTTTATCTCCCATAAGTGCTCCCAAATTAACTCTGACAGCTCTTTACTTAAAGAAATCCATGGCTTCTCTTTGCCAAGCCAGTGAATTCATTTCACACACTCGCAGTAAAAGTAATGTAGCATTTTTACTGGCAGTAAACATAATTCCAAATATTAAAATAAAGTGAGCCATACCATGGCTTGTTTATTTGGCTTGCAAGTTCATGCCCATAATTTGGAGCAACTTTTCCGTGTCCCTTTAGGTGCATTAACTCTGCATGAACCCGAACAAAATAATTAGGATAATTTTCACAATGGCAGAGCACATAAATTCAACAAATAATACAGACTGTCCAGACACACAGACTGGATGGAACTATTAGGCACCCACTGTACTCATTCAGTAGTATTTGTGAATCCCTTCAGTCTTAACCACCTTCTTTCTCGTAGAGTTAATGAAAGAAAGCCTGTGTGTGACTTCCTTCTGATTCACTGGTTCCAACAAAATTGCTGGGACCATCTCTCCCACCGCATGACTATCAGGGTCTAATCTGAAAAGTAATCCGAACTTTCCAGGACTCTACATGGAACCCCAGTCATTCAAAGGGTTCCGCGCGCATTGACTTCCACCCCTCCCTTCCTTCCAAAAGGAGTTCTCGAACCGTTTCCCACACTTTCCAGAACGAAGTGAATACAGAAGCACAGAGCCCAGGCACCCTCCAGTTCCATTCCCAGAACCCTTAACTCCAGCTTTCAGGGCCCACCGCAAATCCCCTCTTCCTCACCTCTCCCCCTTCCTCCAGCCCCCACCCCGACCATTTCCTCTCCACCCGCCACCCCATTTCCAGTCCAGTGTGTCACTCCCGGGAAGCTTCAACCACTTTTTTTTTTTTTTTTTAATCTTGTCACTTGCAGTCAGCGTCAGCGTTAGCTACTGAACTTGGTCTGCCAGGGCTCTAAGGCTGGGGGAGACGATTGGGGGAGGGGGCTACATGGGGGGGGAGAAGGGCCCTCTCCTGGAGCTGGGGCAAGGCGCCCCAAGGAGAGGCCAAGACGAGCCCACAGGCGGCCCCCTGCCATGGCCTCAGCCGCCCACCGCAGCCTGGACGACCCCCGAAGATCCCCGCGCCCGGGAGGGGGAGAGGGGCATTTTGCAGCCGGCCCGCGCGAAGGGAGGGGAAAGCACGGAAGGCAGCACCCCCCGGAGGCAGCCGCCGACCGCGGACGCGGGGGCCGGGAGAGCCGACCGCGCCGCCGGGCTCAGGAAGTGCGGGGCCGGGGCCGGCCCGACTCCGGCGACTCGGGGGACGGG
>NC_043703.1:61429398-61516182 GCF_006229205.1 Suricata suricatta | reverse complement strand
GGGACCCCGCCCGCCCCGGGGGCGACTCTGGCGGCTCCCTGGCCCGAGCGCCCTCCGCCCCCCGCCTCCCCTGCCCTCCCGCCGCGGCGACTCCTGCAAACGCGAGGGCGGGGAGGCGGGCAGCCCGGGAAGCCGGGAAGAAAGTTGCTAGTTTTCTCGGCGCCCCGGAGGGGCCACGGAAGACCAGACGCGTTCCCCGGCTGCCTCTGGCGTTTGAGGTTAAGCTCCGGTTTCCTGCCGGAGGTGGGGAAGGAGGGCCTTAAAACTGGGTAAAGGGACCCTTTGGAGCAATGGGGAGACTCTTGGGATGTGCTCACTTTGGAGAGGGTGAACCAGGCCAGTGTGGACGTGAGCCTGAGACAGAAGAGCGGGAAGCACCAGGCCCGGGGATTGTGCCTGGCAAAGAGTCTTTCCAGGGACGAGCCCGGGAGAAGGCAGGAGACTTCAGCCAGCGAGCCGGTGCTAGAGAAACCTTCTTTGGGAGCCTCCTTCCAGGCATTGTATTCTCCCCCGCCCCCTCTCTCTCTCTCTCTCTCTCTCTCTCTCTCCCTCTCTCTCCCTCTCTCCCATCTCTGTCTCTGTCTCTCTGTTCCCCACCTCCCTCCCTTTTCCCCTCCATCTCTCCATCCAATCATTCTTCTAATCAATACTACCATCAGATTTCTTTCTTTCTTTTTTTTTTTTTTTTTTTTTTTTTTGCTTGTCATTAACGTTTACCCCTTTGGAAGTTTAGAGCTACATTCAGTGGAGGACTGTGGGAGTCCGCGGAAGACAGTATTTTAAGAATCCCTCCATCTGGGAATAACAGTATTAGACGATAGCAGACGCTTCCCCAGATATAGTGTGTGAAAGGGCTTTTTCAAAGTCGTTGGAAGTTACAAATGAATAGGTATCAATAATATTTCGCAGTAAAATTTCAAACTGCATCATTTTAGCCATAATGGTGTACATTTCCCCAGCAACTACAGCTGGAGATACATGCTGGATCAGATTGAAAGCATTATCATAGTGAAAGGATTTGAGTGACTGGTTCCAACCTTTTTGAGGTCATAACAGAACTTTCTAAGAATATGGTGAGACTGGTAAGTCTCTCAGGGAAAAAAATACATGTATGAAACTTTATCCCAGTGGTTCTCAAGGGGGAGAAGGGAGAATACGCCCCCCAGGGAATACTCAGGGAGGTCTGGAGAGGTTTGGATTAACTCGAGGAGGGAGGTGCTGCTGGCATCTAGTGGACAGAGGCCAGGGATGCTGCTAAACACCCTACAATGCACTGGACAGCCCCTCAGAATGACCTGGCCCAAAACCTAAATAGAGCTGAAGTTAAGAAAACCTGTTTCTGTGAAATGTCAGGCAATTCCCTGTTCTCCGGTGGCCCAGATTCAGAAGCCCTGATTCAAGTGATTTGAACAGTCTCGAACAAATCACTGGTTACTGAGCTCTATGATGGCCCAAATGACGGGTCTGGCTTCCAGTTAGGCCCTTAGCTGTTACCCAGAGACCTCAGATCTATATAATATAAAGGTAAAAGATAGAACTGTATAAAGTTCAGATTATAATCACAAGATTTGGACTCACCCTCCACACAGCCTACTGGGGAAATTGGTCCAGGACATTTCTGAAGCCTGGAAGAGTTTTAAACACAGAGATGGATGGCTGGGATTATACCCTGGTGTGTCAATCACGACACTAACTTTTCTTAGCAGATTACTTTAGGCCTCCAAAAAAAAAAAAAAAAAAGAAGAAGAAGACAAACTAAAGATTTTGAAGAAGGTGCAGTTATTATTTTACAGAGAGGTCAAGAACTTTGTCCAAGACCTTGCAGTGAAAAGGTGGGCTTTAAAATATCTCATTATCTGCATTCTATTAAATAGAGTACAGTGCTATTGAAAAGAGCCTGCCCCCAAAAGGAAAAAGAAAAGAGAGAAAGAGGTCAAATTTTTTAAAACTCTATTAGGCTGCAATATCAATTATTTGTGGAAGTAGAGTATGTTATATACCAGGACTCAAGGATCTAACTTAGACAAATGAATGTGGACAAATGGTGACCTCTCTGAGCCTGAATTCTCTCATTTGAAAAAAGAGATTGCAAAGATGGTTCCTAACATTCTTCCAACTCATGACTTCTAGCACCGTTATTATAGAAGTATTCATGATTTGAGAAGGAGCCTAGGGGTCACCTAATTTTGTTCAAGTACCTTTTACAGATGAGGAAGCAGAGGCTCAGAATCCTTCTGGTGTGCTCCCCAAAGCTGAGGCTAGAATCCATGGCTCCTGATTTCTCTTCCCATCCCACTGGGTAATTATCTTCCCAAACTATAAAATCTTCCAAATCACTCGTTGGGTTCTTGTATATGTACTTTATAGGTGAAATGCACTATAAGATCTTTAAACCCTTGTATTAAATTTGCACCTTCAAAGGATCTTTCAATTCTTTCCCAGGCAGAAGTTCCCACATAGCAGATGTTGCTTAGATCTCTGATTCCAGGTTTGAGTTTCTAGTATGTTTGGATAGTAGTCCCATTGAGTCATCAGATGAGATCATGAATACAAAAAGCATGTAGAAAGCTGTCCAGCACCTATGCCAACACTCTTGGTTGGCTACTCAAGATTAATTCCCAACTCCTTCTCCTTGTTCACTAGGTGAGCACCTCCCTTCCAACTGCCCTTAAACCTAGTGGTGCCTGCATGACCCTTTTACCCAGGAAGTCTGCTGAGGAGGCCTCTAGGGCAGATTGGATCCTCTGATAAAAGAGAACGCTGTCTTGGACACATTCTTTTTTTTTTTAATTTTTTTAATGTTTTATTTATTTTTGATACAGAGAGAGACAGAGCATGAGAGGGGAAGGGGCAGAGAGAGAAGGAGACACAGAACCGGAAGCAGGCTCCAGGCTCTGAGCTAGCTGTTAGCACAGAGTCTGACGCAGGGCTCAAACCCACGAACGTGAGATCTGACCTGAGCCGAAGCCAGAGGCTTAACTGACTTGAGCCACCCAGGGGCCCCTTGGACACATTCTTGAAGGATGAGATGTTTGGAGCTGTAGCAGCCTTCTTCCAACCATGAGGGGAATCACAGGGACATAGTCCCGGCACTCTAACGTAGTGGAGCTGCACGCTTCCTTTTGAATTTTTTAACAGCAAATTATAGATTCTTAATATGGTTTAAATCCCTGTTGCTTGAATCTTCTTTTAGTAGCTGAAAGCACTCCTCATCGATAGAGCACTGTGTGGATAAGACCTATGCTCAGTGACAGGAAACGCAGGATTGTATCCCAGTGCCTGGCGGTTAAAGATAAATACTCAATAATTGAACACTAACTGAAACAATTAATGAACAAACCCAGTATTGTTGTGATTATTATCCTTGTTCCAGTGCAGCCTACAGAGTGCAAATTTAGGTTTTTTTTAAATCTTTTAATGCTTTTATTTATTTTTAAGAGAGAGAGAGAGAGAGAGACAGAGCATGAGTGGGAGAGGGACAGAGAGAGAGGGAGACAGGCTCCAGGCTCTGAGCTGTCAGCACAGCTTGGGACTTGAACTCGTGAACTGGGAGATCATGACCTGAGCCGAAATTGGATGCTTAACTGACTAAGTCACCCAGGCGCCCCGCATATTTATTGTTCAAACTGACAGGGTGTGCTATATAAAACCAGGGAAGGGGGATGATAGTGGAACATAGAAAACACCAGGGACTCATCACTTCTGGCCACGGGGGAGAGGTTGGAAAGGGACCTCTTCCTTGTTTGTGATAAAAACTAGTGTGGCTGACACAGTGTCCATTTCCGTCCTCTGTTCTTTTATATCTTTTTCTCCAACAGACGCAGCTAAAATCTCCATTCTCCGGTCTCGCCTCGAGGCGTGGGTGGCCACGTGACAGTGCTTGCCGCTGCCATGGAAGAGGGGTGGTGCAGGCAGCCTTGCGTCCACCGCTCTGCCTCCCAGTCTAGAAAACACATGCGATGGTGCTTGGAAGCACAGAAGCCATTCTTCAGCCAGGAGGTGACATGCATGATGACAAATGCCAACACACCAAGAACAGTAGAGTAAAATGGCGCCAGGAATCTGGATCCATGGTATTTTCACGAGGCTGCTGTGTTAGCCTCAGACATCTTTTGGGTGAGACCAATAAGCTTTAGCTCTTTACATCCCTGTTAGTGGCAACGACCACATGCCTGCTAGAGGATTGGACTGCCTGTCCCCTTGCAGTCCAGGCCAGCGCCACGGTCAAGGGGAGTAGACACAGAGCGAGGGGGCACTAAGCAGAGCGAAGCGAGGACAGGACAGTACCAGGGGGGAATTCCTTCTCTAGCAAACGGTGGCTACGGTGGGCATTCATTGTCTATAGCCTGCAGAGGAGAAGGCGGACCCTCTGAAAATCTGGCAATAGAAACAGAAATCGCTGTGAAAGCAGCTTACAAATTACCCGCTTATCCCCTTATGGTCTTAACTTTGAGAAATTAAAAAAGACAAATTCTCAGCATTATAAAACCACCTACTACAAGAGGGGTCTCTGAATACAGGCCGGCAAGAAAGAGGCAGGAAAGAATGAGGTGGAAACGGGAAGTAGTGGGTCATCCACGTGAGGCTCTGAAGACAGCCCCGCGGAGGAGAGGTTTTTCTTTAACTGATCCTGGCCTAGAGCCTCTCAGTTCTCCATCGGAATAGATCATTTGCTCCTCCACACACACAGTGAAATACCTCAAAAGACTCAGAACTAATCAGTTCTCAGGACGGAGGGTGTAACATGAATAATTGGAGACCATGGTAAGTTCCCCCTTTTTGCCATTTCCTTCCTTTGTTCATTCCTGAACTACCCTTTCCCTTCGTGAATCTCTTTTTGTGACAAATTTAAATGGTATTGCTGCGGTATTTTACTGCATTGTGTCCATCTTATATAGAGGGAAAAAATCTCACAGGACAAGTGGGCTCTCGGGTCTCCGTGTCAGGCGGTCTCTGAGTGAGATCATGCACTGCTTTCCAAATGCCCTTTCTCTTGCCAACATGTTCATGCATACATTTACCACAGCGGCCCTGACATCCTGTTCCAGGACGGGAGCCTATTTCATTTCTACGAGCTTTCTGTCATGTGTTTGATGGACTCAAGACCCCTGCGCCGTGTGGAAACTGTGTGTGCGTCGGTAGGTACCATTTCTGAATGTGTGATTGGTATGACTGTATTCCCCAGAAGCTCCCATGGAAATAAGGTGCACAGAGCCATGGCCTGTTCCCAGGAGTGCTGTCTGCATTATTCATTTAAAGTTCGCCAACTACTTTGGCAATTTAAAGTGCCATATCATCTCTCTATATTATTCTTTCATGAATTAAAGCAGCATACAAATTTTAAATCAATAACTTATTCATAAGAGGCAAAAATGTGAAGTGTTAAATTGCATTTAATGTAGCAAATATTTCACATTAAGCCATCAAAATGGAAAATGTCCATAATACATTATATATATATTTTTTGCTAAATGACCCAGGAAGCATTTTAAAGTAGGACATAATTATGTTTAATATTGAATCAGTGTCATGCTTTTGCTACTTTCTTTTACTACCAAAAATCATCTCAGGCTTTTTCAGTGTCAAGAGCATGTTTTATGTGTTTTCTTTTTAATTTTCCCATGATATGTAAAGAGATGAGTATAATGAGTTCTATAGAAAGAGATAAGAATTTTTTTGTAATAATATTTGCTACCAATCAGTCATAACTCCTGAGAGAATTCACAAAGATATGTTTCGAAAGTATTTTAAAATTGTAAACCCCCCTCACCAAAATAAGATGTGTTGCAAGTATTGAATATACTAATAGAATGATCTAAGCCAAGAAAACCAAAACTTAAACAGCTAATTTAGTATTATAATACCAGGAGAGGCTAACAAACACTGGTTTTTCTGAGTTACGTAATTCCTATTACAGCCACTGTGAAATGGTAGAGGAGAAATGCTTTTTTCCCAATTCTCTGGCTTTCCTCAGGAGAAATTTTTCTTAAATGCACCTGGTCTCTCTCCACACATCTGAGCAGCTGGGGTGGTTGGAGGTTCTGGGAGGAACCCCGTTTGAGCACCAGGATAACTCTGCCCTTCTCTTGGGGATGACTCTTCCGTACCGGGCCAGACAGCACGGAGGCCATGCTGGAGAGGGCCTGCAGATCTGCCCAGCTCTGGGGCCCCATTAGCAGGCCCGTTTGCCCCTCACAGAGCTACATCCTCCGCTTTAGCCTCTATCAGTAATAACCACGGTATTGTGGTCTCCATCTGCCATTTTTTCCCGTCTGTATGTCCAGATTGCATCTGGGGAAGAGAAGCACTGTTTATTGGCCCGATCAGAGATACTAATACGCACTAACACAAACTGGATGTAAGCATGTTGAAATATCCATTAAATATTACTATTTTGTGACCGATTCGGCGGCAACACCAAGTCTGGACTAACAGGGTCAGGAGAAAAGACTGACCTCCCGCAGTTAGCTTTAGAGTTGAGCTGTCAAGATTGTGTTTGCCAACTAGAGTCTGTGTGGATGAAAAGAGAATGTGCTTTGGCTACTACATATGGCTTCCAAAGATCAATGTCTTTGTGGGTCAAAAGCTAAAAAGCATGGGCGAGGGGACAAGAAGCAGAAGATACAAGAATAAAAATAGAATTAAGAGCAGCATACAGCATCTGTATTCAGCAGAAAGACACTAGAAGTGGGGGTGGGGTGATAACAGCAGGGGGCAAGGCCCAGGAGGAGGAGGAGGAGGAGAGAGAGGAAGAAGCTGGGGGAGGGAAGGAGGAGGAAGAAGGAGAGGAGGAGAGGGTGAAAGAGGCAGGGATGGGGGAGTAGAGGAACAGAGGCAGGGACTGACCCAGCCAAAGAGAGAGAAAGAAAACAACCGTTCTGTTTTGGTTTTTGTTTGTTTTGCTTTGTTTCCAGGGAGAGAGGGATAAATAGCACTTCTGTGTCTTCTACCTTGAAGGCACAGACAGAGGGTACTTGTCATGTCTGGTGAGGGATGGGAAAATATGCGTCTAGTGGCTCAATTGTTACTATGTGGGGATGAGCGGGCCATGAAAAAGGACATGTCGACTTGGAAACATTAGCAGTCAAAGGGACATTCGCTGTGTGCAGGGAAATGAGAAGCTATGTCCCAGGCCTCTGTCAGCTTCTATAGCAACAACCCAGTATAATAACTGATGTTTCAGGGGCACTTAGGTGGCACAGTCGGCTGAGTATCTGACCCTTGATCTCAACTCAGGTCTTGATCTCACAGTTTGTGGGTTCAAGCCCCACACTGGGCTCTGCTCTGATGGTGTGATCCTGCTTGGGATTCTGTCTCTACTTCTCTGTGCCCCTCCCCTGCTTGTATGTGCTCTCTCTCTCTCTCTCGCTCTCTCTCTTTCTCAAAAACCACATAAATAAACATAAATAATAACTGATGTTTGATACGATGCCTTTTCCAAGTGCCCCAAGCAATTAGCCAGTCCTTCCTCTATACTTCAATCGATGGATACCCCTTCTCCTCTAGAGCTTACAACAACGCATCGTCATTATTCCGTTGTTAACGTGTATCCCAAACTGGATTGTTAGCTCTTTAGAGCCACCTTACTCATCCTGCTAAGCACATAACAGGTGCTTACCTAGTTGGGCCTAAAATTTCACGGGCTGCCTTGGCATCTCTGAACCTCTGAGGCCCCAGAGGCATAGCTGTGAGTCCCGCACTCTTGCCAGTCGCCCTCCCCCTGCCCAGAAGGAAATGCTGCGTACCTGACTAGCTTCCCTGTTTGCCACATCAGCTGCACCTCACCCGGTCTCCAGCCTAATGGGTTTCGGCTCCCTTCCAGCCCACACGATTATTCAAACAAGTCAATGCCATCCTACTGTGGGCATCGATGGCACTTCCCACTCTTGTCACTACGAACCTCGCCTCCCACTGCCCCTGCGGGTTCAGTCTGTTCCCACGTGCAAACCCAAGTGTGGCCCTGCCTGCCGGGCAGGACGCACCTACCCAGGCCCCCGCTGTGAGTATGGGTAACCAATAAACTGCTGTCAGCTCATCTGTCCAGCGTCAGGTGTCGTGTTCCACCCAGCTGCTGCTACTTCGGGTGGGGGAGCCCTCTCTCAGAACAGTGCCGAACAAACCCTTGATAAAAAATACTTGATATCATAATTGGCACAACAGCATCATATCATCAAAAAAGACTACTTTGTACATCTCTAACTTTTAAGGCTCTAAACTATAGGATGTCCTTTGGAACACATTTCCATTCAACATATATTAATCAAGTCAGCCACTCCTTGATTGGTGCTGGTAAAGTTTTTATGTGTAATTGAAAAACGCAATTATTTATAAATTAGTAAAATTAAAATGCGGTAAGATGGAGGCACTTTTTTCTTTTGGCTTATCTGTATTTCCTAATATGCCTCAAATAACCTGGATTAATTATATACTGAAAATGTTTAGTAAAGATACAAGCTAATTATCAATTGCACGAGTTCTCTGAAACACAAAATAACTAGATCTAACTCACGCACAGAACCGCTTAAGAAGAACATTCCAGCTCAGGATAAGGAAGGGTAGGAGTTGTCCCTGAATGGAACTTGCATTTCAAAAACTCATGAACTGCAGCCCGATAAACGTTCACTCAAAGAGCGTATCTGCATCCAGGAATGTTACAGGAAACAATGCAGATCTGAGTTCTCATAGATTCTCTTCTGTTCCCTTGTAGTGTTCCGGGGTCAACTTGCCCTTCAACGCTTTGTAATAGCTCAGAGCCATATCCAGTGAGGCCTCTACGTTTCTGCAAATTGCTTGGGGGTAACTCTAGTCTGTTGTTGCTAAACTGTGGGTCTCACACCCGTCTCTCCCCTGCGAATCTGTTACCCTAAGCGGTAAAACAAAACAAAACAAAACAAAACAAAACAAAACAAAACACAAAAATGTTTCTTCCTTATCTCCACTAGGTGGCAGTGTTTTTAAAGGTTTCGAAGGGGGCCGGGTTGGATGTGCGCATTTTAGCAAGGCAAAACAATTCGCCTAAAATGAAATATTGGGCCTCCTAATCCTAGAACCCCCTACTGGGGTATTTTCATAAGGATTGCTACCTCTTTACTACCTACAGCCATCTGCCATCGCCAGCTGGGTCCCTTTTCCTGGACTCCCTTTCATCTGCCCCTTCCTCCCCACCTAAACTTTTTTTGAACCCCGCAGCACCTCTTTATCAGGCTGCCCTGGGAAACTGAAGTCTCTTCTCTGTGTTGTTTGAACATTTCAGCTCTCTCCTTTCTCTTACTGGTGTTCATTCTCTGATCATGGCATTGTATTAATCCCTCTGTATTATTACAGAGGACCTGTAATAATTCCTCCTCCCTGGCACCCAATTGAAAAAAAAGTTCTCTTGCTCAGGGACTTAGATTTGTGCTGCCTTCCTCAGGGTTCATCAGCTCAAGCCTCAGTCTGCTTTTTAAAAAATAAAACAAGTTTATTTAAAACATATTATTAGACTATGTTCCAAAGAACATTTCTTTAAAAACAAGGAGAAAATGCCATTTAGCATGAGCTCCATATCACCTTACAGA
Source organism: Suricata suricatta (assembly GCF_006229205.1). NCBI lineage: Eukaryota > Metazoa > Chordata > Mammalia > Carnivora > Herpestidae > Suricata > Suricata suricatta. Next base: position 61,506,625 of record NC_043703.1, on the reverse strand, counting down.
CTCTCTGAGCCAAAATATTAAAATAAAAAAGCCCATATTAGTGGTTTAAAAAATATATGAAATATACCACCCTGTTGCCTTAAAATATGTATTTTTTTCAAGAAGAATCAGAGCCAGCTTAAAACTATCAAAATCAAAACCCACAGTGTCCAGCTGTATAAAGAACACTAACTAGGACCTGGGTTCAGATTCAGAGTCGGAATCTTGACAAGACTAAGACTCAGATAATAGCTCTCTCACAGCCCATTTACCAAGGCTATGGCTTTGCCTAATAAGGCTATTCTCTATCATCTGACCACTTACCTGAGGTGAAATGAATCAATTAACTTAATCATTCCAGTTAGGTGTAGATCTTGAATTAACAGTAGTGCTTGTGTTAGAATGTGATTTTCCGGAATGTTAAGGTTTGTTTCTTTACACCAGAGGCCTCCTAGTGGCAGAGAGACAGCAAGCCCGAGATAGGACCTTCAGTAGTTTTTCTTCTGAAGTATTTACAAGTTAGACTGTAGCTCCACCTTGTCTGACTTTCCTGTTAGAAATTGATTCGCATCCCGGGGTGTCCCCACTCCTCACACGTTAACCTGGGAGCTGGCTGGGTTAAGTTACAGGTATATTGAAAATGGCATTAGCGCCCAAGAAGTCCGAGGTCTATCTTTGCTATAAACTCCATGCAGGTTCAATTATTTTTCTTCGTTTTTTTGTTTTTACATTTATGGCTACTGTTTCTTTCATTACCATCATGCCTAATCGGAAATTATATATGATGTACTTACCGTTAAAATTTTAAGTCTTTACTCATCACCTGCTTTTGACCCAAAAGTGTTGTAAGTCTTATTTGAGCCAGAGAGTTGCTTAAAAAACAAATAATTATGGTGCAGTGAAGAAACCAAAGACCGGGCTTCCTTGATTCAAAGGAGCTGAGTTAAACAGGAGACACAGAGAATAAACATCCGGTTTTTGATTGATGCTCCTAACCTTCATTTTTGTCTGGAAAGAAGCAGAAAAGGGGGAGGCAGAAACTTCACGGGGGTGGAAATCAGGAACACCCAGTTCTGGGCTCAGTTTAGCTGCTGAACTGGTGCTTGACCTTGGACAAGTAACAGTGTAGAACGAGGGATCTGATCGCCCTATTGTTTTCTCCAAACAAACCAAAAACAAGAAACCTGCACGGTTTTGTAATGAGACCGAGAACATGGTTGCCCGTAGCCAATCAGGCCAGTATCCAAAAATGCTGTAACATGTTAGCTGCAACTACAGGAGGGAAACTTCCCCAGGAGTCAGCAAACCCCAGCAGGCGCGCAGGTGAAAAGATGCACCGTGTGCCAGGAATTCACTTTCCTTCTCCTGTTCCGATACATATAAAAACAACACCCTGAGGCCTTAATAACCGTTCTGCTGCACTAACAGTGTCAGATAAAGACAGACCAACCCGATGTCAAGCTTTCTGATGTGATAAATCAGCCTAATCCATCGCTTTTGACCCACTTCTCTTCCCTAGACAGTTCTGCAGAATGTCCTTCTGCCATCTTAGAATTCATGAAGTAACCAAAAAACGCAGCATGTTCAAACCTACAACAAGAGTCCAGCCTACCCGTGGAAGATGAATTTCAGGGGACGATTAGTTTGTCAAGGAGCGTGCAACGAGCAGGATGCTTTTAGGGGTCATAACAAAGACTAATGTACCTAAATCCAGTTGCCTTTCTTTTTTTATATTACAGAGAGAAGGATTTTTGGGTTTTTTTTGTTTGGGTTTTGGTTTGGGCCTAGATATTTCCCAGAGTTATTTGGATTAAAGTTTGATGTATAATAAACGTAAAGAGACGTGTAAGATAGAGCATAATGACGTGCTGTCATCAAGACAAGATTGATCTGAATTTGATTTAACCATAATAATACCTCTTATATTTGGTATTTCTAATATGGTTTAGACCAAGCAGATTCTGGGCTTGGCCACTCACTGGTTTTCTCATCTTGGATAAGTAACTTACTTAGCCTGTCTAAAACTCAATTTGCTTATTTGTAACATGGAGATAATAATATCTTCGCAAAGTGTCATTCTAAAGACTAAAGGAGATAGCATATATAAAGTATTTACCACAGTGCCAAGCATATAGTAACTGCTCAATAAATAGAAGCAATCGAAACTATTATTTTAGTGAGCTTTCTTTTCTACTATCTTAGAATTCACTTAGTAACAAATAATCCAACCCATTGAAACCTACAAAAAATATCTGCCTTTTTTAGATGACTTGCTATAGAAGAACTCTCTTCTTTAGATCTGATTATTCAATATGCAATCTGTTATGTTTTCCACAATTTCATTCAAAAGAGAAGACAGATTTTGACCAAGGTTTCCATATAAGTAAAATTATCAAAATGTACCCCAACTTTGATGCTATATAAAATTCAATTCAGTATGCTATATAAAATACCACAAAATGGTAGCCCAAAAAAGTTTTCCAATGGAAATAATCTTTGATACGTCAATACATTAAATTAATGAAAATTAAATACCAGGGATGTTGTAGAACTACACATTTATCCTGAACTCAGGAAATTTGAGGCTGTTTCAAAGCTAGATTCTATGCATCTATTTTCCTTCCTTTAATCAGGTCCAGCTCTACACTATGTGCTCGCCCTTCTTTCTTATTTTTTTCCCTCCTCATCTCTGAGTCTGTCTTGACAACACAGTTTAGCAGGGACCTATACATGAAAGCACTTTGCCTCTGTAGGGAAGACATGTTAATACAATCCCAAAGTCCTTATTAAATAACATCAGCTCATATGTGGTATACCCCTCCCTGATTCACATCAGTTCCAGCTAATAACAATTAATGACCTTTGTGGATAAATAAAAAGCATATTAGTCTGCAGAAATACTCATGATCTGCTAATTCTTTACATTGTTACCCATTATGAGAATAGAGATAGACATCTGAGAATAAACGGGTGAAGACAGGGTTTCCACAAAGAAAGACTTTACAAACTGGGGCAGCCACTCTGGGAAACAGTATGGAGGGTCCTCAAAAGATCAAAAATAGAACTACCCTACCACCCAGTAATTGCACTACTAAGTATTTATCCAAGGCCTACAAGTGTGCTGTTTCGAAGGGGCACATGCACCCCAATGTTTATAGTAGCATTATCAACAATAGCCAAAGTATGGAAAGAGTCCAAATGCCCATTGACAGATGAATGGATACAGTAGAAGTGGTATATGTACACACTGGAGTCTTACTCAGCAATCAAAAAGAATGAAATCTTGCCATTTGCAACTACATGGATGGAACTAGAGGGTATTATGCTAAGTGAAGTGAGTCAGTCAAAGAAAGATAAATATCATATGACTTCACTCATAGAAGACTTGAAGATACAAAACAGATGAACATAGGGAAGGGAAACAAAAATAATATACAAATAGGGAAGGGGGCAAAACATAAGAGACTCTTAAACATGGAGAACAAACAGGGGTTACTGGAGGGGTTGTGGGAAGGGGGATGGGCTAAATGGGTGAGGGGCACTAAGGAATCTACTCCTGAAATCATTGTGGCATCTTGGGGGGGGTAGGGGAGGAAAACATCAGGCTTTAGAATTACTGTAGAAACATCCAGACAGCATTGTATATTGATCAGTTTTAATAAACCATATAAATTCTATTTTTATTATTAAAATTTAAAAATATCCTTCTAGGGCATAGTTAAAATAATGGGAATAGCACATTGCTTCCTTGGTCTACAGCCAGTTTACCGTTGTGGCAAAAGCCCGGTGAGCTGGAAACTGCATGGCTAAAACTCCACAGTGACCCCTGTGGTGACCCAAGAGTCTGGTTTACCACGCGAGAACGCTCTGGCCCGTTGGCCCTCACGTGACCGGAATTAAAATCGAGTCTCAGACATAAAGTGGCTTATTTTCTAGCTTGTGGATCTTGTAGGTCTTTGGTTACTCTTCATTACCTCACCCATTATCTGCTGGTTGGCTAAAAGTCTAATCTTTGCATTCTTACCAGAGGATACGTAGGCAGGAAATAAAAAGCGAACCTCACATCAATATTGTTTCCATTATTTGATTTAAAAAATAGTAAGTTTCCTTAAGAATTCCAAATTATATGTATGGAAAACAATTTGACAATAAAATATTATGGAGAAAAAAAAACGAATTCCAAATTATAATATATAGACACCCCCCCACCCCTACCCAGGAGGTGGAATTTCCCCCCTCCCCCACTCTCCGGAGGGAGGGCAGGACTCAGTGAACCAGAGATACAGTATGGAAAGGAAAAAATAGGAACTTACAGTGGGAGGGGGCTGGCAGACCACACTGTATTTGGGTGACCAAAGTGAACATTACCAGTGATGTGTGAACACCAGGTACCCCTCACATGCTGTGAAGACAGTGGGTGCCAACTCTACGTGCTCTTTCCAGAAACCCACAATCTCAGTCTAACCCCAACAGATTAACCCCGATTGGGGAAAATTCTATAAAATACCTGATTAATAGTCCTCAAAACTGTCAAGGTTATAAAAAACAACAGAAGACTGAGTAATTGTCAGAGACCAGAGGAGACTAGGAAGACACAATGACTAAGTCAATATGGGTTCCTGGGAGGGATCCCAAACAGAAAAGAGGCATTAGCAGAAATCCAAATAAATCTGGGGTTAGTCCATGGTAAGGTGCCAATGCTGGTTTCTTATGTTAGCAAACGATCCCCAGTACTGTCAGATGAAAACGTTAGCAGAAAACTGAAGCCAGGTGTGGGGTATATGGGGTACTCTGTACTCTCTTTGCAAATTTTCTAAAAATTTCAAGTATTCCAAAACTAAACGTTTATTTAAATAAAAAAATCCCTTGTACTTTCTGTGTGTCCATTTCTATGCTGGACACTCTTCAGGATCACACCTCATATTTGAAGAACATGTCACAGATGGAAATGGATTTTCATATCCTTTCCTTTAACCTCCCATAGCAGCTCTGCAAGACAAGCAAGATGAAACTTTTCCATCTACAATAATATACAGATGAGGAAGCCAAGACTTGGAGAAGTTTCGTCCTGTCTAAAGTCACAGAGGGAGAAAGAAGCAGTTCCAGGACCCAAACTCGTGACTCTTTCTACACCCCACGCTTTGGTTAGCTGGAAATGCTAATTAAAGGATTCTGTTGGGTGTGACTGATTAACACAACGTTGTTGGGTGTTAATGTGTCCATGTTATCCTGCCCCTCTGTGTGAGGACTTAACGTGTGGAAAATTGTAATGAATGCCATACGGAAAAAAAAAATGGAAATGGGGAAGAATAAGTCAAAGTTCTAATATTTATGCCCAGACTTCATCATGAAGTAATAAAACTCTCTCTGCCAAGAAAAATCCCTCTTATCCTTCAAGGCTTGGCTCAAGAATGACTTTGTGAGTCCTTCCTCCTCGTTCCCTTCCCAGGCAGGGAGCCCGTTCCTCCTCCTCTGCGCTTCCGGGGCATTTGTAGGGCTTCCTTTTCTTTTTTGGGGGGGAGAGGGGGGGGTGCACAAATATTAGAAATATACATTCATATTTTTGCTGTATATGACATGACTCTCTCACCTCTTCTTTTCTTACAATTTTTTCTATCCACTATGTTCAATCCTCAAATCTTTTTTTTTTTTTTTCGTCAAATGTGGATAGGTATGTTAAATTACTTAAGTTAAAAATCTCAAACTTGAATGTCTGCAGAGAACTGAAAATGGTTAAAGTTGGCCTGAGGATAGGAGAAGTCAAGTGGCCCTCTTTTTCTACTTTTCGAAAATGCCCAGAAACTGATGTTTGTCTACTGTAAGCAAAATGGTGCTCGATGATAAATAGTAACTGACATTTGGCCTCGGTACGTGTTTATGGGAACAAGGGGGGTGATGTGTATTGTGGCAAACGGGAAAGTTCATGGCCTGTTTAGAGGGGTAGAGCTATTTTGTTCTGAATGACTGTTGCCTTGTGGAAATTTAAAGACAGTTTTTATAAACATCTTCTTTTCTTTTTTCCAAGACAGAGCACCAGTTGGGAAGGGACAGAGAGAGGGGGAGACACAGAATATGAAGCAGGCTCCAGGCTCTGAACTGTCAGCACAGAGACCACAGCCCCACATTGGGTTTGAATTCACAAACCTTGAAATCATGAGACCAACCTGAGGCAAAATCAGACACTGACTGAGCCACCCAAGAACCCCAAGGAAATTCGAATTTTAAAATGTTAAGTTTGGGCTTGATTTTAGCTAAAATTCTGTGCTGGCTAAGGGAGATGGACAAGGCCACACTTTGGCCCATGTGGGCCAATCTGCAGTTTCTGATTTAAATAATATGTCAAGACTAGTATCAAAATAAACCTGCTTTGAGAGTTTTTGAGAGGAGACTTTTGTCCTCTAGCCTGGAGCTGATCTCAGCAATTCCAGTGCTAAACATCCTTCTTTTGAACTAAAAAATTGTTCTCCCTATTCAAAATGTAAATATCTCTTAGAAAGTAACACATTAGATTATTATTAGTGATGTCAACCCTAACATAGATGATAACATTGGATCCTTTTAAATTATTGGATAGGTATGATGTAAGGATAGGAAGAAGCCGAAGAGAGCACATCGGATCAGAGGAACGAGCCACCCAGGAACGGAATGAACTGAAAGCTGTGTTAGGTTCCAAAAATAAGACTTCTACTTTACGACTTGATTTTGAGCAGCCAGCCATTGACTTTGACTTCTAATAATAGTTCCAATGAGCAATCATTGTTCTTTTCATAAACCTTGAGAGAGAAAGATGGAGTCTGCTCATTTTGATGGAATGTTCTTTTCCTTGATTAGTGTCCAGTTTCCAGATGACAAGATGTTGATGAAGAGGAAGGATTACTTGTAGGAGAAGTTCACAGATGGCACTCATACAAAAGCCCCACCATATACATCTCTCTGACAGCAAAAGAGCAGGATTTCATTTCTTCCTTGGTTAGGCACCTACTACTGGTTAAAATGCATCCAGTGAGAGAGATAATGTCCATTCATTAGGATTTCAACAGAAGGAACTTGAAAAACTGAGAAACGTCCACTCAGAATGGGATGTGGGAGGGACTGGACTTCCCTGAGAAGGGTCGAGCACAGGGGGGCAGCCCTACCTCAGGGTATTTAACTTATTTATAAAAGGGGAAAAAGAAGGGGGCTCCAAACTAGACATGGAGAATTGGAAAGACTAGAAAGTCCAACCTTTGTTATTGCTTTGCCTGTATTTACCTTTGTGAGTAGATCTGACACTATTATTTCCTTCCCTAAAAGTATCCTCCTCCCTTCTCCCACTGACTCTTATCTAGCTGCTACTCCGATGGACATTGTAAGTGCTCAAATGAATCTCTAATTACTTCTATTCGGTAGATTTAAGAAATAATCAAGACAGTATTTGAGTCTTTCAGAAAAGTTGTCTATAATTTCTCAAGTTATTCAAGGATTAACTTCATCATTGGAATACTTTTCTGTTTGGAATTCCTTTTTCCCAGTCCCCTGGCAAAAAGTTTTAGAGCCAAACAAGGAGAAAACTGACCATCATCAAAGCATTTTGGGTAAAGAATGATGATTTTAGAAAAAAATGTAAGTTTATGTATTGTTTGGATTGTGTGATCTGGGTATTTGTCTCAAGTGATTTTTTTTTTCAGTATTGACTGAGTTTGATTTCTCCTCTCTGGTTCTTACGTCTATTTTTCAACGAACATCACTTCATTGCTTTCAGCAATTTCCTTATCACCCAATTGTATTTCTTTATCACCCAGTTGTATTCTGTTTTCCTTTCATTATCCTTCCTGTCTAGATTTTAATGGGAGGTCTTATTTCCCCACACCTTTACCATACCAGATGTTATCATTATTTTGCCAACCTGATAGAGAAAGAATATATATTGAATATTTACATTTACATTTGCAGTGAGGTTGATTTTTTAGAGTGTTTTTTTTTAATTTTTTCTTTTGTGAATTGCTTGTTCTTGACTTTTCTCAATTTTTCTTTGGGAGTGACTTGGTTGTTTATAGAATACATATCATAGAGAACCAAGGGATGAGATTGGATAAATAAGTTAGGACTGATTTAAGAGGCCTTAAGAGCCAGACTGAGAATTTAAATCCAATATACTACATAATAAGACCTTACATCAATGATTTGAAAAAAGGGTCAATCAATTTTGAACCTTCCTAAACTATGAACTATAAAATATATAGTTTTAGAAATGCCCCCTTCTCTTCCTTGAATACAGTTCTCTCCTTCATCTCTGCAAGCTATTCTAACTTACTTTTACCACCTCTGTCAAAAATGTTTAGTTCTGTCCATTTTTTAAGTTTATTTATTTTTGAGAAGGAGAAGGGTAGAAAGAGAGAGACAGACAGACAGAGACACAGAGAATCCCGAGCAGGTTCCACACTGTCAGGGTGGAGCCTGACACAGGGCTCGATCTCCTGACCTTAGCCGAAATCAAGAGTGGGGTGTTAACTGACTGAGCCACCCAAGTGCATCTAGTTCTCTGTGGCTTGTGTAAAACCTTGTATGATGCCGTCATTTCGGGTCACCTTCCTTTTGCTCAGTGCTATGTTTGTGAAATTAGTCTGTATGTTTGGATATCTCTTGGAGTTTGTGCCTTTTTATTGCTGTGTAATATTTCTTATATAAATACACCACAATTTATTCATGTATTCAGAAGTTGATGGACTTTCAGGTAGTTCGCAGTTTGATTCATTACAAAGATCCATTAATCACTACTCTTTGGAATGAATTCCCAAATCTTTTCCAAAATGGTTGTAGTAATTTATACTTGACTAGCATAAAATGATATTATGCTCTCCCTCCTCAACCACTTGGGTGTATAGTGAAATTTCATTGTGAGTTTAATTTGCATTTTATGGTTATAAGTGATGTTGAATGACTTTTCTGATGCTTGTTGGCAATTAGATATTTTCTTTTATGAATTGCCTGTCTAAATTCTTTGCCTGGTTTCTACTAGGCTACATGGAACAGATTGAACAAATAAGTAGATATATCAGAGATGAAGGATGCCAAGTTTATTACTGTTTGAGAAGGGAATTATAATTACAGAAAGGAAGAAAGCTACAATAATTCCTGATAGGAAATAGAATGATTGATGTGAACTCATGGTTTTCAAAATATGTAAATGGATATGTAGATATCTATGTAGGCAGGGAAAGTATGAGATAAGTCTGGATATATTATTATGACAGGAAGCAAGCAAAAACTCTGATGGAATTGTATCAAAAAGATACAGAAGCCAATTTGGATGGCCTCCCACTAGGCAAGGCTGAGAAAGGTTGAGCATTAAAATAAATAATAACAGCAATGGATTATGACTCATTGAATAAAATAGAAAACTCTTAAGTCCTAAACAAACAAGTTTAAAGTTTGATGAGAAGTGGGATATATACATAGTTTTATATATCAAATTATATACAAATTACTTCCATGAAACATTTATTAAATAGAAATGAAGAAAGCATAATATTGCAGTGAAGAACTTTCGCTGACAACTCCTTAATCAAACGATCAAGATGAACATTATCAGTAACTGCACCAATTAAAATTCTGTACCACCTGATAAGATGCAAGAAGAACACAGCATCAACTACAGTGATATTCCTACCAAGAATGCCTACTGAATCTCATTATGGGGAAATGCAGAAAGTGAAATTGATGGGCATTCTGCAAAATAACTGGCCTATAATCTCAAGGGTCAAAGTGGTACAGGTTCAAAAAGGTTGAGAAACTGTCCCAGACTGGAGGAGAATAAAGGGACTGGGGGGAATGTCTTTAAAATAAAACTTGAAAGGGATCTGAGGATCTTTCTCAAGGCCATCAGATAATTTACTGCGATTCAGCCCATGGCTGGAGGACTAGGAGAAGGCTGAGAGGGGAGCATCCATCGAGCGGGGCTGGTGGCATCTGGGACAGTTGGTAACAGCCTGTGCTGAGTGTCCTTGGGAGGGTCTGTGGCCACCTCTGTAGCCACCTGGGCCCCAGAGGCACTTTCTTCCTTTCTTCTCTCTTCTGCCCTCCATACGCTCCCCTCCCAGCACCCAGCACCTCCCAGCTCCTCTCCAGGATGGGCCAGCAGGACTTAAAGTTCCAGCAGGATTGCAGGGGGCGTGCCCAGGCCTCGGGAGATCAGGCCCCACTGGCTGCTGCATTGGGCCCGACCTGTTCCGAAGGACTCAGCTTGCACAGCTTGTGCTGTCCCACCTCGAACCTCAGCCAGTGTAAGGCACGTGGTTCTCCATGCCAGCTCGGGGGGCCACAAGTCACACCTGTCCCAGGGGGGCCCGCAGTGCTGGGGAGCTGGAGCTAAAGTTAGAGCCAAAGAGGCTGTGCTGGGTGTCTTGACCTCCATCTCCACCGAAGGAATGCTGTACCAGGGCGCAGGTGGGGCCAGGCCACCCCCCACCCCCCCTTCCCAATCAGGGCCACGGGCGTCTTCCAAATTCTTCACCCACCTCATCTACTCCCTGCACTGGTGGATGTCCTCAGAGGACTTGGTGCTGTTGATGGTGAATGCACTGTATTTTTATGGGCCCAGTAAAACGCTAATGTCATTTTCCTGATTTTGCTGTTGTTATTGTGGTTATGTCTGTGGGAAATATACACTGGAATATGTGATGTGGTGGGTATCAGGTTGAGATTTGATTTTACTTTTTTACAAGTGATGGGTTGGCCTGTCGATACGTCACTGACACTGACAGAAGACATAGACCTTGGGGTCAGAGAAAAAGTAATTCATTACTCAGGCCGCAGGATGCAGCAGGAGGAGCGTTTGTGTCTGCTCCCCTTCCCCGCGAAGCCCCATGGAAGCAGCACAGGGGCCCAGATGGTACTCGCACAGTGGATTGTAATACAGAGAGAGACCCTGAACTTGGGGAAACTATTATATAGCAAACATTAAGCAAGACTGAATTTTGCCCAGAACATTACCTCATCCCTCAAGGTTGCTCACTGCCAACAGGACCTGGGTATAGAGTGTTTATCCATTAAAATGCGCCAGAATTTCTGTGGCATTCTTCATATTCCCCCTACTATCTCAAGATTGTGAGCAACTTAAGTGCCCATGAATAGTAGTGAGTACAGGTGAATTATGGGTCCTCACTGAATGAAAAGGAATAAACTACTGTTACGTAAGGCAGCATGGATGAATCTCATGACATAAAGTCAAATGACTGCATCCAGATACAGAAACTATATAGTACATTTATATTGAATTGAAAAGCAAACAAAACCAATTTACAGAGATAGACAGTGATCGAAAGAGATAGAGTCCTGGAGGTTGTGACTGGAAGGTTTGAGGAAGGCGTCAGAGACAGCAGTGATTTCTTGTTCTCCATGTGTCACACTGTGTGGCAATTACATGCTTGTGTTCACTTTGTCATAATCCGTTGAGCTGCATACTCAAGCTATGAGCAGTTTCCCGGGTTGTACTTTAACAAAAGATTTACGGGTGAAAAAAACTGTTGTGTTTGTATAGTGTAAAAGTGAAACAATACAAAGACGTGAACAGGAAATGTGAATAAGTTTCCCATCTTCCTAGTCTCCTGGGATATTTGTTTTTTTATTTAAAACACTTTTTTAATGTTTATTTATCTTTTAGAGACAGAGAGACAGACAGACAGACAGACAGACAGAAAGCAGGGGAGGAGCACACAGAGAGAGAGAGAGAGAGAGAGAGAGAGAGAGAGAGAGAAAGAAACAGAGAGACAGAGAGACAGAATTTGAAGCAGGCTCCAGGCTCCAAGCTGTCCACACGGGGCTCAAACCCACAACCTGTGAGATCATGACCTGAACCAAAATCGGTTCCTCAACTGAAAGAGCCATCCAGGAGTACCTATCCATTTTTAATAGACCAGTAGGCACCCTTTAATATCTTTTATATCTTCTTCTAAGTAAACAGGCAAATATGGTCATTTATTCATAAATATCTCTGGTTTCTCTTTTTTCTTTCATTATTTGCATTTACCCATTATATGATACACTCTATAGTGTATAGAGTCTATAGTGTCTATAGACACTCTAAAGTCTATGGACTTTAAAATCTAATTTGTATTTAGTAATTTGTCTTGGGATTTTCCAGAAGTCAATAGCTACAGCTGGAACTTCTCTCTCTAATTTGTCTACCCACACAGTCATTATTTTACAGAAATAAGAGTATACACTGTGGTTTACTTTTAGTGAAGCCTTTTATTTTCTATGCATTTCCCCCTTCTCCCACATATCTCCCCCACTTTTGGAACAAATTGATATTTTTCTCCCTACTTATATTATCACCTATACATACCTAATGTATACATACAACCACTGACGAGGGCTGAAAGAGAGATGCGTCTGGCTTGGGGCCTCTGCCTGGGGTTGCAGGATCTGGACACTTTTTGTTCAATAATTTGCTAATTAGGCTTTGGGATCATCTCATCTTGATAAAGAGAAATCTGTTCTCTCTAACCTGCAATATGAGAGCACACTGCTTTTGCTGTTTCAGAAAGAGTATATGGTTGGGCTCAATGGCACATGGTCCATGTTTTGTCAGGCCTCTCACACCAAGATGCTGGCACTTCCCAAAGGCCGCTGTTCAGCTACTGTCACTCCTCTGAATCTCTTCTCCTGTCTCCTCTCTCCTGGTGCGAAACACCAGCTGTTTTGTTGGCTCTGTTCCTTGGACTCCTGATCAAATTCTTGTTCAGAAGGAACCACCCCGTCTCCAACACCAGGCAGCTCTTGAAACAGACTGGCTGTTGCAAACCGAATGACCCCGGGGGTCAGCTCTTCACCATGAGGGGCATAATCGTTCATAAGCGTTTGCCAGTCCCTGCAGAGCAGGATGCAAACTTTGCTAACTGGTCACTGTTGACAGTTCTGCTCTCAAACCTCCTGCAGTAGAATTTCACCTGACGTAGGTCTTGCAGTTTCTGCGCAATTATTGCTTTAAGCTGACAAAAAAAATTGTCGTTGCCTTAGTATTTAAAATTAAAATCAATGATTACTCTAGCACAGTGACAGAATGCTGCTGCTGAATGCTGTTGAACTTTTCATTAATATTAATTTGTAGTTTGTAGAGAAATGGCTTAAAAGCCGAGCTACACACATATATTTCAACTATTGATTAACTGAGCCGTAAATCTGTGATCATGAAAAAAGTTGCTTTTAACTGTCTGTGTTTGATTTTATGGTCTTAGCATTTTCAAAATCCATATTTCAGTAATGACATGTAGTGTACTTTCTCTAGTAGATTAGTTATTAGCAAATATTTTCCAATTTTCTGACCAGCATACATTTGTTTTAGGTTTTCGAGAATGACATACAATTTTCTGATGCATCTTTACTTGAAGGCACAAGAACTCTGATATCAATATTATCATTATCAACCATGATTTACGGAATATGTTTTAAGAACCTAGGGTTGAGCTAGGAATCTGATTTTCCTTCATATAGGAAAATGATGCTATCGATTCCAAATTAGTAGGTAACTTAATTCGAATTGTTTTTCTTGATTGTGGTAATTAACTTCTATTATGTTTAAGGTATAAATACACAGGCCATGTGTGTAACATTAGACCAGAATGTGCACAAACAATGAAATGAAAGATCCGCCACCTTAACTGGATGTGTTTGCAAATTCCCAACAGAAAACTTGCATTTTATAAGACGATAGTTTGTTCATTAACAAGTATTTAAAATTGTTTTTAATTTATTTTTTTGAGAGAGAGAGAGACAGTGCGAGCAGGGGAGGGTCAGAGAGAGAGAGGAAGACACAGAATCAGAAGCAGGCTCCAGGCTCTGAGCTAGCTGTCAGCACAGAGCCTGATGCGGGGCTCGAACCCACGAACCGTGAGATCATGACCTGAGCTGAAGCCGGACGGTTAACCAACTGAGCCACCCAGGCATTAACAAGTACTTACAAGCGTGTAAGGAATTACACTGCTTTTTGCAGTGGGGTATATAGGTGAACAATGCTTGTTCTTTACCCCGAGGTATCTTACTGTAAACTAGGAAAACTGGTGAGGCATGTATATGATAACCATAATATAAATTCCATTTTTATATGGTCATTTATTATTTTTACAGTCTCCCTAAGATTGTGAGAACCAGAGAAGGAGAGAGAGAGGGAGAGAGAACAAAATGACTGCAGGACGAAGCTTCTGTCATATTTGGATCCGTCTTCACTGAAAAACACCAAGTTTTAGGCCAGAGCAGTAGAACGTATGCCTTAGTGAGTGTGTCATAGAATCATCTGGAAAACTTGTTAAAACACAGATTGTTGGGCTCCCACCCCAGAGCTTCCAATACTGTGAGTCTAAGGTGGGTCCTGAGAATTTGCATTTTTAATAAGTTCCTAGGTGATGCTGACTTTTCAAAAGTCAGCACTGGAAAACCACTGGATTAGATATTCCCAAAACTGGTTCGTAATAAAAATTACATAGGGAGTATTTCCATTCCTCCTTTCTTTTAACACTTTTCCTTTTCTTTCTTCCCTCCCTTCCTCCCTTCCTTCTTTTCTTCCTTCCCTGTTCTTTTTTCCTTTTCAACATGGAAATTTCTCCTCCTCACTCATGCCGTGGGTCTGTCTGTGCCAAAGATCAAAACTCAACTCTTCCAAAAAGCTTACACTGTAATTTGCTGAATCCTGTGTTAATGAATTTTCCTTTCCACTGTACCAGGGAAGGTTAAATAGGGAAGAGGATGGAGTGAACATGGCAGATAATAATATGATACATGGCAGATATAATATGAAGGGTTTAGGGACTGCCTGGGTGGTTCAGCTGGTTAAGCGTCTGACTTCAGCTCATGTCAAGATCTCACAGTTTGTGGGTTCAAGCCCCCACATTGGGCTCTGTGCTGACAGCTCAGAGCCTGAAGCCTGCTTCAGATTCTGTGTGTCCCTGTCTCTTCCTGCCCCGGCCCCACTTGGGCTCTCTCTCTCTCAGAAATAAATAAATAAACATTTTAAAAAAGGATTTGATTAAATAAAGTGGAGAATTGTTTGTACTCTTTGATTTGATTCTCTGATAGGTGAATTCTCTTGTGTCCAAAGTGGCAGAATTAGGAACATGCTAAAAGGCCAGTTCTGATTGCTAATGGGCCATGCACTCCTGGATCTGGGACTCATGAGAGCTAAGGGTGGCCATGCATAGGTGTAGTCATGATGGATGACTCTGAATTAATTTGACCTGTCCTCCACCTGTTCCACATCATGAGTGTTTTTCTATTTTTAAGCAACTTCTCCGTTCCTTGTCATTTTTCACTCTTATTACTCTTAATCCAGTAAACTTCCTTTTGTGTTTCCACAAGTAAGACTATGAGAAAACCACGAATAAGTATAGGGCACATTCAAAGAGTATCATCTTTAATTAAAAATAAGTGCACTGCCACATTATCCCCCAGAATAGACTCTACTGACAAGTATTTCAAGCACCATAGATGTGTGTGTGTGTGTGTGTGTGTGTGTGCGTGTTTTATCCTTTTGTACTGGTAGGTTATTATCAGTCCGAGTCACAATGCTTGCAGGTATTTTTTCCAATTGCTAAATAGTCAAAGCTGAGTGTAGAAAATGATAAAACTAGCCCTGCTGGTTGATATCACACTGAATTAACAGATTTAATAATTCTTGTTATATCAAAAGGAGAGCCAGTCCTCTGAAATCAGCTTGTATACAATCAATGACTGAACTGGTTAATAGGTAAAAGTACTTAATGTGTAATGTGACCAAACTATCAAAACTTGAAGTCACCTCTTGTTTTTAAAACAGTATCCTATATAAGCATTAGTCAGTAAATAGGAATGGATGGAATAGAATAAAAAACCCAGAATTGGACCCAAAAAACATATGGCCAACTAATCTTTGACAAAACAGAAAAGAGTATTTAATTGAAAAAAGACAGTCTCTTTAACAGATAGTGCCGGGAGAACTGGACAGCAACATGCAGAAGAATGAAATTAGACCGCTTTCTTACACCACACATAAAAATAAACTCAAAATGGATGAAAGGCCTGAATGTGAGACAGGAAACCATCCACCTTAGAGGGGAAAGCAGGAAACAACCTCTTTGACCTCAACTGAATCAGTTTCTTACTCGACATATCTCCAAAGGCAAGGAAATCAAAAGCAAAAATGAACTGTCGGGACATCATCAAAATAAAAAGCTTCTGCAATGCAAAGGAAACAATCAACAAAACTTAAAGACAATGGACAGAATGGGAAAAGATAGTTGCAATTGATATATCAAATAAAAGGCTGATATTCAAAGTCTATAAGGAACTCACCAAACTCCACACCTGAAAAACAAATAATCCAGTGAAGAAATGGAGGAAGATATGAATAGACACTTTTCCAAAGAGGACATGCAGATGGCCAACAGACACATTAAACATTGCTCAACATCACTCATCATCAGGGAAATAAAATCAAAACCACACTGAGATACCACCTCACACCAGTCAGAGTGGCTAAAATGAACAAATCAGGAGCCTACAGATGCTGGCAAGGATGTGGAGAAACAGGCACCCTCCTACACTGTTGGTGGGAGTGTAAACTGCTGCAGCCACTCTGGAAAAGTATGGAGGTTCCTCAAAAAATTAAAAATAAAACTACCGTATAACCCATCAATAGCGCTGCTAGGAATTTACCCAAGGGATACAGAAGTGCTGATGCATAGGAGCACATGTTCCCCAATTTCATAGCAGCACTGTCAACAATTGCCAAATCATGGAAAGAGCCTAAATGTCCATCACCTGATGAATGGATCAAGAAGATGTGGTTTATCTATACAATGGAATACTACATGGCCATGAGGAAGAATGAAATCTGGCCATTTGCAGCAACATGGATGGAACTAGAGGGTATTATGCTAAGTGAAATAAGTCAGTCAGAAAAAGAAGGGGGAAGGGGGAAAAAAGTTATAGAGAGGAAGGGAGGCAAACCATAAGAGATTCTCAAGTAATGAGAACAAAGTGAGGGGTGATGGGGGTGGTGGAGAAGAGAAAATGGGTGATGGGCATGGAGGAGGGCACTTGTTGGGATGAGTACTGGGTGTTGTATGGAAACAAATTTGGCAATAAATTATGTTTAGAAAAATAGGGATGGAAATGGTCGATATAATCGATATGTGGCAGATGACTTTAAAATATAACAGCATTCGCCTTGGTAATGGCCTTTAGGGATTTGGGATTTTTTTCTCCCCAAATCATAGAGTCATGTCACTGAAAGGAACTTCGATTTGATGTTCCACCAAATGGAGGTGTCTCTTCTCCACCCCTCTGAAGGGGTTTCAGTTGGCTCTTGGTTCACCACTTCTAATGAGAAGGAATGTATAACCATTCTCTTATTGGGCAGCTCTAAATGACAGAAGGTGATTTTGTTTCCAAAATCTTCACAAAACTTGTTCATTCTTCTGTGAGTCATGTCTGTGTGATTCCCGACTTTAGACCATTTTGCAGTGTCACACTGCCTTCTAACACACGCCTATTGTGTGCCAAGAAATTTGCAGGATAATTGTTAGGGACCAAAAAATTAGTGAGATACAGTGCCTTTTTTAAAGATGTTTACACTCTGTTGATAGAAGAAATAATACATGTGCATAATTATTTCTAATAATTATGAATTAGAATTATGTAGTTACATAGTGCCAAAGAAAATCTTCCAATTTCTATAAACCTCTGTTCATGTGAGATTAAAAGTAATTATACCAAATGGACATTTCATGGAGGAGAAGCCTGATAGGCAGAGACACTGAATGAGGGAACAACGAGAACATGTGGATAGAGGGAGAGAGACACAGGGCATGTTTAGAAACAAGGAGCGTGTGTAATGCCTGGAGGGCAGCATAAAATACATATGGGGCAGCAGTGTGAGTGACACAGAAGGACTTACTCCTCGCGGGGCTCAGGGCCAAATCACAGAGTACCTGGAAGACAGAGATAGCAGTTTGGAACTGATTCTCTGCACTAGCATTCCCCAGAGTGGGTGTAAACTCTGGGAGGTCCGTAAGAGAATGCACAGGGGTGTGAGGAGATGTCAAAACATCAGTTAGTTTTATTTTTTTAAGTTTATTTATTTATTTTGAGAGAGACAAAGACAGCACTAGCGGGGGAGGGGCAGAGAGAGAAGGAGAGAGAGAATCCCAGGCAGGCTCCACGGTGTCAGCATGGAGCTCAACATAGGGCTTGAACTCACGAACAGTGAGATCATAATTTGAGCCGGAACCAAGAGTCAGGCACATAACCAACTGGGCTACCCAGGTGCCCCAAATTTCAGTTAGTTTTAATTTTTAATCTTAAAAACGAAAAAAAAAAAAAAAAGAGAGGCATTACAAAAATTTACTCTATTAACAGGTTCCCTCACTGACCGTCTTCAAGGTCACATGTCTTATGTAATGGACAGTGTGGGAGTCACCCCGAGGGAAAAGTGGGTGCTCCGGAATGCTGAGAGGTCGGGAGGGACCCTTCAGTCTGCTAGTTTTCAGTGAGCTGCTCACTCCAACATGCTGCCTACCTCTCAGTGAATTTGCAGATTTGGGGGCCCAGCTAGGTGGACTTATAGACTATGCCACTCTAATTTTAACTAAAGCCATTCTCACAAAATGGCAAATAATTTTAGTATATGAGCTGCCAAAGTGAGCACTGGTAAATAGTTTTACAGGATTTCTTAGGAGAGCTCCCAGATTGGAGACAATGCTAATAACACCGTCACAGATAAATACCACGGCTGAATTGACATTCCTTTTACCCTAAGTACGAGGCGTCCATCGACCACATCATGAAACAAGCACAGGGCCGATTTAACGAGACCGACAGGAAATACTGCTCTAAGAAATGATATTTGATACATGGATACAGATCTGATGTTATTCATCATGAACCCTCTCATAAAGGGGATGCTATGGATCATGCCTTTGTGAAATCTTGGGACTTTTACATCTTTTTGCCATGATGGCCCTTAAAGTAGGTATTGAAATAAACTGAACTTGGAACAGGCAGAGGAACTCAGTCAGGACCTCACAAAGTATTAACTCAAGTTTTCAAACATATGACTCCTATACATACACCATACCGATGAATAAATACACATAAAACCTAGTCACATAAGATAGTTAATCAAATTATATGCTGTGGAAATGAGCATATATAATATTAGTGATAAAAATTTAGAGTTAAAAAGTTCTTTGAAACATTAATAAAATATAATTATTCAAATACTTCTATTTTCTATCTGAACTTTTTAAATTTTTATGCTTGTTTAAATTTATTTTTCAATCTTTATTTATTTCTGAGGGAGAGAGAGAATGCAGGTGAGGAGAGGCAGAGGCATAGGGAGACATAGAATTGGAAGCAGGCTCCAGGTTCCGAGCTTTCAGCACAGAGCCCGATGTGGGGCTTGAACCCACAAACCGTGAGATCATGACCTGAGCTGAAGTCCAACGCTTAACCCATTGAGCCACTCAGGTGTCCCTTTCTATACTTGCTTAAGAACATGTCTAATGGAGTAGTACAGTCATAACTTAAGTAAAAACTTATAGATATGTGTCTGTACACCATATGTTCTCAAAATATTTTACCTGAGAGAGGGTGATAGTTTTTAAATTTTTGAGGAACTACTGCTTCACATTTTTGAATTGGGTTTTATCAAATGTTTTGATCCAGGAAGTGATACATCAAGATATGCCAAGAGCTGTAGGGGAAAAAATGGTACCAATATGCTATAAAAGTGACTATTTGATAATGAACTGTAAAAGAGAAAGCAAGGAGGTGACCCAGAAATCAAGGCTTCAATAAAGAAGAGAGTGGTGGAAATAGGAAGGAGAAGCTAGATGCAGAAGATATTGCAAGGGTAAGATCTACAGGATTTCAATAAATGGTTTATTACTAGTGAAAGTGAAGAGAATAACAGAGGCAAACCAAAGGTAACCAGGAGTTTCTCCGCTGGATATCTGAACCAAGGGCAAGGACATGGATAAATGTACAAATGCTGTTTTCAGTTTGGTTTAGAATGGAATAGATTATCTACACTTTGAGTCATGGCATATTTAAATAAATCAGTCTATTCATTCATATTAATTTTTAATTTACTCAACAAATGCTTAATCAACTCCTACTACATTCCAGAAACTGCATAAAGTGCCAAGGATTCAAAGATAAATGAGCTTGTTTTGAGCCTCAGGGAGCTCACGGATTAGTGGGAATAATAAAAATGTATTGATGATGATATATAACATGAGAAGTGCAATTATAGAACCATCTGTAGGGTGATTTGCAAGCACATGGAAGGGACACCTGGCCCGGGTGGGGACATGTTTGGAAGATGAGGCTCTGGAGAAGAGTAAAAGAATGACGGAGTGCTAGCCAATGGGGGAAGAAAGGGAGGTGTTCCAGGCAGGGGGCACAGGAGGGCTGAGGTGCAGCACAGCTCCGTGGGAAGCCCAAGCAGAGGAGTTCAACAGAAATCAGATTCCCTGTGACAGGTGGACAGCTTAATTCTGCAAAGAGGCCAGGGGCTCATAGATTCTGCAAAGAGAATCAGTAGCCATCAGTTACAGGTGGTGTCAGGTCTATGCAGAATGGCAACAGGAAGGGGGCAAATAAAAAGAGGTTTGTGCTTTATATCCTAAAGCTTCAGTATGGAAGTTGAACAATGACATTGCTATCCAGTGATTAAATGTGGTAAATGTTAAATGAGAGAGGCCAGCTGGCAGCCCCGCAGATTAAGACTACGAGAATGGACAAGGAGCTACAAGTAGAAACTTACACAGAGACGTGCATCCAAATAAGGCAGGCGGCCACAGCCAGAGCTCCAGGAAGCACACAGACGCTCACACCTCACTATGGAAGTGTGTCTATGTGTGTGCCAGAGGAAGCCGGAAGCTGAAAGACGACAGGAAATGTGCGAAACTCTATGTGCTCGGCCTGAAAATGAGAAACTGTTGCACGAGCTGGGCAAAAATGAAAGATGATTGTTTGGTCCCACCGAAGCAGTGTGCAACGGCTCCCCTGAATGTGGCAGCGACGTGTCACTTGTACAGATTATATGCTACGTCTTGCTCACCCTGCATCTCCTCAAATCCTCATGACTCAGTAACCCGGGTGGCATTACTACGTTTGGCAGAGGAGAGGAAGAACAGCAGGTGAAGGGTGAACTTCGTGTCACGCTGAGGCCAAGCTGAGGCTCAGACCCCAAGCCCAGGGTGTCAACCACTTCACTAGAGGTTTTCAAATGGGCTCCACAGAGGCCGAAGGGGCAAGCGTGGTGGACATTTGTAACTTTGGGCCCATCAAGCATCATTCTCCCTTCTCGTGGTGATAATATATCAATCCTTTTGGAAAATTATCTTTTGATAATTGAGGTGCTTTCTTCTTAAACAAATCTGAATAGCTTTTGTATACAGAAAGAAATCCTTACATCTGCATTTATTTTCATTAACAGTCAACATATTAAAAACTTAAATATAAGTTATACGTACAACTCATATATAAAATAAATCTACTTAGAAATCTAGTATTGTTAATTAATACTCAGCTAGTCTCTGAATTTAAGATACCAAATTTCCCCACGCATTTAAGTACAAATTATAAATTTAACTCGTATGGTAAGCATTTCACATTAAAGTCATGCAAAGCGAATGTTCTCCTAAATAATTAAAAGTCTTTGTAAATGGAATTGTTTTAATTATATGAAACTTTTCAACTTAAAATAAATATTTAATACATCTGATTTTCTAAAATACTTTAAACAGATAAGCAAGTGGAATTACAAATCTTACAAAATTCTCTTTAGTACTTAAACGATACTTATAAACCTAATAATAAAGCTTTGATGATTCAGATTTATTCAAACTTATTTAGCAAACAAGATTGCATCTATTAAGTTTAAAAATCACAAAAAACACTTCAAATTAAAATTATAAATGTAATATGTCAGATTTAACATACAATATTTTTTAAATGTTTATTTATTTTGCTAGAGAGGCAGGGAGAGGGAGCACGCACAAGTGGGGGAGGGCCAGACAGAGAGTGAGAAAGAGAATCCGCAGCAGACTCCACGCTCAGTGCAGAGCCAGATGTGGGCCTCGATCTTACAACCATGAGATCATGACCCAAGCCGAAGTCAAGAGTAGGATGCTTACCTGACTGAGCCACCCAGGTGCCCCTAATATATTAGATTTAAGAACAAGGAAACACACATTTTTCGGATTGTTATACACTGTTCAAATTTCCCATTTTGTTTTTATTTATTTTCTGCATACTGTCCTAAATTTGGTATAGAAATATTGATTCCAAGAATTTGATTTTATCATTATTTTTCCTCTGGTTATTTTTATATTTTCCTGGAGTTGCTATCATTTGTCATCTCTTTACTCAAAGAATTTCAAGTGATGGTCAGAGATTCTGGACAGGGACTTAGAACCTAATGGCAATTTCCAGAATAACAATACCTGAGCTGCCTATTAATATGCCAGACCTTTTCAGGGGCACCTGGGTGGCTCAGTCAGTTAAACGTCCCACTTTGGCTCAGGTCAGGGTCTCATGGTTTGTGAGTTTGAACTCTGCAGTGGGCTCTGTGCTGACAGCACAGAGTCTGGAGCCTGCTTTGGATTCTGTGTCTCCCTGTCTCTCTGCACCTCCGCTATGTGTGCTCTGTTTCTCTCTCTCTCTCTCTTTCTCTCTCTCTCAAAAAAATAAAAATAAATAAAAATAGTTACCAACCTTTTTCATGTAGAAAGAGGGCTTTTCAAATCCTTGCATTTTCTCACAAATAGTTTCATGTGTCTATTCTGAGCCATTTTAGTTTTACTATAACTTCAGACACAACTCTTACTATGTCACTTTCATAAATATAATTGCCTAGTTATACCTCCTACCCTACCTGTAGTTAACTTCTGCTGTCTGCTCAAAGTTAACTGGAATCTTCAGGACAGTTCCCCACTCTCCGCTGTGCTGGAGTTAAAACTAACCTCTTTACTACCTAGTTTATTTTGCACCTTTCTTAATTGATTGCTTCCTTTCTGTCTCCTAGACAACAGATTTATAGCTATTAGGTTGACCTTTCTGGTGTTGCATGCTATCAGGTTAGGATTGTAAATCATTATGTCCTGACCAATGGATGGGCATGTGGCCAAAGTGGACTTGCTTTAGGACTTTTAATGTTGAACAAAGGAGGGGCGCCTGGGTGGCTCAGTTGGTTGAGTGTCTGGCTTCGGCTCAGGTCATGCTCTCGCAGTGCGTGGGTTTGAGCCTTGCTTCAGGCTCTGTGCTGGCAGCTAGCTCAGAGCCTGGAGCTTGTCTTCAGATTCTGTGTCTCTCTCTCTTTTTCTGACCCTCCCCTGCTCACACTGTCTCCCTCTCTCTCTCTCAAAAATAAATAAAACATTAAAAATTTTTGAGCAAAGGCAAACAAACAAAAAACAAAAACCAAAACAAAACAAAAAAACAACTTATCAGGAGTGCCCTGAAATCCAAAAAGTGGTTCGAGCCACTGACATCTCCTAGTTGAGTCTTCAGCCTTCCCTTCAGCCCTTTGAGCCTTCATATCCTTCCGATAAATTACGCTGTTACTTTCCAACCTCAAAATTCCAAGTGATACAGGCAGTCTAGAGGAGGCTGTACAGATGAAGAAAGGGTTGTCCTTAGTGGAGAAAGGGCAAGAGCCTGACGCATGCTTCAGTCAGGGCAGCCATACTGTTATCTTTCCTGCAAATTTCATTTGAAGGAGGTTGGTAATAATTTTATTGCTAAAACATTTGAGACCATTATATCCACAACTGCTAAGGTTTCAGAGAATTTAAACTGAAGGATGAGAGCTACTGCATAAAATGTCTGAATAAAAAGAAAATGGGAAACTTGAAGTCACTTTCAAAATTCATCAAGTCAGAGAGATCAGAGAAATCAGTATGCATTGCAACATGAGAAGCCTCAATACCTAAAAATTGAGGAGTGAGCAGTAAAGGCAAATAATAGGAGGTGCGAGAAAAAGGCTAGAAAGTTGTACTTAAAGATGCATAGGAAACATGGGGTCGTTACTCCAAGTCCCGGAGAGAAATATGCAGCCAAGACAGACTGTGCTATGAGGCCCTCCACAGAGAAATTGACTTAACCAAAAATTAAATCTAAAACTCTCATACTCATTTTCTCAGCTTTTCTAGAAACTAGAGCATGGGCATGTGCTTTAGGTTCCACTAAGGAGACACACAAACCCAGAAACACAATGAAACTAGCTGTGGGGAATTTTCCCTGGAGGTGGTGTCTGCAGCACAGTTGTTTCTAACGGTAAGCGGTGCTGAGGTGGCCGGTGTTAGACACAACATATACAGAATCAACCAAAGAGGCCAGGGTTTGGCTTGGGGCTAGTGAGGTCTCCAACATATTGGTCTTGGAGTAATTTCAACCACAGGTCTGGCAACATGGCTTCCCTTTGTTTCTGCCTATTTTCTGAGGTTGGTTCTCCATTTTTCACAAGGATTCTTTCATTTGCTCAATAGCAACTAATCCTTAGGGAAAAGATGGGGAAATCTAGTATTTGCTCTCTTGTCTAACTGGTGCTGACAAGTAAAACTGGCTAATATTAAGGGATAGGACTTAAGCAGCCTGTGGCATGCAATGACTAACAAAGTTAATCCAATTATCGTCTGTGGTCTCTCTGCAATGATAGGCCTGTTAATGGAAAGGCTTTGAAGGGCCACGTGGCTCTCACTGCAATGCAAGTTCTTAATAATCAGATGAACAGAATGATGTCAGTCATACTTGTTCCGAACCACCCATAAGTTTGCTCATGTGGGCCCACAAACAAAGTAAAACGGTGACAGTGGCAGTTTCAACAAAGTGGATTTCCTTTGTACCTACCCTGAGTGCCCAAATTTTCCAGCTACAGCCAAACCTGAGTCTCTGGTATATTAACATACTTTGGAAGGACGAGTGGCCTTTGAATAATTAGATTTCTTCTGTCATATAGGGAGAAATGTTTTGTTCTGCTGAACTAGAATCATACTGGAGTCTGCCTCCTTTTTCTACTATCCACTGACTTACTGAATACCTTATTTACCACCATAATTTGACATGCAACATTGCTTCTTACCTAGGAAATTGCCTTAAAGTGAAAGAAGTCATGTAATGCCTATGGAATTCATTAGTCTTACTATGTATTCCATTATGAAGAAGCAACTACAGGATGATGCTAGAAGCTATTAATGATTCATTACTCCAACAGCAAGAAGACAACACCTCCTAAGTTTTATGCATGGTATTCTTTAAACTGGAGATCAGTATTTGTCTTGTTTCTCCTGGAGCCAGAATTTATGATCTACAGATAAAGGGTGTGGGTAAGAATGGCATCTCCCACCATGTTTATTACCCACTTGGCAAACATTTTGCTCTTGGCCTCTGAAAGTCTGGCATTGCTGCTGATGTTGATTCTGGAGCTCTGTGTTGGTTGCACTTCTGTCTTCTAAAAAGTATGAGAATAGAAGCGTGTTGTCGCAGAGCTTAGATCTTGTGATTTACAGTGTCAGGGCCCTAGGAAAGAGAACTTACACATACCAGGAGGAATAACAGTTGTCTGAGTTGAATCGGATGATGAGACTCCTAGTGGAACTGGGTAAACAAACAAAAAAGGGGATTATGTGGTTGTGCAGAGTGACGGATCCCGACCGTAAAGGGGAAGTTGAGTGTTGCTATATAGTAGAGCCAGAAAAGAAGTAAGGACAGAACCTAAAGAATTCCCTGAGTACTTCTTAGGACTTCCATATCTTGGGGCAAAATTAAAAGGAAAGTACGGTAACTTAACACAGCCAGACCCATCAGAGGCCCAACTGCTCTTGTCATGGAAGGTTGGGTCACCTCAATGGATAAGGAGCTTTGGTCAGCTACGATGTGCTGGCCAAAGACAAGGGGATCATGGAAAGAACAGAAATCCTGTGTTCTGGTAACAGCTTTGTGGCCGTTGTAGAAATAAAAACTACGACATTACCCCTGTTTTATGACTTTTCTTTCTTGAATAACACTTTAAAAAAATCAGTCCTTGATGGTTACTTTATAGTTTAATCCATAAGTTACATGATATTGGGGGGAACAAAACTAGAGAGAATTTTGACTTTGAGCTTTTGACTTTTGAGTAGAAAAACAGATTCCATTTGGTGTTGTTACCTTAAAGGATAAAGTAAGTGGGGTTTTGGTTATGTGGTAAATAAATTGCAGTAAATGAGGTGAAAATATTTTTTTAAGCATAAGTATTGGGAAGAAGAATACATGTTGATATTATCCACCTGAAGGGGTAGACATTTGCCATATACGTACGTATATGCATGTGTGCATGTGTTGGGGAGGGGGCTGCATAGTATATGAATATTCTTTCTAGTTTTGAGTAATTGTCCACTTCCTCAGTTCCCTGACAAGGTGCACAAGTCTGTTACCTAAGCTCTTCCAATGGGGAACACTTGTCCTAGACTTTGAAACAAGAGAAAGTGGCACAAAAGGCAGAGACCATGGAGAATTCTTCAGGAATGGTAAAATTTTAAGCACCACAGTCTTCAAAGACCATTCGTAGTTGTAGAGAGCAAAGAGTTGGTAGTCATGGGGGCATCCTATGTCTGGGGTCGGGAGCGTGGGTGCAGTGACCTGTGGATCCTAGGCTTCGGCGATAATGACAATGGGGTTCATGCTGAGCTGCTGTGTGGAATGATTTTTGGCAATTGTTACCCGTATCCCAATTCTTTTTGTTTCTGCCTCTTTTCCGAGCATGGTTCTTCATCCTTCCTGTTGATTGAGACTTACCCAATATCATTTTGTTAAACAAATTTCTCCATCCACAGTCAGCTCCTATTAATTGCAATTAAGAACTCTAACTTCTGGGCACCTGGATGGCTCAGTTGGTTAGGTGGCTGACTTTTGGTTTTGACTCGGGTCATGATCTCACAGTTCATGCATTCGAGCCCCACATCGGGTTCTGCTCTGGCAGAATGAAGCCTGCTTGGGATTCTCTCTCTCTCACTCTCTCTCTGCCCCTCCCCTGCTTGTGCTTTCTTTCTCTCAAAAATAAATAAACATTAAAAAATTTTTTTAAAGAAAAATAATGCTGGTGTCAATGTGAAGGCAATAAGAATGGTGTCAAGTCAATGCCAGCATGAAACACATTTGAACATTTAGCTTCAAAATTTTTGCCTAGGTTCCAAGTGAGAAGTATACACAACTCAAAACGAAAACCAAGGAAACAGTAATAGAATTTGGCAACTAACTGCCAACTTAGCGGGAAGCAGCTATGTGACCTAAGGTTGGCTATATATCCTTGGAAAGATTTTGTTACTCTTGGATTATTCATTAGGGAACTAATTACATGATAAGGTGGTAATGATCCTTATGTTTCAGGGTAGTTATTTAGATAAGAATAGTGTATTAAAAAGATCTACCACTGAGTCGGATTATTAATAAATTTGAATGCTAAGTTATAGGAGCTATTGCTATTAATACAGTGAAAAATATAGAGGGCTGAAAATTCTATGACTCATCAGATACGGCTTTAATAAACGGCATATTATACTTTAATGAGCCATACCAGTGTATTATGACTCCCACTTATTTCAGAAACCAAAGAGCAAGAAAGCTTAAATAGCCATTCAAAGGAGAAGAGGGGGAAATCGGGAAAGCCCTGCTTTCACCCATCACTTGGACAGTAAGAATCTCTACGTTTTATTCTATGGCACATTTCCCCTGGAGTTATGTAAGAATCCTTTACTCTTTTTTTTTTTTTTTTTTTTTTTTTTTTTAGTTTATGTACTTATTTTTGAGAGGGAGGGAAGGACAGAGGGAGAAAGAGACAGAGAGAGAAAGTCCCAGCTGGGGAGGGACAGAGAAAGAGGGAGATAGAGAACCAAGGAGGGTGAGGAGCTTGAACCCACCAACTGGGAGATCCTGACCTCAGCAGAAACCAAGGGTCAGACGCGTAACTAACTGTGCCACCCAGGTTCCCCAAGAATGCTTTACTCTTTTATGTACATGTTTTTATTCTTCCATTAAACTAAAATACTTAAGCCAGAGTCTGTCCTTTAATTCTTTTCATGCTCTAGTATACTAAAGAGCTCAATATACAAAATTATCCTTCACATTTTCATGAAAAGAAAACCTTCATATTCAACTAAAAACATACATATATATAAGTCTCTGTCAAGGCTCACCAGAATATTTGTTTTAACTTCTGAAAAATATTGATTTTAAGCACTTAACTTATAATTTATAATTAGCCTTATAGAACATATGATAATTAAACAAATATGCAAATGGTTTTAAATATGTTTAAATTGCACAATAATTTCTGTCCTTATACTACCACATATTATTCTAATTTTCAAAAGATTTTGTTTCCTTTTTTTATAATTGCAAATTCAGAGAAGTACAAGTGAGCAAAGAAAAATGGGCCATAATTACCCTACCTTAATTATCTGTTAATAATTCAGTGGCACGTGGGTAAGATTACGAATTTTCAATCTGTTTAGAAAGGTACAAAATGAAAAGTAAAAGCCTCCCTTCCACAGAAATGCCATCCTGAAAAAAAAAAAAAGCTTAAATTTACATGTATCTTTCTCTTTTGTACACACAGGGTTCACACTATATGCATTATAATGCATCTTGGTTTTTTCACATACTGTATTTTGGAATTCTTTCTACATTAGCATTAGTGGCTTTTATTCTTGCTAGCTGAGTCATTTCTTCACTTGCTGGAATTGGGATGAGTGTCTTTGTCAGGTATACACATATATCTATCTCTATATCTATACATAGACACACATGGCATAAGGCAAATTAAGGACACAAGCTAAATGGTTAGTGTTTCATTAAAATAATAAACAAGAAGTTTAGAGATTTTGCTCTGATTCAAATTTTTTAAAGGGAGAAATTTAAAAAAGTAACTATATTTATTATCTAGACCCTCTGGGGAATTTATTTTTCATCTTATCACTCCTTCATCTCTACAGCTATACTGGCTTTGGTCAATTCATGGAATGCCCAAGCTTCTTCCTGTCTTTGGACCTTTGCATTTATACTCTCTCCTACCTGGGAATGATTTCACCCCATGTTTCAGATTCTTGTTCAAATCTGTTTAAATGTGAACTCCTTGCCAGACAAGTAGGACCCTCCCTTCACTACTCTTTCAATTGTACTTCAATACCTTCAGAGCACTATCACAATCTTAACATTTAACTCCTCTGTCTCAGACACCCTCTAATGCCTAACTGAGTACCTAGCATGTAATGTACCTTCAATAAATACTTTTTTAAAAAAATCAGGTAAAGTTAATTTAATTACTGTTGAATTAACTTTTACTAAATTTACATGTCAGGCACGGATGTCAGTGTATGCTACTTAAACTTAGCTTAGATTTTCATAGATTCAGGATTCTGAAATCCTTTTCAATCGTAATCCCTAAACTTTAAATATGATTTGAATTTCAGACGCTTTTGCAAAACCTCCCATCAGTCTCCCCTTCCCACCCTAAGGATCCGCCCACCGCCCCATCTCTAACCCCGCCTCTCCAGCAGAGTGGCTCAGTTGAGCTGAACAGGCGGAGCCTTCCGGGACCCGGCGCGCATGCGTCACAGGCGGCGCACATGCGCAGTACTCGCGCGGCCGGCGCGGGTCCCAGCCGAAAGCCGTGGTGGTCCCCAAGGAGCTGGGGGCGGGGTCTGCCACACTATGGCCGAGAGCGGCGGCGAAGTAGTGGCAGTACCCGCGTCCGGGGCTGCCAACGGCCTCAGCAATGGGGCAGGCGGGACCCCGGCGCAGACCAACAACCCGCTGTCGCGGAAGCTGCGTAAGATCCTGGAGACGCGGCTGGACAACGACAAGGTAACCGGGGCTGTCGGGGCCCGGGGTCCAGAGTTGTCCGCCGGGCTGAGCCTCGCCGGGGGAGGCGTCTACTGGACACCCACTCCCTCCTTCCTCCATCCCTCCGGATCCGGCGCGGGGTGGGTGGGAAGATGGAGGCCGAGGGCCCCTGGAGAAGTGAAAAGTGGTCTTAAATGTCACCCCTTATTTTAAGAACCATTCCTGGAAGACTCTGGATCCGGGAGGCCAACGGTGAAACCTCCGTACCCGGAGGTGTTCGGGGGTCTAGGCAGAGAGAGAGGAGAGCCCAGGGCAGGCTTAGAAGCCCACGACAGAGTAAATTACCGGACAGTACAACTCAAGGCGGGGTAGGAGGAACCGGGTTAGGCATAGTCGAGCGTTTCCACTGGCGAGTGAGGACGACTGGAATAGTTTGCAGCACGAGAGAACTACTACTGGCACAGGGCTCAAGCGAAATAATCTGTACCAGTTCTTGTTGTTAGCTAAGCACTGCTTGTGATATCTGGGCTCACGCTGTCTTTCTTTGCAAGATAAACTGTCCACGTCTTCCCCCAAGTAGCACCTGAAACTCCTCCGTCCAGCTCCCGTCCTAGATGATTATCTGTTCGGTATCTGTGAATCTTTCGGCTAATTTATCACGCAACGGGCATAGAGCAAAAGCTTATGTAGCAGTCAGAGAACTTTATAGATAACTTTGTAGTTAACTGAAAATAAGCTATCAATAAGAATATATGTAAAAAATAACATTACATAGAAAGATGGGCTCTGGGGCCACCTCTTGTTGGATACAATCATCAAACTGAAGCATTATGATTTGCGTAAGTCCTTTAATTTCTCTAAGCTTATTTCTCATCTTTTCTAAATTGGAAATTCTCCTGGTAGCTTTTTCAGGGTTGTTGTGAGGATTCACCAAGAGAATCTGTCTGGAGCTCTCAGCCCAGTGCCTGGCCCTTACCGTTCCTTACTAAATGTTCCTGTTATCATACAGTTCATTGTTTCATGAGTCTAATACTGACATTTATCAGCTCATTTAATACAGCTACTATGACATAGATAACATCTCTCTTTTTACCCAAGAGAAAAATAAGGTATGGGAAGAGCATAGCTGGGTTCAATCATATAACCAAATAACGGGGGGAACTGTAATTTGCACCTGTCTGTGATGTTGTGCATTCATGATTTACTAACCATTTCTTAGAGCCAGGCCTAGGAAATTTCAAGGTTGTCGTCCAAGGAAATGGCCTCATTCTTTGGTTTTTCTGTATCTTTTTCCTGTTTTGAACAATAAATACTCTTTTAAATACTGAATTGAATTTAAATAAGTTTACTGTTTTTGTCAGTCCAGCCAATATCCCACAGTAACATTTTATCTGAAACATAGAAACCTGTTAGGATATAGGCTAATCCAGGTGTAGGAATCGCTCTCTGGAGACAGGGTACTGTTGGCTATCCTGGGCTTGGTCTCTTTCTCCCTTCTCTCCTCTATGCATATTTTCTCTGTAAGAGAAGTGTCTTTCGTTCATGGTTTTAAATAGCAAAAAGGGTGGTGATTCTCAAATTTATAACCCTGTTCTTGACATGTCTACTGAACTCCAGATTTGTACAGTCAGTTGTTCATGTGACACCTACAATTAGATACCTGATTGACATCATAAAAATTTAACATAGCCAGACCCTTAGTTTTTCTCCAAACCAGTTCTACTTTCCACTATTAGTAAAGAACATCAGTTACCCACCCAAACAAAAAGTGTATAAATTGTTTTGATTCCTCTCATTGTTTTCACATTGTACATTTCAGTCCACTAACAAATCCTATAGGTGCCACCTTGAAAAAAAAAGTTTTGGATCATCTTCTCTTCATCTGCAATGCTACTGTCTTGTTCTAAGTCACTATCAAATCTTGTTTGGATTATTTTAGTTTCTTCCTGCCTGCTTCCTTTCTTGCCCCTCCCCCTCCCGTCTGCTCTCGTCAGAAAGTTGGAATAAACTTTTAAACCTATAAAGAACATTATGTCACTCATTTGCCTAAAACCTCTAGTGGACTGGCTTGATTCCCATGGATGCCTTTCCTGTCACTGAGGCCAATGTTCAGAAGTGACCTCAGAGAGTCCTTCCTCGAAGTTCTGCTGGGAGTTACTCAGCCTGAAGGTGACAGGTGGTACTTATTTCTTATATACTGTATCATTCCAGAGATAGTGTATCTATTCACTGGCAAATATGTATGTATACAGTCCTTTCTCTTTTGTAACAGTTGGTATTGTGACTGTTTCCATACCTTGTTGTTTCACTTACTGTATCTTGGAGTTTGTATTATATAA
The DNA here is from genome assembly GCF_006229205.1 of Suricata suricatta. NCBI lineage: Eukaryota > Metazoa > Chordata > Mammalia > Carnivora > Herpestidae > Suricata > Suricata suricatta. Next base: position 61,474,469 of record NC_043703.1, on the reverse strand, counting down.
GTACATGAAGAATTTTCATCTTTCTTAAAAATGAATGTATCATAATTTCTTTAGCCATCCTCCTTAAATGGTCAGTAAGGGTATATCCAGTCTTTACAATGCCAAATTATTCTGCGGTGAATAATCTTGTATGTATGCTAACAATATACAAGTGAGTACATCCTTCCTGTGTTCTGGAAATAACTTTACTGTTCAGTAATGTGAAGCTCATCCAGTATATTTTGATTGTTTAATGCAAACGTTATTTGAAAATGGTTTCATTAAAATTTGGCTTGAGATTAGGAAGACATTTAAAAGTCGGCCCCAGTAATTGTTTTCTGTTATCACTCGCACAGGAGATGTTGGAAGCTCTCAGGGCACTTTCAACCTTTTTTGTTGAAAACAGTTTGCGGACTCGAAGGAATTTACGTGGAGATATTGAACGTCGGAGTTTATCCATTAATGAAGAGTTTGTGAAGATTTTCAAGGAGGTGAAGGAAGTATGTAAATTCTTTTTGTTTTACATTCATTGAGAACTTAACCATATCCCTGACTCTGTGCTAAGTATTTTTATGAATTGGGTTGATGTGTTTACTATTCATGTACCATTTTCAAACAGAAAATTTAACTACTTACTCTGGCAGCATCTAGGTGCTTCAGTTAGTGTGATTTCTGAATCTGTGACCTCCACTGATGCTGCTTCTTAAGAAGTTGTAACATTTGTTCTAGAGTATTCTCTTAGAAATTTGCCTTTTTAAAGTTTTTTTAGTGTTTGTTTATTTTTGAGAGAGAGAGAGAGAGAGAGAGAGAGCGAGCGAGCCAGGGAGGGGCAGAGAGCGAGGGAGGCACAGATTTGGAAGCAGGCTCCAGGCTCTGAGCTGTCAGCAGAGTTTGATGAGGGGCTCCATCTCACGAGCCTGGAGATCATGACCTGAGCTGAAGTCAGATGCTTCACCGACTGAGCCACCCAGGTGCCTTGTAATTTTTGCTCTTTTAACAAGAAGAGGAAACATTTCTTTAAAGGACTTTCTAGTGAAATTTTTCCTTACTGAATAAACCTCCTTGGATAACCACTTCTCCATTGGAGATTAATTAGGATTGAGTTATTTTAGTGCATCATAAATTAAGAAATTTTCAGATGAATTAAGATCAGTTACTTCAGTGCATCAATAATAATGTATTGTATTTGAGTGAGCAGTCTACTCACCATAGGGTAAAAATGGATTTCATTTATTATGTTTTATATTTATTTATTATGCAACACTTCATTAATGTTGTTAATGTCACAGTTATTCCATGTGAGGTATACGTTATATATAGTGTTAATGACTAATTAATAAACAGATTCTATTTAATAGTTTAGAAAGATTTCATTGAGGCTAAAATCTGGAAGGTTGAAAGAAAAGTTTGGTAAGTGTTTATAAAAATAGAGTACAGGCACCTTGGTGGCTCAGCCAGTTGAGCGTTCAACTGTTGATTTCGGCTCAGGTCATGATCTCATGGTTTGTGAGTTCGAGCCCCATGTTGCACTCCACGCTGACAGTGTGGAGCCTGCTTGGGATTCTCCCTCTCACCCTCTTTCTCTCTCTGCCCCTCCCTGGTTCACTCGTTCTCTCTCTCAAAATAAATAAACATTAAACAAAGATAGAAAGAGCACATCCATGAGCACATCTAGCTTGTGGTTTCTAAACACCAGTTCTCACTGAGAGGGACAATCTTGCATGTATCAGAAAGCAGGAAGCTGTCTAAGACTCTCGGGAAAGCAGCACAAGAACTTTGGAGCTGAATGGATGAGGCTTCTGCTGGCCAGGGATAGGACTGTTAGAGCATCAGTAAGAGTAGCTCCGTGGACTGAAACCTAGGAAACATACTTAAGCCGATGGATTCATATGGATACTAAGACCCAAACAGAACCCTCATTGGTTATATTTGGTGGATATACAGGAACCAACTTACTTTGAAAACTACTAAATAAAAGGAAAGGGTCAAACATTTATCCTGACTTTTGTTCCAACTACACAGAGTTGTTGAGGGGAGGCTGCTCTTTATAACTTTAGGGGAGGCTGCTCTTTATAACTTTATTCCATAGAAGAAATGAAGAAGGATTGATAGAAGATTTTGCCACTACTGTTGAATTTATGGATCTAGTTGAAGATTTCTCAATGTGGCACTGTTTCTCTTTTGGGTCAACTGGGGACCGTCTTCCGCTGTTCAGGATGTTGAGTGCATCCCTGACCTCTGTCCACTAAGTGCCAGTAGAACCACGTTTTACTTCCTTGTTCCACCCAAATACTGCTCCAGACACTGCTAGATGCCACACTGGGGGACACGATTGCCCAGTTGAGCACCCCTGATCCAGCCAGTGGTCATCACTAGCAACGAATCTCACAAACCGAGAAGCAGCATATGTTAGTTCTAATAAAGGTATACAGCACCATTTATGAAAAGTTCTTGCCAGAAAACATGAACCAGAATATAATCAAGCTTCTAGACCTAACTGCCAGTTTATAGAAGATACTGAGGTCAGAGGAATATGTTAACACCACAAATATGCAGTCAACAAATATGGAGTGTTGGGAACTGTGCAAATGAACTGGTCTCTTTGACAAATAAATTGTAAGAAAAAGAGAGAAATAGGGAGGAGTGAGACTCTATAGATTAACAAAAAAGAAATGAGAGAAAGCAACCAATTGCTATTTGTGAGTCTTTGTTAGTTCCTGACTTGAAATAATTATTTAAAATTGAGACAGTTGCAGAGACTGTAACACTGACATTTGATATTAAGAGATTATTGTTAAATATTTAGATGTGAAAATGGCATTTTTAAAAAGTTTATTTATTTATTTTAAGAGAAAGAGTATGAGTGGGAGAAGGGCAGAAAGAGAAGGAGAAAGAGGATTCCATGCAGGCTCTGCACTGCCAGCCCAGAGCTAATGCAGGGCTTGAACTCATGGACTATAAGATCATGACTGAGCCAAAGTCAAGAGCCACTCAATCGACTGAGCCACCCAGGCACCCCAAAATGGTATGGTTTTTTTTTTGTTTGTTTGTTTAAGTCTTCTTAGAGGGGAACCTGTCTCAGTTGGTTAAGCATCTGACTTCGGCTCAGGTCATGATCCCAGTGTTTGTGGGTTCATTGCCACATCAGGCTCTGCTGACAGCTCAGAGCCTGGAGCCTGCTTCAGAGTCTGTCTCCTCTCTCTGCTGCTCCCCTGCTCATGTTCTCTCTGTCTCAAAAATAAATAAACATTTAAAAAAAAAAAAGAAATAGAATACTTGTTTATGACACTATCACCCAGAAGTAACTTTGGTCAGTATTTTATTATCTGGTTTTCCCTGTTTTTCTATATACATATATATACTTTTCTTAAAAAATGGGAGATATTATATGCATTGTTTCATAATACTTTTTTTTTTACCTTATATAGACATCCTTCCATGCCAATGAAAGTACACACACACACACACACACACACACACACACACACATATAAATCATTGTTAATATATGCACAGATTTCCATTGTGTGTTTATAAGTGTTTCACATATTCCATTTGTTTTAGGAAACTCTAGTGGTCATCTTACATATATTGTTGCACACTTACCTGATTAATTCCTTAAGTTAAATCTTCATGTTAGAATTCTGAATGACGAGGTATTAATATTTTGTTTGCTGTTTCCTATTGTCACATCGTTTAAAAAGCATACACTAATTGCTTTGCATCTTTTCCAACACTCGATGTTAGTCTTTTTAATTATTTCCAGTCTTAAATATGGGATCTTTTGTCATGCTCTGGCAAGAAAGAAATTCTTGAGATGAAAATAAGGATTTGGCTAATGCTTGTTGTTACTTTATTTCTCTTCAGGAACTTGAAAGCATTAATGAGGATGTTCAAGCAATGAGCAGTTGTTGTCAAGACATGACGAGCCGCCTACAGGTACCGTGCAATGGCAGGATTTTAGCAGGGCTCCTGGCTCAGAGTAAGCTCTCAAAAATTGTTAGCTAGGTCTGCAAAATATATGGATATCCCATATATCATCCCCAGTAATCGGAAGTTTCAATATAAATATCATGCTTATTTTAACTACAAATGGGTTTCTTTGTGTGATAGTTTACTGATATTGTTCAGTCAACTCCTGAAGCCTTTGCATTTTGACCTAGCCAGCATAGCGCCACGTGGGATTTGGTAAACCTTTCAATCCCGTGATATCCCACAAGTCCAGCGGAAATGAGTTCATTAGTAGAAAGTCTTAGGTGTAAGTCCACACTAAAGCAATGCTCAGCAAAGACCCAGCTTAATTATGCTTTGTGTTCGGCCCCTTCACAAAAAAAACCCTCAGGAAAATATCTGTATTTCCATGTCTGTTTAGGAAAGCAGTTAGAAACATCTAGTTTGGTACATTACCCTCATTTCTGTAATTTTGGAATACTGAATGGAATAGGGTTTCCTCATAAGAGTCAGTCATGATTGTGTTTACCACCTTCACATATGTATTTCAAACTTGTAACTCTAGATTTTCCTAGAACTATTGACAGTGACAGTGATTCTAGGAAGAATCATTAATCAATGCATTTTCCACAAATTAATCATAAGCTACTTATGTGATCTGTCTCTAGAACTAGCCAATTTCCTGTTTCTCTAAAATTTTAGCTTTCCTAGCCTTATCTAAATTTCAGTACTCTTACAAATATATCAAATATTATTGGTATATCTATTCAGTCTTTAGATCTCCATTAATTATACAGTACTTAAATCATCATAAAATCTTTGCCAATTATTGTCATTTCACATATTTTGCAGTATTCTGTTGCTTAATATAACTTTTGTTGTTTGATGATTCTGTTTCTTTAACTTTCTATTTCCTTTTCTCATCTTCTAGCTTCCATGATTTAATGCCTTTTCTCAAATTACACTGTATAGTTTTATATACTATGCTCTTGCATTTGTTTTGTGATATTAACTTTGTAGTTTGTGTTACACAGGATTACTCAAGTGTAGTGGCAGTATCTCATTTTCTAATTCTTATCCTTAATTATATATTTTTTCTTTTTATCATACTTGTTTGTCGATGGAAAAAGACCAAAGTATTTTATCTTTCATGCTGTTTTCAAAACCAATTATCAGTATTTTAAATCACAGAGTATCCTCTTTAGTTTTGTCCTTGGTGTTTTCTTTGCACCCACTAATCCTATTTTTTTCCCCTATAATGGCATGGGTCCTTCTTTCTTTCCATTTTTATATGTTTTATTGAGGAAAAATTTATGTGCAGTAATAAACTGAATCCATTTGCTGTTCACAGATTGATGTGTTTGACCATTATATACCTGTGTATCAACGACCGTAATCAAGATGTAACATTTTCATCACTTGCAAAAGATTCTCTTCTAGCTTTTGAAATTGTATCTTTAAAAATATTTTGTACTACTTGTTTACATTCAATTTGGATTCTTATATTAGTAGGGATTAGATCGATGACTTTGGAAGTTTTCATCTGTTGGCACTAATTTATTTGCATATAGTGTTGTTGGAATCTTAATGGCACCGACTCAGACTGTCAACTCTAGAATAAGGTTTTTAATTTATTCTTAGAGGCAAGTATTACCCTTTCATTTTAGGATGTTATCCACAGGACTAATTAAATTAACTCATATTTTAAAAATATTTTAGATTGTGGACATTTTAGAAATTATTATTACAAGATGCTAAGAAAATATAACCAGTAATTTTGTATATGCTATGGTTTATCCCTTTGTGGATTTGCTTGGATAAATTACATTTAGAGCATGTGTTTATTATTTAATGAGAAATAATCATCCTAAACATTTAAGATAAATTGGAAATTGTTTTAGGATATTGATCTTAAATATCAGTTTAGGAATGATTAAGCATCAATTTGGAATCCTTACCACAATTTATAAATGAAGAGTCAAGAAATATGCATAATTCTTATTGCAGAACATTGTAATCAAGTGTCCTGTTAGTGATTAACAGATGGTATTTTTTGTAAGTTATACCTTCAATTTAATATTGCCTGCAGCTAAAAAAAAAAAAAGAAGCTAGGACACATTTTTCGATACTGATTTTGTGAGGCATTCTTTTTCACAAATATTAAAATGTAAATATGTTTTAGAATTTTAAAAATATTTTTAAGAATTGTGTTAGGCGGTAGTAAGAGGACAGCGGATCATGAAAGTAAAATGATACCAGGAAACATAAGGAAGAATTTGAAGAAATAAGTAGATTGAAAGAGTAATAATTTTAGAATAGTACCATGGGAGTCACTGTGTTCAACTCCTTTCTTTAAAAGTTACTGATCTGCTGGATTATTTAGGTTCAAATCTATTTTCTTCAAAATACCTACTCTTTGCTAGGCATGTAATTTGGTTGCAAGGAACACAGACTGAGACGGAGGTGGGGTGGGGCTCTTACTGATGGGGTGCCTGTATAGAGCAATAAGGCAGAAAGTGTCATCGACAGTCTGAAAGATTGTAGATGGATTAGGCCTCCAAGAACCCAGAACTTGCAGGGGGCTGAGGGTTCCCGTGTAGATCCAGTGCAGTTTTAGAAATCTTAGCAGCGGAAGCTTGGCTTTTATTATAGTGTTCCAGCCTGGAATGACCCTGTGTCTTCCCATATTTGCTCTGGCATCCTATCTTTAACAGACTGACTTTCTATAATATGTGTTCTATAATACAGTTGACCCTTGAACAGTGCAGGGGTTAGGGGGGTTGACCCCATGCAGGCAAAAATCCACACCTAATTTTTGACTCCCCAGAACTTAACCACTAATAGCCTACTGTTGACCCAAAGCTGTTAACATAAACAGTCAAAATACATTTTGTATGCTTATATATATGTACATATATATATTTGTATACATATTATATACTGTATTCTTACCATAAAGCAGCTAGAGACCAGAAAATGTTATTGAGAAAATCATAACCAAGAGAAGATTGATTTGCAGAACTATGGTGGGTTATGTTTTAACAATTCCTTGTGTAAGTGGCCCCGCGCAGGTCAAGCACGTGGCGTTCAAGGGTCAGCTGTAATTTCTACTTGCTGGTGGCTTTATTCCTACATAATTCTAGCTCCCTCCGTGTCCCTTCAGGGCATGGGCCCCCTGTCTCTAGCGGCACACCCGCTTGTTTCTCCTCTCTTGGTTAACCACCTTCTGTTAGGTCTTTGAGAAGCTGACTGGCTACATTTGTCTTTTGCTTCAATCTACTTTAAAATAATTGCCTAATCTTAGAATAAAATAGCTTTTCATCAAGTCTTCATTCCTTATCCTTTCAACTCTGGCTTGGGGAGGAAGGGTTACTTAATTCAAAACTGTGTCGGTAACAGCCCTGTGCCCTTTAGACCGGGCTCTGATCTTCCCCAAAACCCTGTATGAGCGGCAGCTTGTATATTCCACCCCTCAAACCTTTACCTCCACCTCGGACATTTCTGCTGAGGTCCACACCAGCGTTTCAGTGAATGACTCAACAACTCTCTTTAGAGGTCTCCTGGTATTTCAAGTCACATGTGCATAAAGGAAGTCATGGTCTTCATTCCTATCCTGCTTTTACAGTATTTCTATTTCACTGAAAACATCATGAACTGTTAAATTCCTTAGCATCCTGGTACCGTTTTCTTTCTTGTAAACCTTGGTATTGTGTGTCTATTGAGAACTCTAAGTTCCTTTTAGTAAAGGTAATATATGAGCCTTGAAACATCTATTTCAATTATTTGGCCCTTTTCAAACTTCTGAGTTCTGGAGTGTGAGCCCACATGCTGTTACTGAGCTTTAGTAAGTGGTACTATTAGTTTTCCGAAATATAAAAAAATTGAAATGTGCTCATGTTAGATATGTTTATAATTTCAGGCAGCAAAGGAACAGACTCAAGATTTAATAGTAAAAACCACTAAGCTTCAAGCTGAAAGGTAAGTTTTTCATTGTATAGTTACCTCTTCATTAATTTGGAGATTAATTGGAAAGAAAATTATAGGTAACTCCAAATCAAATTTAAAATAAAATAATAAAAAATATGATTCAAAATTCATACAGCATATAAGGTATGACTCAAGAGGAATAGGAACAAAACAATATTTTATGAATATCAAACTTGATATTGGGGTTGAGGGATTATTCACTCTTTGGAGGTGACAGTGTGTTGTTTATTGTTGCTACAGATTTAAAAAAATAATGTTTTTTAAAATGTAGATGATTTTAGATTTTTAGTATTTTTATTTTTATTTTTTTGTGCATATTTTTATTTTTATTTTTTTGTGCTCTTTGTCTCTTACTTTTTAACTATGGCCAGTCCTCTCTGATGTAATTAATAGTTAACCGCATAAATTCTTCTTGTGATAGTTTACAAAGAGGTATGCTGATATTTGTTGACTGAATAAATGGGTGACTAAAGGTGAATAGAATATGGATTCATGTATTTTATTGTGTATTACAGTCTTTTGTAATCAGTTATTGGTTTGAACGGACTCTCTTCCTACTAAACTGAGCTCCTTGAGAACAATGACAGTTTCTTAATTCTCCTTTTGTATCTCCCGTGTGCCTACTGCATCATAGATTCAGTAGATAATTTTTGAATAAATGAATATGGAACACAACTAATCCGATATCAGGAAAGGCATTTAAAACAAAAACTGAAAATTAATCATTGTATTGGAGTTTGTAACATACATGGGACCCTGGCTAATGTATTTGGAGGCAACTTTAGAACATGTGTTTCTATCTGCATATTCTCAAAACTAAGCAAGGTTATTCATGTTTATTATTTTAATTTTTTTTAACATTTATTTATTTTTGAAAGACAGAGAGGGACAGATCATGAGCAGGGGAGGGCCAGAGAGAGAAAGGGAGACACAGAATCTAAAGCAGGTTCCAGGCTCTGAGCTGTCAGCACAGAGCCTGACGTGGGGCTCGAACGCACAAACTGTGAGATCATGACCTGAGCTGAAGTTGGATGCTCAACCGACTGTGCCACCCAGGCGCCCCTCATGTTTATTACTTGAATAAGCTGATGAAAGTGTTTTGGCCTCATATGCTTTTGGGAGTAACAATTTCTGACATTCTAGTGTCCCAAGAGCTAGAAGATTTGATGTGCCAAGTGAACATTTGTGGAAAGCATTTCAGGAAAAATATACAGCAGAAATTGAAACAGATTCCTGGGAGCTGGCCAAGAGTTGTTTTTCCATTTTTAAGTATTATCTTTTTAGCAAGAAACTTTGTCAAATAAGCAATTAGCTTTAAAAATAGAAATTCTGTGGGCTTATATGGGTAACATGCCAATCTTATTAAGACAGATGTATAAATGATATGAATATTTTTCCAACTAGGTTAGAAGAAGTTCAATCATGTGACAGCTGATGCTCTAATAGGTAAAGTTTGAAGTAGAATTGTCTTCACAGAGCCAAGGGGCTAATAGTTCTTTATAACATGTAGTTGATAGAACATGGGTTTCACTGATAATCGGGAAGTGATATCCACATAAATATACTTCCATATTTTTTTAAGTTTATTTCTTTATTTTGAGAGAGACAAAGAGAGAGAGGGAGAGAGAGAATCCTAAGCAGGTTCTGTGCTGTCAGCATGAAGCCCGACATGGGGCTTGATCTCACGAACTATGCGATGACATGAGCTGATATCCAGAATCTGATGCTTAACTGACTGAGCCACTCAGGTGCCCCTACTTCCGTATTTTTTAATACTATTGAAGTCACTATTATATATATATTTAAATTTTTTAAGTTTATTTGTTTATTTTGAGAAAGAGAGAGAGCGTGTGCATGCACAAGTAGGGGATGGGCAGAGAGAGGGAGAAAGAGATTCCCAAGCAAGTACTGCATAGCGTGGAGCCGGATGCAGGGCTCAAGTCCAAAAACTGTGAGATCATGACCTGAGCCAAAGTTGGATGCTTAACCAGCTGAGCGCCCCCAGGTACTCTATATATTTTTTGTCTCTTGTGAAGGCCCACCAGCCAAAGTTCTTCTAGAATCAGAGAAATAATCTCTGGCGATTGTTTCTTTTTGAGGTATAGTATATTAAAGTGGAAAGAATATAGTCTTTGAAGACAAAAACCTGAGTTCTAATCTAAATCTTGGGTAAGAGTTCATTAGGTTTTTAATTTTGAACAAATTACTCCTGAACTTCAGCCTCAGTTTTCATATGTGAAAAGGGCCTAGCTGAAAGGTGATTTACACGGGGGCTGAACTCATTGCCTGGTGTCAGTCAGAGAACATTATCCTTACGTCCTTCTCCAAAGCTTTTATTAGACGCTATCGGCGCATCTCGTTTCTACATGGGCTCTGATGGCCAGGAAGCTTCCGCTATTTTGCTTAATTGCAATCATTTTCCTCAGCTATGTTATTTACTTCCTCATCCTTCTAAACTGTTTCTTACTATTTTATCTTTTAATAGTTTTAATTGCCTTTTAATTGTGCTATTTGTTATAAACTACTTTAATTCAGGTTTTGAAGTTTGTAACAAAAATACAAGAGTCTATTTTGCATAAACATACATACAGAAATATATTACAGAAACATACCGTTCAGACAGAAAAGCTTAGAGTCCTCTTTTCTTCTTTCTTCCTCTCATTTATTATAAAATTCAGAGGAAAATAAAACTAAGATCAGCTGTAACTTTACTACACAGGCATAACCACTGTTAACATTTTGTCATATTTCCTCTCCATGTGATAACGTGTGTGGTTCTATTTTACTTTGTTCACTTACAGTTTATTTTCACTTTTGGGGCGCCCTGGTGGCTCAGTTGGTTAAAGGTCCAACTCTTGATTTCGACTCAGATCATGATCTCACTGTTCGTGAGTTCAAGCACCCTGTTGGGCTCTGCACTGACAGCTCAGAGCCTGCTTGGGATTCCCTCTCCTGCTCTGTCTGCCCCTGCTCATATGTGTGTGTTCTCTATCTCTCTGTCTCTAAAATAAATATATAAACTTAAAAACCAATTCATGTTCATTTTTCTGTGTCTTTTCTTTAGAAAAAACATGCTTTTTAATGGCAAAATTATATTTCATCTTGGGAATGAACCAACACATTTGTTAATAAGCATTCTTATATTACTGAATATTAGTATTCTTTCCAATACTAAAAATAATGGTTTGACAAATGTTTTTAAATCATTATGTGCAGTTCAGATTATTTCCTCAGGAAAACAATGTATATTGTCTGATGTATATTGCCTAAATTGCTCCCCAAGAGGGTTATACCAATTTACCTATTTACCAGCAATATATGAGAGTGTCTCTTTTATTAAACCTTTACCAGTAGTGGGTATTGTCATGAAAAACTTAGGCAATTTCAAAGATGAACTATAGCATCATACTTCTAATTTATATTTTATTGAATGTTGGTGAGTGAACATTTTTTTTCATTTTGTCTTGTCATTTATATTTCTTAATCTTTATTGTTTTGTATCTTTTGCTCATTTAAAAAATATTTTTATTATTTTGAAATTATTTGGTGAAAATGAGTGTAGAAGGTAGAGTTAAAATATGACAGAGACATATTTTCAGGGGAAAAAAAGGCACCATAAGATTCATAAATCATGTTCTGAGAATGCTGGAAGGAATCATTATTAGGTTTAAATAGTCTGTTTATTTTAAATCCTTAGGTAATTTATGAATACATGTCCTGAAAATTCATTTATGGGTGTGTATACATCTAGATTTTAAAAAAATCAATGTGTTGCTCTACATATTTTTTGTGGCTTGGTTTTTGTACCTATGAAATGCCTTATAGATCATTTTGTGTCCGTATGTACACATCTACCACATATTTTTATCTGCTGCATATCATTTAACAGTATGTATTTATTTATGTATTATATAACATGTAATACATTTCCAAGTGATTACAGTGATTACATGAATACATCTCAAAGAAGCTAGTTTATAAACCATTTATATGTTTTATATTAACATTTGTTTCATATGATTTTATTTAGATAGTAAAAGCTCTCCAAAAGATACCGTATTTCAGTTGTGATGTAGGATGAAGGCAGGGTCTGATAGGAATCTTGTATCACATCAGCCCCTGGCTTAGGGCTCTTGTATATTGTAGGTCCTGTTAGTGCTGGTAGATTGCACAGATACTCCTAGACCAAATGATTGGACTGTCTGACAGTAGCTTTCTGTCAGAACGGTCGTGCAGTTTTACCTGGGAAGAATATATACGGTAAGACTGAAGAGTAATATGATTTTAAAAATACATTAGAATGTATTTCATTATTACTTTAAGAGTTGTCATCTTCACATACTAAACCCTCGTTTTAGCAATATGCCCACTAAACGTATTTTGGACCAAATCTTTTGTAGCTATAGAGCCCCTGGCTCAAAGTCTTTTTATTTCATGGCTTTTGTAATATAATAGTCAAAACTATTATTTGGAATGAAATTTAATGATTAAGTATGAACAAGATAGGTAATACTAGATTTGGTTAAAACAGAAATAAAAGATAAACTAAAGACATTTATTTCCTTTGTGCCCGGTAAGTTAGATCCCTGAGAAGCTCCGGAGAGGTTTTAGTCAAAATTATTCATCTATGTAATCTCAAGGACTTTTATGACTTATTATAATTACTTTAAATCCTGCCTGGTAACAATTGGAGCTTTAACACTAGGAAGCAAAACCTGATACGGTAACTTTTGATATTCATTATAAGATGATTAAGGACATACTTCACTTATCCGTGTAGATTTAATTACCTTATTTACATTATCATTTGAAATCATCAGAATGTTACTGCCACCTAGAGGACTTTTCCTTTCTAACTTGCTATATTATTTCAGAACATTTGACTTTGAATTTAAAACTCACAGTCCAAGCGTACACACAAAACAAAAATGGCAGAGGTGCCATCGGTTAAGCATCCGACTTCGGCTCAGGTCATGATCTCACAGTCTGTGGATTCGAGGCCCCTGTGGGGCCCTGTGCTGACAGCTCAGAGCCTGGAGCCTGTTTCAGATTCTGTGTCTCTGTCTCTGTCTGCCCCTCCCCAGCTCACTCTCTGTCTCTCTCAAAAGTAAAATAAAGACTTAATAAAAAAAAACAGATGGCAGATGCATTGTACTCTCTGTACAGTTAATGTTAATAACATTAATGTTTACTTTGCTCACTGTCGTTTGAGTATTATTAAGTTGTGGAATATGATTGCCTTGTGAATACTGCTAGTGAAACCCAATTTTTTTGGTAAATCTTTAAATCTAAGATGGAGAAGCCAGGAATGTTGAATTTCTGCTCAGGTAGTTTGTACTCCTGACTTGCCTTTAGACGGGGATGCGGCGCGGCCCTTCAGGTCACATTCCAGATAAGAGTTGTCACCCTGGTCTACAAAGGTTTCAGTCACATAATGCAACTTAAGACTCCTGTGTTACCATAGCATGCAGGAAGAGTGTGAAGACAGAGTGAGGTGCTTTATGGATTTATGAGGAATTGGCAAATGAGTTCTTCCTGTTTCTGACCGAAAGTTAAAAAATAGAAGAACTTATCCTTGGTTGCTGTGCACTTCATGTGAAAACCTCAGAGGCTTAGGATTTTTTACTGACTGAGAAGAAATACTGAAAATTGGCATAGTTCTCTCCTGTAAGACAGCGTGTTATTACCAGGTGACCAATTCAAGTACATGTAACTGGCTGAGAATTTGTTATGCAGGGGCCATTTGTAAACTCATTTCTTCTTTTGCATAATGATGAACTCCTTTTACTGTGTATAGGTATCTGAGGTAGAACGATATCGGGGAGTGTTGTCACCTGCCCTCCAGATGAGCTTCTCCTGTTTGGGGCAGAAATGAGGCTTTTAAGAGGTGCTGAGTCACCCGGGATTCAAGCACTTGTTATGTCAGAGATGTCGCTTGTTTTACAGCTATGCAGATTTATAGCATGCTTGATTTTGGTTTTTTTAATGCTTTTTTTTTTTAATAGTCAAAGATTAGAAATAAGAGCCCAAGTTGCAGATGCCTTCTTATCCAAGTTCCAGCTGACTTCTGATGAAATGGGCCTCCTCCGCGGAGCTAGAGAAGGGCCTATAACTGAGGTGTGTCGCTCTCTTATAGTCGCTTAAAGCACAGCAGATAATGATTAATGGAGAAGTCACTCTTTTTAAGGCTTCATTTTCCCATCACAAAAGTTTTATTTAAAATATTTTTTAAGTTTAGAAACTAAGATGCGTATTTTAAATTATCTTAATTTGGCTTTTTTGTTTTTTTCAGAGCAGTATGTGTAATTTTTGTTTGAGAAATGGAAGAGTGTCAGTTTGTAAAGAAAACCTGTAATACCTTTTCACTCCTCCCCTCAACCGTTGTCCGTTGTCAACCGTTTTCAACCTTACTAATTGCTTCTTTTCTAAATTCTGTATTCTGGATCCATAGATTAAAAAAAAAGGTTTGGCCATCTGTGTTTCCTATTTTCTATCGGTTTCCTGTAATGAAATACGAGGTTTTAGCCTCTTATCCCTGCCTTCTCCTCCACATACATGATCTCTGTTCCTCCTGCCTCGCAGTACAGTTTTATGACATTTTCTCTTTTCATTACATCAACATTACATTGATTATAGGTTTCTTCCTTTACAACTTTTTGTCTTTCTTGGAATCTGAAGCTCCTTTTCTTTTTATCGAATTAATTTCTGAATCTGTGTGTTTCTTTCCAAACTGACACAGAACTCGAAAAACTCCCAAAGTGCTAATTAACTGGGTAAAGTTTTTGTTTCTTTGGTTTTTCCTGAAGACATTCTTTTTCTCCAGAATCGACTCTTTGAGTCTCCTAACTGGGAGAAGCTATACTCCTGAGCCGGTTGTCCCCGCTCGAGGGTCTGAGGGCAGGAAGAGTTCTCGAAGGGTGGGTGGGACGGCCGAGCTGCCCTCCGTAGGTGCTGCCATCCCTTCCCGCGAGGCAGAGCAGACCCAGCGGTCTAGGAGGGAGGAGGTACACGCGCGGAGGATCGCTTGTGCTTTCCTTATTGGTGTTTATTGCCCTTGTGGTTTGTGAAGCTTTGCACATTTGAAGTATTTGACATCTTACCTTTTCCTCCACTTAGCAGAAATAGGAAACAGTAGTGGAAATTTTTTTTAATTTCCTTCACCAAAGAAAAATAACTCATTCATTATTTTCATGATCGGGAACTCTGTGACTATATGGAAACTCAGGCTTTAATGCCTTTGTGTAAAAGGAAGAAAATCATGGCATTCAGCACCACTCAGCTCCTCTATTTATGAGTAGCTTTTGTGCATCCAACTTTGTGTTCTACTTTTGGATTAGGGGGCAAGAACAGGCATGTAAGAGATAATGTAGAACATCATCTTCAGTGATGACAGAGCTATGCTTCATTAAGTCATAAGGTGTGTCATATGTAGCATGTTTTGCTTCATGTAGTAACTTCTGTTGTCATCTTCAGGGGTGTGTTCTCTATTACCAGACTGTACATTTCTTGAGGAACAGCAATTTTTTAAATGAATTTTGTGTTCCTGGCAACTGGCATACCATTTGGCACAGAGTAGACATTGAATTAACATATGCTTTAAAATATAAATAAGTATCTGTTACACTTCCTATAAAAATTTAGAGAAAATTGAGGTCAATATAGGAACACTTCATTAGAATAAGTGAAAGAATTTGTTTTTTCTTTGTAGTGGCATTTCAATTTAGAGTAATGTAATTTCACTGGAAAACATGGACATTTTAAAGTTGCATTCTTAATTTCAAAGGATTTTTTCAAGGCGCTGGGAAGAGTAAAACAGATTCATAATGATGTCAAAGTTCTCTTGCGTACAAACCAACAAACAGCAGGGTGAGTGAACTTTTCAATTCATAATTGCATTTCCTCTTATGTTTCCCAAATTTTAAAGACACGGTAAGGTGTTTCTGAAATTATATGACATTTTGTGAAATAGGAATTTAATCTCTATGTATCTTTAAGTAAGGAGGGAGTTATACCCTGATACGTGTAGAATAAAATAGTACTTGGATACCTAAGGGATGCTATTAAAATTTGACAATATTTATTTAATCATAAAAAATTATCAACAAATCATTCCGTAAAATGATAAAAAGTTAATATGCTTTAACCAAACCATGCTGTGATTAAACAAAATAATTAAGTTTTTAGATATAGCTATTGTTTAAAACTTGAAATTAAAATAAATCTTTAATTTAATTGTCTTAGTTTAGAAATTATGGAGCAGATGGCCTTGCTTCAAGAAACAGCTTATGAAAGACTTTACCGATGGGCTCAAAGTAAGTGATTTCTTTTCATGCGGTCTAGATTTATAAATATTAGTGTTTGGTTATTTCACCTGACCTTTGAGATCATATTTGGATCTTAGTAATCAGACAGCATTTTTAAAAAGAAAAACGCAGGGCGCCTGTGTGGCTCAGTGGTTAAGTGTCCAATTCTTGATTTCAGCTCAGGTGATAATCTCACAGTTGTGAGTTCGAGCCTCACTCAGAGCCTACTTGAGATTCCCTTTCTCCCTCTCTCTTTCTCTCTCTTTCAAAAATAATTTTTAAAAAAAGGAAAGAAAAACGAGTTTTAACTTTTGAAGATACTGTGTTTGTATCATGAGTATTTACTTTGTATGATTAAGGATGGCAATAAAAAAATCTTTACTTCTAAAGTCATTAAGGAATTGTTTTATACATGGTGAATTGCTTTTCTATTGTTGCTGTAACAAATCACCACAAACTTAATGGCTTAAAACAACACAAATTATTATCTTACAGTTCTGTAGGTCGGAACTCAGACATGCTTCTCACCACACTGAAAGTGTGAGCAGAGCTGTGTTCATTTCTGGAGGCTCTATGAAGGTTCTGTGTCCGTGCTCATTCGGTTTGTTCTCATAATTTAGTAACTTGAGTCTGTAGGACCAGCTGAGGCATGTTTCCTGGCTGGCTGTGACTGGAGGCTTTTCCCAGTTCTAGAGGCTGCCTGCATTCTCTGGTTTGTGGCCTCTTCCTCTGTATTATTTATTTATTTATTTATTTTTTAAATGCTTATTTTTGAGAGAGAGGGAGACTGAGCACAAGTGGGTGAGGGCGAGAGAGAGAGAGAGAGACAGAGAGAGAGAGAGAATCTGAAGCAGGCTCCAGGCTCTGAGCTTTCAGCACAGAGTCTGATGTGGGGCTCAAACTCACGAGTTGCAAGATCATGACCTGAGCCGAAGTCGGACACTTAACCGACTGACCCACCCAGGCGCCCCTATTTATTTACTTTTTTAAAGTATATTTATTTTGAGAGAGAGGGAGAGTGCATAAGCGAGTGAGGGAGGAGAGACAGAGGGAGAAAGAAAATCCCGAGCAGGCTCCACTCTGTCAGTGCAGAGGCAGACACAGGACTCGATCTCAGAACCATGAAATCATGACTTGAGCTGAAATCCAGAGTCAGCTGTGTAACTGCTGAGCCGCCCCGGTGCCCCAGAATAAAATAGTTTTTGATTAGCGTATTCTCTAAGTTTTTCTAAGTATATTTTTCATGTAACATTTGCTACAGAATTTAGACTATGGGTGCACAGTAGATATGATGAAGACCACATTTTAATTGAATAGGTGCTGTAATTCCACGGTGACTGTTTTTCAGGTGAGTGCAGGACACTGACACAGGAATCATGTGACGTGTCTCCGGCATTAACTCAGGCCATGGAAGCCCTGCAGGAGAGGCCTGTCTTATATAAGTTGGTGACTGTTTCCTAATTTAAAAAAATAAGTCTGCTTTTCCTTTGACAATTTATGCTCGCTTTCAGTATTATCAAATTGATATACAATAGTTTGAGCAATAAAATAATTTATTTAAAGTGACACTTTCACCTGATATGTGTATTATTGGCACGTCAGCTCATTTGTGTATTGTGTCTTACAGAGTGCAGTGTGAGGGGAAAGCAAGGTGTCCCTACATCTAGACTGCCCCTTGCTGATGTGGAGGATAAGGGGCTTCCCCATCCTGGCATCTCACTGACTGCCTCAATGTATGAAACTAAAACAGCCTGGGAAAAGCTTGTAAGGCAAAGAGCAGAACTGTAATAGACAAGATCTGTCTTCAGGGGCACAGGCCAGGGGACAGGGGGCAGTGGTGCAGCTCGGAAGATTGTAAGAGGCATTTGGAAGCTCACTTAGGAAGAAGGAAGATTTTAAGACCAGTTGATTCCCAGAAGACGAAAGCTAAAAAAGAGAAAATTGGCCTTTTTTCGTGTTAACCACCAGGTGGCACTCTCTGTACTTTCTTTAAGTAATGGATAAATGCTTCAGTGACCGTAGTGTGTCTCAAATGTGTAGGTATCGGGTGCCAGAAAAATGGCAATTATTGAAGTCCTTGGGAAGCATTGCCCACCTGGTTTTTATTAGGTAGCTTGTAACTGGAATGCTAATGCATTATTAGTTTTTAATAAATCAAGTACAGCAGTTTCTTCCTAAATTGATTATAAGTAGAAAGGAGTAAATTGATGTCTTCCTTCCTTTGGTAAACCTTCAGAATATAAAGTATTAAAGAATGTAGTAATTTGCTGACTTTTATTCATTCTTTATGTATCTTTTACATTTCTTAGAGGCTTTTACACTGTTCTTTTAATTTGTTTTTGACCAAAATCTTCCAATTTACTTTTGGACCAGAATTTTTCTTTTTTTGCTATAGCTCTAGCTAAAAAAATGGGGATTTTAACTTTTAATTTTAACTGTAGGCATTTTAGAATATTTAAATAATTTTAACATTCACCTTTAATAAGTTTCATTTTGAATTTTTTTTTCCATTTTGAATTTTTGACCTTTGTTAGGAAATAATCTCTTTTAAGTCAAAGAAATTTTCCTCTCTCTTGGGGAAAAGGTGTTTCACATATATAGATGTCATTGAAGGTTCATTGTAGCTCATGCTGGTTTTGCTTCAGATTATAGCTATTATTGCAGGGAGATTAACATTAATATTAGTGTGTATGTATATTTCATATAATTATACAGTTCAGAATCCGGTGTTTGTCAGGCTTGATAAGTGCCCACCCCCTATTTAAAATGCCAGTGAACTCACTGGTTTCTAGTAGAACTTGCGCTCAGAGTGAATAGCCCTAGAAACAGAAGTTACATCGCTTCTGTTTATTGTGGCAGATTGGGTCCAGAGGATGAGGAATAGTTTTACGTATTTGAGAAGTTAAAAGTTTGTGCATTTTGTGCTGTAAATAGTCACCTAATCATAAGTCATTTCATAGGATTGGTGATCATTTAAAGGAATGCATTCTTTACACTAAACGTATTTTTAATCTAAAAGCATGAGGGAAAAAAATCAAAGAATTTTAATTCTGATTTGTTTTAAAAAAATAGAAAGTGATTGCAAGGTAATTGTGCGCTCAAACCTTAGCATGATCAGCATTTTCATCTTGACATATTGCTAGTATGTCACTGCCCAGAATTCAAAGCCATTTCCTTTTAAGTGAAGGCAAACAAAAAAATTCATGATCTTGTTACTAGTGAACAGCCCTTTAAAAAGGTTCAGATTCCTACAAATTTATAGATAATAACCCCCTCACTACATTTTTCCTTTTATTTAAAAATATTTTCTTTTCCAGTTTTCTTATGTTTTAAAAAATTGGATTTTTCATTAAGTCAGCATATTAAAGAAAGCAATATAGCTTTTATAGTAGTATAAGAAATTAATTGTTTTGGAAATCCAAGTCCCAAAATTTGGTAACTCTGGTTTATGTGTAGTAATGAGATAATTGTTAATACTGAGTCTGTTAGAAAACTCTTCACAGATTTATAAGTTTATGGGTCTAGAATCTACTGGCATTGAACTGTGGAAAAATACTTTGTTTTCCTGTGTACTTTTAAAATAGCAAGAACTTTAGGGGCACCTGGGTGGCTCAGTTAGTTAAATGTCTGACTCTTGATTTCCACTCAGGTCATGATCTCATGGTTTGTGAGATCGAGCCCTGCTTCAGACTCTACACTGACAGCACGGAGTCTGCTTGGGAGTCTCTCTCCCTGTCTCTTTGTCCCTCCTTCTCCCCCCCACTCTCTCTCCCTCTATCAAAAATTAAATAAATAAACTTTTGAAAAAAATAGCAAGAACTTTGAATTGGTAGGTGGGTGTAAGGAATAGTGGTCATAATCGAAAACCAAGACTGATTCTAGTCAAAGAAATGGGCACTCTTGGTATCTCCATGCTGTCCTGTAATTTTACCCTCAATTGTCTGATTTTTCAATTCAAAGCTTCCCTTTCCTGTAAACTCTTTCACTTTAGGAAGTCCTTTTTTTTTTCTTTTAACCACAATAGATGACTTCCAAATATATATAAAAAAAACAAAGTATTTGCTCTGTATGCTTAGTTGGGCAGTAAATTTAAGGAGTGTATGCATTGGAGTCAAAGTAAGCTTTTTATATATGGATAGTATGGGGCAAATTTTGATGGGAGGAGAAAAAGTGTTGTTTTTTGCATCGTGGAGTTCTAAGTGTAAGAGAGCCTCTGAGAACCAGATACTGTGGCCCCTGTGAACCCTGGAACATCACATTTTAGACTCCGAAACCTGAAGAGTCCTGGACTTCACCCTGGCTTGATCTTCACTTTCACCAAGCCCGCTGCTCTGTCCCTTACCGCCACCGCCCGTTACCGATCCCAGATTCCAGCATTCTTTCTTAGGAGGAGTAGAAATATGTACCTTTAGGTTGAATTTTCATTATGATAAAGTTATTTCATAAATACTGCTTGTTGTTTCAAAACAGTAATGCTAGAGAACATTGTATAGAAAAGCTGTAGATGTCTTGCTTATCTCAAACTCCATGAAGAGTTTAATATAATCATTAGAAAGAAACACATCTGGTTTTCCAATAACTTGTTTCTTCTAGGTATACCTTAGATGAATTTGGAACAGCCCGAAGAAGTACCGTTGTTCGTGGCTTTATTGATGCTCTTACAAGAGGGGGCCCGGGGGGCACGCCAAGACCCATTGAAATGCACTCCCACGACCCTTTGAGGTATCATAATCAGACAGTGTTGGAATACTTGAGGTTTCTCTGAAGGAAATCTTTACTAACGTTTAGCTTCTACATTAGATATGTGGGAGACATGTTGGCTTGGCTGCATCAGGCTACCGCTTCTGAAAAAGAACACCTTGAAGCTCTCTTAAAGCATGTAACAATACAAGGTGGGTCCTCCGGTTGTCCCTGCTGATGTCTCAATAGAGACAGTGACACACGGCTTGTCTGCTTCTGTTACTACTGTTATCTTCACATCTAGGTGGCACAGTACGCACCCTAACTAAGTTTCCTTTCTGGCTCCTCCCCTTTTCTGCTAACAGACTTCTCTCCTTCATCACCTTCCTGTCACACAGCTGTGCACACTTGTACACTGCTCCCTTGTGACCTTCCGTATCAGGCCTCGAACGCCTCTGCCTCGCTTACGAGACACATCGGGAGTGTGCAGCCAGATCTCCACACCACACTTTAAAGCCAAAGGTGGCATGCCTTCCTTTTATATGTGACTAGACACCTTGCGTGTCTTGCTTACGGTCATTAGGCTGCTAATTCTTTCAGTTGACTACCCAGCCCCTTTATTCGTGCTCATGTGACTGAGTTTTTTGAATAATTACCCATGTGGTACTTTATGTACTTAAAATTTTGGTCTTGATTTCAAGGGAGAAAAATGATGATTTTGAACTGCTGATGTCTCTTATAGAATTTCAGCTCTTCTTAATTGTGATTACCTCAAGATGCCTATTGTTAGAGTTTGAGGGACAAATGGAAAATTAAGATACTCTATTTTTGGTAGGCAGTGCAGAGGGATATTGTGACTGGCAGCACCTGACTGTTGCATTGGTCAGCCGTGCTTTGCTCTGGCTCAGACCATGATCTGCAGTTGGTGTGCAAATTGGGGAGGGCACTTACCCTCTTGGTTTTTTCACTCTTTGATATTCAAATTAAACTCAGCGGGATGCTGGATTGGCACGAGGTCTGCACTTTTTAAAGTGGTTTTCTGTTATCCTGATTACCTACTTTAAAATAATGTATTTCTTAAAGGATGTTTTAGTAAAGAGTATCTGAGAGGCAGCATGAAGAGGTTGGAAAAAAATAGATCAGAGTTGGATAATATAGGTTATTCTTTGAGAATGACTTAATTCTTCTAAGCCTCAGTTTCTCCATCTGAAAAAAGAAGTCCGTTACAAGCAGTAAATGTCAAGTACCCAAGGAGCTTGGTAAATAGTCAATATTTAGTAAATGTCAGTTTTTCCATTAGATTACAAGGTGTGCTTTCCATTTTTATATCTCAGTGTGAGTGCTGAGCACCCTTGCCCAGAATGAGGCGTTTGTAGAACGAACACTAATAAATACATCTTCATATCACTTCCTTCCATTAATATGTTTATCAGTCATTTTTTCCTGTGACTCACATTGTTATTCTTTTTCACAGAGAAGTTGTTCATTTTATTAATAAGCAGTGAAATAAATAAGCAAGGTTCTAGACCCAAATATTAATGTAATTAATAATGTCCTAAAAGATACTGAACTTAGTAAAATATTGTTATGTTATTTTAAGTGTTTGTTATTAGTATCTAATCATATGTGTTATTGTTAGTTTTTTTGAACTTATGCAGAATATTGAAAAAACATTTCAGTTATGCTATAATTATTTGTAGGTGTTGAAGAAAATATTCAGGAAGTTGTCGGGCATATTACTGAGGGTGTGTGCAGGCCTCTAAAGGTAAATATTTTGTTTTTATATATGTTATATGGTATCTGGATAAATTATTGCCTTATTCATATGAGTTAAAAAAAACTTAACAGCTTGAAGTCAAGCTGTAATTTTCTCAAATTAACACATTAGTGTAGGATTGTAAAATACATTATAAAATAATAATTATCAAGGCACCCAAGTGGCTCAGTCCATTAAGCATCCAATTTCAGTTCAAGTCATGATCTCATGGTTCATGGGTTTGAGCCCCCCATCGGGCTCTGTGCTGACAGCTAGCTCAGAGCCTGGAGCCTGCTTGGATTCAATGTCTCCTTCTCTCTCTCTGCCCCTCCCCTATTCGCACGCACTCTTTCTTAAAAATAAACATTTAAAAATTTTAAAAAATCATTGTCAATTTTCTCTCAAGAAAATTTGTAATATTCTTAGTGTGTATATATTCACTAATTGTTTTACTATCTTATATTTTCCATGGTAACTTCTATTAATCAACTGAGAAAAAGTCTGTTAGATTGAAGTAACTAATCTATGAACTCTTAACATAGATTTTCTAAGGACGTATTGCATTTACTTTGTGATATCAAGCATTTTACATTTTTTGATTATTTTAGCAATAACTAATAACAAATACAAGGATAAAATAGTATATATAAGTGTTATTATATTACAATAGAGTATATTTATAATGTTTATAAACACAAGGAATGGAATTTGACATAGACATGAGTTAGAATTTCTGCTTTGCCACTTGTGTTCACTGTTCAAGCTGCCTCTCCTCTACTGGCTGGCTCACCTTGAACCTGTGTGCAGAAACACCCACCATTAAGAGCGATGGTGCAGGTTAAATGAGCAAACTGTGTAGATGAAGCACATCCTGATTTTTTGTTTGTTACTAAGATTTTTGTTGGTATTTTGTTGTAAGCAAGGGAATCTCAGATGGCACACCCTTGTTAACAGTTGATCTGCAGATTTAATTATTCCTATAATTTGATCATCTTAGGGCTCGGTTGCATATTCATTAAATAAATAGCAAAGTATTTTGAAATAATTTTACTTATTTCTCTCAGATAAAATATTTCCTTGCTATAGTTTGGTTTTCAGACACTTATAAATGTTGCTTGTTTTATATACCAGCAGTTATTGGAAAGATAACAAAAGAGAATGAAAATGTTTCTTTTTCTACACTTTTCATATTTTTTTTTAAACTACATACAGTTAAATGAAACAGTCATACCAAAGAATCAATTGCTTTGGTAAGAAATTGTTTTATCTGCTTTATCTCCCTCTACCCCCTTTCTTACTTAGGTATGTTGTTCTTTATATTACTGATCTCTTTTGTGGTCGTTATTACAGTAATTATATAAAATATAATTCTAGAATCTGAAGGTAGGAATGAACTTTAGAGTTTCTGTCCTGGTCTGAGTAAGAAATGTTATTATGATGTTAAGAATATTAAAGTAACACCCACTGCTTACATAATAAATTACTGAAGTCTGCCTTTGTTTTAAAATGTACCTAGAAATTCTCATTTCATCTTTCTTAAATGTTTATGCCCAGAAAGGTGTTTATGACAATTACAGGCATTATTGTGACTGTCTGAAATTTTAATGTAAGATACCAAAATGTGAGGAAAAAACTGGTAAGCAGGCAATGATACTTCTATTGTAAAATGAACAAAAATCCTTTTAGTTTCTGATGTCACAGAAACCTTAGACCTTTCATAGGATAGTGATACAGATGTGGACTCCAGAGAATATTTCACAGGTGTTCACAGTAGTTACACGTCAGAATAGCTTGATGGTGGTGCGTTCTGGGGTGCAATAACTCTTCCCTTCCTTTCTATACTTGTGACAATCTGTTTTAAGAATTTTCTTTTTAAATGACTTCATTTGGGTATCTCATATTCCCAGTTGATACACTATAGTTGTTAGCTGAGAAAAAAACAAACTTTAACACTCTCTTTTGAATTATAATTTGAAGTTTTTTTAGTGATCTTTTACATTCTAGTAACATCAAATTTTTTACATTTCATTAATTACATTCCATTAATAGAAAATTTTTTGTCCTAATTGATAAGCAGCTAAACTTCTCGTAATGACATATGATATTGGATGCTTTGGCTAAATTACTCTCACTCAATCTTGTTTCTTTATAGGAGTGAATCCTTTATAGGAAAGGGGAGATTTTGATTTTTAGAAGCATCAGGAAAAGGTTGTGATAGTACTGAGAGCTATCCTTATGAAACTGTGTATTTGGTTTGTTCGACCCTGTATTTAATCTTTGTTGTGTGTGTTAATAAAGTGAAACTTCACAGGCGGTAGACTATATATATTTGGGAAAGTATGCGCTAGTTATTATTATTTCCAGTGTTATAGTATCTATGTCTAAGCTTAAAATTACATGTACTTTAGAGAAGGTGCTGTGGTCATCAGCATCAAGCATATTACTTCACTGGTATCATCACTTCAGCTTTGTAGCTAGAAACATCAGAATTAATGTATTGGGGACACCTGGGGGGCTCAGTCAGTTAAACGTCTGACTTCAGCTCAGGTCATGATCTTGCGGTTCATGGTTTCGATCCCCGCGTTGGGCTCTGTGCTGACAGCTCAGAGCCTGGAGCCTGCTTCAGATTCTGTGTCTCCCTCTCTCTTTTCCCTTCCCCTGCTCGTGCTCTGTCTCTCTCCTTTAAAAATAAACAAACATTTAAAAAATGTATTAAATCTTTGTTTTTCAAGGCTACAGGTGATGTAAAATGATGCTTCTTTTATATGAATGTTCTGGGTTGCAAAGTGATTACTAGCTAACATCTGAATTTTATTTTTCCTAATAAAACTTTATTATATGCTTTGCCCTTCATAAATTATGATGGGTTCTATGAAAATAAGTTTATATACAAAGGTAAATGGCATGGAAAATAGAGCTGAATGCTGTATTGGCCTGTATAGAAATAGTGCTCTCAGATTGCTGAGGGACGAATGTCTCCCCTAAGCAGCCATTTACAATGTTATGACAGAGGTTTGTTGGGGCGCCTGGGTGGCTCAGTGAGTTGAGCATCCGACTTCATCTCAGGTCATGATCTCATGGTTCATGGGTTCAAGCCCACAAAACTTTGTTAATATCCCTTTCAGTCCTCCCTTCCCTTGTCCCCTTCCGCATAAACACAGATTCTCTCCATCTTTCTCTTGCTTTCCTACTTGCCTTTGTTCCAGCTCCCTCTTACTGTAGTATCTTGTATCTCCTCCCAAGATTGTTGTCCAACTGCCTGTAGCCCATTTTGTTACTTTTAATTTCTGCCTTTATCATCTCTGCCACTTCCGATACAGTTGCAGTTTCTTGAGTGTTTATTATGTGTCAGGGACAGTTCCAAGGACCCATCACTGCTGTTAAGCTTTGCTAATAATGCTTGTTTTTCTGCACCGCCTTCTGATTTCTAGTTTGTTGCTGCTGCCACCACCTCCTTAATCTCTTTCATTCTTTGTACATGTGTGTCTGTCTCTCATCACCTGTCGTTTTTCCTGGGACTGTTGGCTTTTGCTGAAAATGGTTGTCCTCTTATGTAAGCCTCATAAAACAGTGTGGCAAACATCCTCCGTGTATCATACATAAATCTCCTGATTTTTCAGCCTCTCTCTTTTCATTGTAGCTGAAAGGATGCTACTTTCCCTCAGAACCGTGTGTGTGTGTGTGTGTGTGTGTGTGTGTGTGTGTGTGTATGCGCGCACATGTGTGAGTGTGAGAAAAGAGGTAGAAGCTGTTTTTTTTTCTCTTCCTTTTTCTGTGTCTTCCCTCTTTTCCTTTCATCCCTCCCCTTTTCTCCTTTCTCACTTTCTTAACAGAGTTGGCATGAAGAATATTTTTTTGATGCCTGAAAATTTTAGGAGAAACTTTGCCAGCTGGCTAAGTTGCTGTTATAAATCCACTAGAGAAGAGCTGACTGTCTACAATTAACATCTATTATAGTTTGTCCTAATAATTACATTAACATTCATAAAATACCACTTTTATTGATACGATATATAATTTTAAATTGCTATTGAGGCAGGCTTTGGACCTAGAAAGAAATCATAATGTGAAAATCAGTGGTTTTAAATTCACATGCTAGTCATGATTTGTAATATTGTGTTAGTTAGCTCATCTACTGTCTAATGCCAGAAGATGTATACATTTCATAAACATATTAATGTAAAATTCATTTAATTTCTGTAATCTAAAAGGTTTTTGTATGCTCACATACATACATTTATAAATCCGTTTTAGCAAATCACATATGTTGGCACTATGACATATTCCAAAATCTAAGTACAGAGAAACTTGAATTTTCAAAAGCATGTCTCCAGCATCTGTTGTGTACGTACTGTTCTACCAGATGCTGCAGAGATGTAAAAGCAGCCGAAGACACAGTCTCGGTGTTTAGAATCTAGTTAGGAAACAGGAAGCCACAATGTAAGCAGCAGCTTAAGGACAGATACGCCATGTGAGGAAGCACATGTCAGTGTAAGCTAGCTTGCCTTCATGAATTAGGGAATGGAAAGTAAGGGATGGAGTTTAATTGAAGATGCTGAGTAGTTAATCTTAAGAGAGATTGAATTAACTTTGAACTAGATCTGATATTGCCATGGTAGTCATAATTAGACATATATGTTGGTGCTAATTTAAGAAAGGAAATTTGGTACAATAGTTTAAAGATAAGAATTCTTTAATTTTTTTTCGAATAGGTGGATGATAGAGCAGTATTTGCCCTGATAATCTGTTTTAGGGATTTTCGAATAGTGCTGAACCAAATTCCATTGTTTACTGGCAAAAACCCTCACAGTGACCTCCTCATGTTTTGGTTATTTTTGGTAGCAACTGCCTTCGAGCCAAATTCTGTAGGTAAATGATTTTTTTTTTTTTTTAGCATACGTCTGTGTTAAAATGTTTCATTTATTCTACCATCCCCTGTAATTTAAGAATCAGAGATTACTTAGAAGGAATTCTGTGATTTCTATAATAATTAAATTTTGTCTTCTTAAAATGCTACTTAAACCACATGTGATTATAGAAGGAAAATTATGCTTTTAAGAAATGTTTAATTTTTTTCCACATTTTCACAGGTTCGAATTGAACAAGTAATAGTTGCTGAACCTGGGGCAGTTTTGTTATATAAAATTTCTAACCTCCTCAAATTTTACCATCATACAATCAGGTAAGTGGAATGGCTAAATGTGCTTGTTAAGTTCTAGGCTATACATCGTTTCAGTTGCGAACACGTTGTAAGGTTTTGGTTTCACCATTTGTATGACTAAATATAACCTAGCCGAACCTCCACTCCTTGTGAATCATTATATACGTATTATTTGTGCTGTATTTTGAGGTCCATCATTTTCTTTTCTCTTTCTTCCCCAAACACAACTGTACACACACACACACACACACACACACACACACACACACACACACATACAACTTCTATAGCAGTATAAGTTTATAGTGTGAGTTGTTTTTTAGTCCTCCTCTTGAGTCAAAGAGATCCATGGCACCTGGAGTACCATGCAGTAATTACACATTATACTCAAAATAGGGCACAATAAGTGACATGTCCTATTCTGGATGTAAATAATATAAGTTCTTCTTTAACATTTAGTTTTCTATTAGTGATAAAACAGAACTATAGCTTTGTCTACTTTCAATAAAAGCTACTTTATCTGATTAGGAACCACTTATTTTCTCTATAATTTGATCTTTGACTCCAAAAGCTGCATTTTTCTTCACTTTGCAGTGATGGTGTATACGCTTGAACTTTTTTATAAATGTCACTAGAGAACCATGTTCCATGTCTTGTGTCCCATGTAGTTGTGTTAAAGCAATGTCCTTTCAAACTGTAATTTGGGTAGTTTCCATTACTAGTCCACTAAAAATGATTTAACAATTATTGTTCATCCAGTATGGTGGTATCAGGAACAGAAGTCCAGTTGTTAAAATCCAAGGGGGCTGTTATAACTCATAGGAGAGGTGCAGGGATCCCTAGTTACGGAAGCATCAGAAGACTGTGGTGGTGATGTTCCCGGCTTCTCGTGGCTGAGGCTAGCCCCCAAAACTTCACAGTGAAGACATGGAGTTCGCATCCTATTAGTAGATTTTTAAACAAATTCAACAAGCCACAGGCTTTAACTAATCAGTGATAAGATTTGGGTTAGTCCTCTAACATTTTAGGTATAAATTTATTGCCCTCATTTGCCATGACTCAAAAGCAGTAAATTAGTTTCAATTGTAATGTTACAAGCTTCCTAAAATAAGAGAATGATATATACTTAGAAAACACAACAGCACCTGAAAGCAGCTAACACGTAACTAATGTTGTATTAGGCAAAAGTAGTGGTATTTTTAAATCATTTATGTAGTAATACCCATGATGGTACTGAACAAAATTTATTGTTTGAAGATAAAGATAACTCAGTTTCTAATGCAAAGAATGCTAAGAAAAAAGTCATTTGGATTCTAAAGCTAGTAGATTTCTTAGACTCTGAGAATTACAATTTTTCTATCTTGGAAGATGATAATTTTGAGGATGACAGTTGGACCTTTTGATGCATTTCTTTCCATGTACTTCTTTTACTTGTTCACATATTTCCTTATTTAATCAGTTAAAAAATTGATTACAGATGTCATTCTACTAGATGCTAAAGATATGGCAGTGAACAAAACAGCTTAAACTTATATTCTAATGGGGGAGACAAATGAACAAGTATAAAATAATTTAGATAGTGATAAGGACACTGAGGAGAAATAAAGAAGGAGAAGGAAATAAAGTGTAGGGAGTGACCACGTAAGAGCAAGTGTATGCGCATGCAGCTGTTCTAAAGGCTTTTTGGTGGAGGTGATACTTGAACACAGACCTGAATAGTGTGAGGGAGTTGACATTTACCCAAGAGATACAGAAGTGCTGATGCATAGGGGCACATGTACAATAGCGGCACTTTCTACAGTAGCCAAATCATGGAAAGATCCTAAATGTCCATCACCTGATGAGTGGATCAAGAAGATGTGGTATATATATATATATACATACACACACATACAGTGGAGTACTATATGGCAATGAGGAAGAATGAAATCTGGCCATTTGTAGCAAAATGGATGGACCTCAAGGGTGTCATGCTAAGTGACATAAGTCAGGCAGAGAAGGACAGATACCATATGTTTGCACTCATAGGTCTAACGGGAAAAACCTAACAGGACCATAGGGAGGGGAAGGGGGAAAGAGTGTTGGGGAGAGAGAGGGACACAAATCATGAGAGACTATTGAATACTGAGAACGAAACGAGGGCTGAAGGGGGAGTGGGGGGGGTAAAGGGCTGATGGTCCTGGTGGGGGGCACTTGTGGGGAGAAGCACTGGGTGTTATATGGAAACCAATTTGACAATAAACTATTATTTAAAAAAGTACTAGATATTTCACAAATAAATGCTCTTTCTAATATCAAAAAAAAGTCTCTTATGATTTGTCTCCCTCTCTGTAACTATTTTTTTTTCCTTCTGCTCCCCCATGGTCTTATGTTTCTTAAATTTACATATGAGTGAAAACATGATTTCTGTCTTTCTCTGACATAATTCACTTAGCATAATACCATCTAGTTCCATCTACATTGTTGCAAATGGCAAGATTTCATTTGGTTTCATTGCCAAGTGGTATTCCATTTTATTAATATACCACAGCTTCTTTATCCATTCACCAGTTGATGGGCATTTGGGCTCTTTCCATAATTTGGCTATTGTTGATAGCACTGCTATAAGCATTGGGGTGCATGTGCCCCTATGAATCAGCACCCCTGTATCCTTTGGATAAATCTCTAATAGTGCTATCACTGCAGACCCAAACTCTTAAGTGGACTCCACATTTTCTCACCATATAGTCAGTCCTTCCCAATTTCTCTCCCCTTCCCACATCCCTCTTGGAGCCCTCATTTGCTTTCTCCAGTCTGGACTGGTTGCTTTCTAGGCGTGCTGCAAGGCTGTGACCCTGGGGTTTGTCTTCTTCATCAGCCTGCTCCTTCCCTTCTGTTGAATTCCCTGATGGTTTGGTTAGATCTGAATAGTATTTATATACCTGTAGTAATGTAAACACTGGATATTTATTCACCAGAACCCAGTGATATTAACTGTATGAGGGAGCCTGGGAAAGATGAAGTTTGGGTATGTTGTGGTGGGTCTGAGCATTATGTTAAGAGAATTTAACTCTCATCTTCTGTAGCAAGGCTTTTGTAAGTGATACTTAAAATTGAAAACTCAGGTAACAGTGGGTAAACATGTGGGTAGAAATATGGAGTGAAATGCAATAACCATCTATAAGTACGTGGCCCAGTTACTGGTACCCAGTGAGTAGTTTGCAAGCGTTAGTGAGTTCTGGATCTGAGTAAGTACAAAATATGGGTGATAACTCCGATTTTTTTTTTAAATGAATGTAAACACATCTTGGTATCTCTCCAAAGTTTTCATTAAAATATCAGTTTCTGAGTGATCGGGTAGCTCATTCAGTTAAGTGTCCGACTCTTGATTTCAGCTCAGGTTATAATTGATCTCATGATTTGTGAATTTAAGTTCCGCATCGGGCTCTCTGCTGACAGCACAAACCCTACTTGGAATTCTCTCTTCCTCCCTCTTTGCCCATCCCCAACTCACTCACTCATTCTCTCAAAATAAATAAATAAACATTAATAAAAATTTAAAATACCAGCTTCTGTTTGTATCCATTCAGTTTTTTTCCCCTGTTGCTTGGTATATTATGCTATTCAGAGGCTTACTTATTTTTACTGTATGCATAGGCATGTGTGGGAATTTCTTTGCATTTATTTTGGTGTTTAGCTTATAATATTTTTAACTGAAAAACTTTCTTTTATTAAAACATATGTATTATGCTACCTGTTTAGGAATTTGCTTTTATTTTGCTGTTTATATATTTTTTAACTGTTAATTTGCTTTGCCTACATTACCTATGTAAGAATTCATTCCAGTTTGTTTTAGTGTCAGAATATATTGACGTTTATGGTATTAGTCATGTGCAGTACATCAGTTTTCTGTAAATTTGCTGTATTTTTTGCTTACTATCTAATGGTATTTATTAATGCCATTATATTTGTTTTCAACAATCTAAATTTCTTTTAGGAATAGTAAGATGGTATTGTGTCATTAGAAATTAGGGTTCCTACTGGATTATGGTATATTTTCACATCAGCAAAATACTTTTCTCCTAATTTTTAAATGACTTTGAGTACATGAAGTAAGAGAATAAAATTGGGAATTGTTTTATATACATGGTTGTCTTACATTCTGGGAAAAATGAGAAATTCCTTAGATAGGTCTAAGAAATATCCTTATAAATAGCAAATTGAGGAATATAGAGTGTGCTAATAATTAAATACTTTAAAATATTACCTGATTTTTCATAATTAGTCTAAATATACTGCTATTTAGGCAGTCATGTAAAAATTGAAAAATTTTATAATTTATATATGAGGTCAGAGTTTTTTATTTTTACTTACCTTTTTTTAATGTTTACTTATTTTTGAGAGAGAGACAGAGCACAAGTGGGGGAGGGGCAGAAAGAGAAAGAGACACAGAATCCAAAGCAGGCTCCAGGCTCTGCACTGTCAACATGAAGCCCAATGCAGGCCCCAAACTCATGAACCACAAGATCATGACCCGAGCCGAAGGAGGACACTTAACCGACTGAGCCACCCAGGCTTACACTTCTGGTGTAAGATTTTTTAATTGAAAGAATAAATCAGTGTTAATAAAATTTAAATATTTTATAAATAGTTATCAGTGGAATGGCTTTCTTCAAATTAAAATTAAGTCTTGGATAATCAAGACATGCGTTCGCCATAATGGAGAAAAATGGAGAAATTTGCATCTTATAAGTGTCTGTTTTTCTAAAAGAGATTGTGAAACACTGAAAACATTTGTTTATCACCTAAGTAAAAAACTGTCATTTGTGTATGAAACTAAAGTTGTTGTTTTTAATTCTCA
Organism: Suricata suricatta; assembly: GCF_006229205.1. Classification (NCBI taxonomy): domain Eukaryota; kingdom Metazoa; phylum Chordata; class Mammalia; order Carnivora; family Herpestidae; genus Suricata; species Suricata suricatta. Next base: position 61,441,812 of record NC_043703.1, on the reverse strand, counting down.
GCTTATATTCTCCATACACTCTTTTATTTAAATCTAGATACTTTAAGTGAATTATACTCAGTTAAAGAACTCATGGTTTTAGCCTTGTTTTGCAACCTGAAATGTTCTTTGCTTTTAGTGGCATTGTTGGGAATAGTGGAACTACATTATTGACTACCATTGAAGAGATGCATTTGCTAAGCAAAAAAATATTCTTCAGTAGCTTGAGTCTTCATGCAAGTAAATTAATGGATAAGGTATGTTTGAAACATGCAATTCTTAAACTATGTGAATATGAGTTTTCCACATTTAAAAGTGTTGTTTTACTGTTTTTACATTGGTAATTTTTTCCCATTCCATACAGTGTTCTTTTGAGTTCTTCCTGTGAACAACTCAATTTATTTTGAGATGGCTTTACTGGATCTGAGTTTATAGACTGGGTTCCTGGAACAGTATAACATTGAGTCATAATTGGAGGTAGAATCTCAAGCCTTAGTTTCACTACCAGTTTTCTATAACCAAAAGTTTGTAATTAAAGAAAACTTACTATATTTAGGTCAGGGCTAAGATGACATACAGATTGGAAAACTGGAACTCTTACTAAATGTTTTTTTCTAAACAGGTTGCTTATATTTTTACTCTCTGATGGTCCAGCTTTGTCCTTAAGAAATTTATGCTCCTTTGAGTTATATACTGCAATTAATTATGAAAATAAACAAGATAATAAAAAAACTCCCCCCCCAACAAATGAATCAACACAACAAAAATTTGAAAGAGTCCCAAGAGCTAATATTTTCAGTTGACCAGTGTGTGGTGGTAAGACCTTAAGGAAGGAATGGGTTTATAATAAGCAAACCCTTCTTTATTTTTATTTTATTATTAAGAACTCAAGTCTTTTAAGGATGCATCACAATCACTGTACTAGCTTTTTTTTTTTTTCTTTTAATCATACCACTCTGATAGTCTGGCCATATTAGACGCAAATTTGTAATATAGTATAGAATAGTTAGTAGCATTACAATCCAGAGTTACCTGGTCAGTTTTTACATTCCCAAGCTCAGAGAAGCTTAGGAGTCTGACCCCCTATATGACTCAAATTCTTTTGGAAGAGCACCATGAATTTATGGACCTGGACCCATTTGTATTTTTTCTGTTGCATGTATTTTTGTTTATACAAGTTTACTAGCATCCGTTCTTTTTTTTTTAAGATTTTATTTATTTATTTAATTTTATTGAAAAAAATTTTTATCGTCAAGTCCGTTAACATACAGCGTTCTTGGCTCCAGGAATAGATTCCCATGATTCATCACTCTCATACAAAACCCAGTGCTCATCCCAACAAGTGCCCTCCTCAGTGCCCATCACCCATTTTCCCCACCCCTATCAACCATATTTGTTCTCTGAATTTAAGAGTCTCTTATGGGGGCGCCTGGGTGGCTCAGTCGGTTAAGCATCTGGCTTCGGCTCAGGTCATAATCTCACGGTTAGTGGGTTTGAGCCCTGCGTCGGGTTCTGTGCTGACAGCTAGCTCAGAGCCTGGAGCCTGCTTTGGATTCTGTGTCTCCCTCTCTTTCTGACCCTCCCATGCTCATGCTATCTCTCTCTGTCTCTCGAAAATAAATTTAAAAAATGTTAAGAGTCTCTTATGGTTTGCCTCCCTCTTTGTATCTTACTTTTCCTTCCCTTCTCCTATGGTCATCTGTTAAGTTTCTCAGATTCCAATATATGAGTGAAAGCCTATATCTGCCTTTCTCTGACAGTTCTGGTTATGTATATGTTTACATGAGTTCTTACTTAAACAGAAATTGTTAAAAATAATTCATGTATACTGTGAACATGAATGAGCATGTGCTAACTGATGAGAGTACAGTGGCAAACAAGATTGGTTGGCCTCCGGTTGCATCTCCTTTAGTGGAAAATAGTTAAATTATTAGTGGTTGCTATAGAACCACAGGTTTTATGAAAGACATATGCTTGAGGTGCAATGCTAGCACAAAAGGAGAAGGAGCTTTACAGAGAGGGAAATTTAAGACTTAAACTTTGAAGGATTTGGAATGTAGATAGGTAGAAAAGGGAGTAGACAGAGGCCATTCTAAGTAGGGGAAACAAAAAGAATACGTAAGAACACAAGCTGTGAGTCACTAGTAAACAAATACTTCATTTATTAAAAAAAATCACCTGGGGAGCGCCTGGGGGGGCTCAGTTGGTTAAGCATCCAACTTCACTCAGCTCAGGTCATGATCTCATGGTTTGTGAGTTCGAACCTTGCATTGGGCTTTCTGTTGTCAGCACAGAGTCCACTTCGGATTCTCTGTCCCCCTCTCTCTTTGCCTCTTCCCCGCTGGTTCTCTTTCTCTCAAAAAAAATAAATAAAATTAAAAAAAAATCATTTGGAAAGTGACGTAGCATGTAGGTAGAGAGACGGTGCAGACAGCAAGATATGGGAGTATCAAGGTAGTTTTTTTGAAATGATGATCTAAGGTAGAGACTCTAGGAAGGGCCATGAAGGAACACATTCTTAAGGGGGAAAGGTAAATCTTCAAAATTTGGTGACTGATTGAATATGGGCACATGAGAGGGAGGAACCTAAAATAATTCGTATGTTACCAACCTGGGAATATTGATATCAGTCACAAGTATCTATAACATGTAAAATTTATAGGCTAAAGATTATATTGCTTACGTTAATTAGACAGGATACTTGAGTGACATATCCTGTTGTAATTTGTCTAATCTAGTTGGGAGCTATATATTTGGGTTTAGAGAGTTGAATCCATGGATTTGGATGAGGTCCCTAGGAATCCTGTTTAATAAGAGCAGAATTTGCAGACACACAGTCTTGGGAAACCCTAACGTTTAAGAGAAGAAAAGAAGCCCACCATGGTAGGATGCTGAGGGAGGATGAAAGGAGAGGCAGGAGAAAGGTGAGGAAAGGCACTATCAGAAAAGGCAAGAGAACAAAGTTTCAAGAAGGAGGACATGGTTAATGACAGGTATTGTATAAGGAGTTCTAGTAAAAAAGGACAGTAGATTTGTTATCATGGACAATGTACAGTGACCTGTGACTTACTGAGAACAATGCTAGCTGTGGTAAGGACAGGGACCAGATTGCAGTATGTGGAAAAGTGCATGGATGTGTGTATTACCCAAAGTTTGACCAGTTGGAAAACGTGGGCTAAAGACTGAAAATATAATATAATAAGCATTCATATTTTTGAAATTTTAAAAGGGAACAACAAAACAAAATGTTAAAAGGAAAGATGGAATTAAATTTCAATGATAAATTAGGAACGGGAAAAATTGATTTTTTGAGATCAACAAAATGGACAACCTTCTGGCAATTCATTAACCAATGAAAAAAGAGAATTACAAATTATTGTATCAGAAATTTGAGCTGTTAACCAGAGATAAGAACTAAAATTTATTAGAAAATACCATATTAAAATGTAACACTCTTACACTAAAATAAAATGAAAATCTGAATTAAGAGAGTGATTTTAAGACAATCTAAGTTGACAAAAAAGGTAAAAAATGAAGTAGAAAACTTGAATATGCCTGGCAAGGGAAGAAAAATTATTAAAGACCATGCTGGTAGGCTTAGTTCAGATTATACAAATAGCTTCATTCACACCTATGAACAGATAATTATCCAGACACAGGAAAATATAGAAGACTTCCCAGTTCATTTTAGGTGTTGTCACACTGACATAAAAGCCTTTCAGAGACAGTACAAAAGTAAAAATCGCAAATCAGTCACTTTAAATTAAAAAAAAAAAGTTAAAAATATTATGATGCCAAATCCAGCATTATGTTCAAAACAAGTATGAGTTATTTGCAGAAATACAAGATTGTTTCAGTGTTAGAAAATACATTAAATATCTCAGTGTTAAATAAGAAAACTTTATATTATCATGAAAATTGATCAAATTGTTGGAGGAAGAATCTTAGTAAATAAGAAAGTAAAATTTCTTCTTTAACCATATGAAGATAAGGTAAGCTAACAGCCCACATAATTAACACAGAAGCACTACCAGTATATTCTCATTCAAGAAAGAACAAGACAAGAATGCTCGCCAATCACATTTGTAAATAATAGACCAGATTAAAAAATCAGAGGTATAAGTTACTTCAAAGGAGATATTAGGTTATTCACAGATGCTATGATTATCTACTTCAAACACCCAAGAAAATTAATTGAAAAGTTTTAGAACTAGTAAATGTATTTAGAAACTTATTTGGTGACAAGATCAATATACAACAATAATTTTCAGGGAAGGTGGTGAAGTTGGAAGCACCAGTAATCTGTCTCTCTCCCCAGACAAAAATTGCACTGACAGAATCTGTCTAATGTCATTATTTTCGAATTCTAGAATTGAAAGCTTGCAATTTCTAGATGAAGGCTTGGAGAGTAAGTTGCGATCCGTTGTGATAACTTTTGGTCAATTTGAACTTAGCACAGTAGCAACAGTCTGTCTTCTACCCCCAGGCATGTGACAGGCAGCTGTGCACTTGTTCCTGGGCCACACTGTACACATCTTGTTGGGCCAGGGTGGGCAAAAAGATCACTGTCCTCCAACAAATCTCAAGGGAATCTGTGCTCTGATCACAAAGGTACAAAGACGGGCACCATTGATTTTGCATTCCCCCATTGTTACAAAACCTCCTCAGGCACAGTGACTTCCTGGGAGTTTCAATGGCCAGTGAATTTTTTCCCCAATTCCCTTAAGTTTTCTTTTTTTCCCCTTTGGGAGCCATGCATTAAAGACTAAGAATTCAAAAGCAACTCTATACACAAGGATAAATAGAAAGTAACCACACATGTCCAGGGAAAGGTGTAGGTAGGCTCAGAAGAGAACTGAGAAAGTCCTTAAGGTTGTAGCTCAAGCTGATCCTTGGTACGGTGACTGCCTACTACAATTTAAAAAAACCAAAAACAGTAACAGGAAATGGCAAACCCAGGGGAAAAGGGAGAATCTCCTTTTCAGACTTAGCAAATTATTACATTGAAATGTTCAGTTTTCAATAAATCACAAAGTACACGAAGAAAGAAGAATGTATGGACCATTCATAGGAAAACATTAACAATAAAAACTATTTCTGATACACATGGCAGACCTACTAGGCAAAGACTTTAAAATAATTGTGTTAAAGATGCTCCAGAAATTAATGGAAGATGTGGAGATAGTTAAGAATAATGTGTGGACAAAATGAAACAATAAAGAGTTGGAAACCCTGAAAAGACACTGAGAATAAATTCTGGAGTTGAAAAGTACATTAACTGAAGTGAATAATTCACTCTAAAGATTCAGAGCACACATGGAACATTTTCTAGGATGGAAATAAGCTAGGCTACAAGAGAAATCTTAGCAAATTCAAAGAGACTTAAATCATATCAGCTATCTTCCGTGACCGCAATGATACGAAACTGAAATCAGTAACAAGAGGGAAACTGGAAAATTCAATATGGAAATTGAACAACACACTCCTGATCAACCAAAGGATCAAAAGAGAAATTAAAAGGGAAATAAAGTTTCTTGAGACAACTGAAAATGGAAATACTATATACCAGAAGTAGTGGGATACAGCAAAATCAGTTCTAAGAGGGAAGTCCATAGCAATAAACACTTATGTTAAGAAGCAAGGAAAAGCCCAAATTTACTCTACATCTTAGGGAACTATAGAAAGAACAAACTGAGCCCAAAGTTAACAGAAGGAAAGAGATAATAAAGATTAGAGCAGAAATAAATGAAATACAGAACAGGGAAACAATAGAAAGAATTAACTAAATTAAGAGTTCGTTCTTTGTAAAGATAAACAAAATGGGCAAACTATTAGGTAGACCAAGCAAAATAGAGGACTCAAATCAAAATTATAAACAAAAAAGGAGACATTTCAAACTGTTTTTTTGGGAGATTTTGAGAAGGACCAGTGTGAATTCTTTAAATGTTTGGTAAAATATAACAGTCATCTAGTCTTGGGCTTTTCTTTAAGATTTTTTAACTGATTTCACCTCTTTACTAGTAATTGTCTATTCAGATTTTCTGTTTCTCCTGAATTCAATATTGCAGGTTGCAGTCCTTCTGGGTTGTCCAGTTTGTTGGTATATAGTTGTACATAGTAGCCTCTTATGATGCTTTGTATATTTGTCGTATCAGTTGTAGTGAGCACAAATTAGTACAAACACACACACACAAATGGTTAAAATGGTTACATAAGTAAATAAGAAAGGAAAATAATTTTCCTATATGCCAGATCTCATGGGACTTGCTAAATATTACTTACGTGAATGACTAGTTCCCTTCATTCTGTGCTAGCTTATTATCTCTTGTACCCTTTTCATTTTACCATGCCTACTTTGCAGCCCTGAATTAAGCTTGTCAGTTTCTCTTTTGAACACTGACTGCGGACACTGCCAAAGAAAATGAGGTAGACACACAGACTGGATTCACTAAAATTCACCATTTCCAGCCTCAGTGAAGCCCACCATCATGGCAGTCCTACATCTGGTTAAGCAGCCATTCCTATTTACCTTTCATCTGTTTTCTCAAATCTGCTATGCTTTCTCCTGCTTAGACTGCCAGCCTTGCTAACATTGGGTAATGGCATTTTAAAATGCCTTTGCCGATATATGAGCAAAAAGTGTCATCATTTTTTTAAATTTGTATTTCAATGATTCTAGTGAGAATAAACATTGAAAATATGTTTACTGGCTGTTGGTGAGGTGCTTGTTCATATCCTTTGCCATTTTCCTACTAGGTTTTGTCTTATTTTCTGATACTCTTTATGCATTAGGAATGTTAACTGTCACTGTTATTACAGTTATTTTTTCCAGGTCATTATTTGCCCCTTACATTTGTGTGTAGTATTTTCTGGCCCATTACTTTTCATCTTTACATAGTAAAATCTGAAAGATTTTTTGTGTTTTTGTTTTTGTTGTTTTTCCCTTTGGTAGTATGTGTTGCTACAAAACTTCCCCACAACCAGAAAATACATTAGAATTTAATATATGATAGCATCCGTCAGTGGGACAATATTAGATTGTTTAATAAAGTTATTTAGATGCATGCATGTTCCTAGGCGTTTGTGTGGTTTCATTTTTATATCAAATTTTTAATCTACCGGAAGTTTATTCTTTTCCGTGCTGAGAAGGATTTTTTTATTTTTCCCAAATGGTTATCCATTTATTCTATTTTATTTTTACTCACTAAGTTCTTATGTATTTTCTCTTATAAAGTTAAAACAAAAGGTGCAAGAAAGTAAGAAAATAAAATGGATAATAAGGATGGCATACTTCAATTAAAACCTAGAACAAAATAGGGCATTACACAGGGGGAAGAGGAATTCATTGTAATTTGATTCTGTTTTTCTCAGATATGAATTGGGCTATATTTAGGGATATTTCAACATTAAATCGAGGTGGGAATATGATCCTGTTTACAGCTTACCTGTTGCTTACATTTGCAGCCGTTTCAGGGTTCTTTCAAGAATTATCCTTTCATTAAATTTTATATTAGTTATATTTTTTCTTATTCTGGATCTTATAAATCATTCACTTCTTTTAAAAATATTCTAGCCTATAAGGAAAACAACACTTACTCAGAATGGTCTTCATTAGCAAAGCACCCAGGTGGAAATTTTTGTTAATAAAATTTTAAGTATATGGTAAAACTATTAGGAAGAGTAGCCTTTAAAATAAAGAGATAGCCGGAAATGGGCTCTTTTAATATGATTCCTTCTGTGCCTTTAAAAGAACATATTTGGAAGCTAATTCTGTATTTGCTATAAGAAATACATTCCAAGGACAGCATTTTATTGACAGTTGTATCTTTTCCCTAACAAAGCAGTATGAAGCACTTGAGTATGAAGTCTGTGTGCTTCCTTCCTTCTCACCCGCTCTTGAAACTTTCACTGACTGCAAACCTAGCAGTGTCCACAGGGAGTACAATCTCCCTCGACTTACGACCGGGTTCTGTCCTAAAAGTGTTGTTGAGTTGAGAATGCATTTAATACACCTAACCCACAGAACATGCTGGCTCAGCCTGCCCTGTCTTACATTAGCCTGCAGTTGTGCAGAGTCGTCTAACACAAAACCTGTCCCAGAATTAAAGCATTGACTATGTCCTGCAATTTGCTGAACGTTGTGCTGAAAGTGAGACTGGCTGTAGGAGCGCAGAGTGGTTTTCAGTCGTGTGCTCTTGTGACCGCCTGGCTGACCGGGCGCTGCGGCTCACTTTCCTGCCCAGAGTCACAGGAGAGAAGGGCCCTGCGTGTTCATAGCCTGGGGAGGAAAATCCAAATTCAAAATGTGAAATACAGTGTATTGCTTTCACACTGTTGTAAAAATCAAAAATTCTAAGTTGAACCTTAAGTCAGGAACCGTTTATATGTATCTATGCTGCAAAATACACAAGGCCATAGTAATTTAAGACAGGAATTTGCCAAAATTCTTTTCAATATAGTGATACATGTGTCCTAAATGAAACCAAAATAAAATTAATAGTGGTCAGGGTTAATTTACCCAGACCTCTGGGAGAAAAAAAGTAAACGAAATTAAACTAAATGGTCATTTAAATAAATTGTGACTTAAATTCTAGAATTTAGTTTGTGTTTGGAATATTCTTCTACTGTTCGAAGTGTCATGTATGGACCAGAAGCTTTGACATCCCTTCTGAGCCTCTCAGTCATTCAGAAATCTTAGGTTTGCCTAGACCTGCTGAATCCGAATATGCCCTTGAAGATTCCCTGGTCATTCATACGCATGTTAAAGTTTGAGAAATGCTGTCCTACGTGGAGTTTGAGTCTTATGTTATTCCTTACAGATTGTGCTGCCAAGAAAACAGAAACAATATTCTCAGTTAAAATGCTTTTTAAATTTTAAATAAAATTATGTTAAATAAAAAGTTGTAATTATTTGAAAATGCAAATGTTAATTTGCATTTTAAGATTTATCTTGGGTATTTTTATCAACTTAAAAACTTTAATTCCATAAGTAAATACATAAGACAAGAGGGAATTTTTGGAGGTGATGGGTATGTTTTATGGCATTGAATTTGGAGATTTGAATACTCAAGGGACATGGGTGTAAACATGTCTCCAAACTCACCAAATTATATACGTTAAGTAAGTCCAGCTCTTTGTTACATCAATCATTCCTTTCAATAAAGTGGTTTTAAAAAACACTTTAGTTCTGTGTCAATTGCTAGAACATATATGCATGTAGACAGAGCAAAAGGAGTCTATATGTAAACTGCAGTAAGCTTGAAAATAGGAGGGTTTTTTTTTTGGTTGGTTTTATTTTTATTTTTGAAAGTAGATGAATGGCCTTCTAAGAAGCTATGGAACAGAAAGAAACATTAGAGGACTTTAAATGGAAGATATTTGAAAGAATAAAACTAAAGTTGACAGTGGAATAGTCTTAAAATGTTTTTTGTAATTTTTATGGTGCAGCCTTTTCATTTTCTTCTAAAAAAATCAGAGGAGCGCCTGGGTGGCTCAGTCTGTTAAGGGTCCGACTCTTGGTGTTTGCCTCAGGTCATGATCTCACGGTTTGTAAGATCAAGCCCAGTGTCGGGCTCCTAACCTGACCACATGGGGCCTGCTTGGCATTCTCTCTCCCTCTCCCTCTGCCCCTCCCCTGCTTACACACTCTCTCTCTTCAAATAAATAAACTTAAACAAAGAAAAGAAAAAAGAGCACCTAACTATAAAAGAGATGAAAAATGTCATGGTAAACAGTCACAGGAAGTACACTCTGTTTAGTTTCTAGTTGTATACATTTTTTTAGAAAAAGAGAGGGTCTACATAAGGGAAGGGAAACAAAAATAAGATAAAAACAAGGAGGGGGATAAACCATAAGAGACTTTTGAATATAGAGAACAAACAGGGTTGCTGGAGGGGCTTGTGGGTAGGGGGAGGGCTAAATGGGCAAGGGCCATTAAGGAAGACACCAGTTGGGGTGAGCACTGCGTGTTATATGTAGGGGATGAATCAGTAGAGGATTCGACTCCTGAAATCATTCTTGCACTATATGCTAACTAACTTCGATGTAAATTGTAAAAAAAAAAAAAAATTTTTTAAAAGAGAGGCTCTAATATATGAAATATTAAGTTTTCAGTAGACTAAATGTTTTCAAATGTAAAATTTTTATAGTTCAACTTTATCAATTGGAAAATGTACAAAACTTATGAATGTGTGCTTCATAAAGCTCTTTTGTACATTAAGTATCAATGGTCACGTCTATGAATTTTGGGTACTTTTATAATACATGGTTGATTCTCAATGTTTACATAATATAAATAAAAAGATCAAGTGAACTTTCTTTTTAAGTGGAGATGTAACTGATAGGACACGAATCTTACACATACAATTAGTTGAATATTTGTAGTTCTGTATACTTATTAATCTCCACCCAGAATAAAATATAAAATACTTCTAGCACCTCAGAAGGCTTATTTATGCCTTTTCTCAGTACCCCTAAGGCAAACCACTGTCTGACTTCTATTTCCTATTTTTGTGTGCACATAAATAGATACATACAGTTGAACTTTTTTGGATCTGACTCCTTTCAATTTAACATATTTGTAAGATTCACCCATGTTGTCTACAGTCTTTATTTTTCAGTTATTGTGTAATTTCAATTACAGAAATACACCACAATGTATTGACAGACACTTGGATTGTTTCCAATTCTTAGGTATTGTAAATAAGGATCCTATGAATATTCTTATACATGTCTTTTGGTGGATGTAAGTTTTCATTTCTCTCGTGTGTGTACATAGGAATAGAATATCTGAGTGGTAGGATTTATAGCATTAGTAGATACGGCCAGGCATTTTTTTAGTGTTTGTACCAATTTATTCCACCAGAAATGTGTGAGAATTTCGGTGGTTCCACTTCCTCTCCAGTACTGGATAGTGCTAATCTTTTCAATTTTAGCCATTGTGGAAATTGTGTGGTGGTATTTCATTTGTGATTTGCACTTTTCTGAAGACTAAAGATGTTGAACAGTTGTTTTTCATGTTTTTTGGTTGCTGGAAATAACTCTGTGAAGTGTCTTTTGAAGTCTCCTACCCAGTTTTTTATTGGGTTATCTGTATTTTTCTTATTGATTTGTAAGGTTTTTAAAAAATGTGTTCTGGATAAAAGGAAGCCTTACAAATATTTTCTCTCAATTTAACATGTCTTTTCACTCCCTCAGTGGTGTATTTTGATGAACAGAAGTTCTTCACTTTAATTTTGTTCTGTATCCTATTCATCTAATCTTTTCCTGCCCTTAGGTTATGAAGTTTCTAAGAAGCGTGGTTTCTTTAGCTTCCACATTTCAGTCTTTGGTCCATCCCAGATTAATTTTTGACTATACCATGAGGTAGTGATCAAGGTTAATTTTTTTTCCATATGAATATCTAATACATCAAGCACCAAAATCACAAGACCATGTATGTGTGGATTTGTTCTGTTCATGTTTATTCGTCTCCCATTGGTTTTATTTGTCTGTCCTCACGCCAGTGCCACACTGACCTGTATAATGTTTAACCATTAGAAATCCATCTCACATGGATGCAATTACACTGAAGTGACAGAAGGATATTAATTAGATACTTTCCTTCTTTAGAGTTTCTTTCCATTACTTTTACTACATTATTATAAAATTATATAATTTATCTGACAACTACCATAGTTTTCACTTCGCTCTTGAAGCATGATTCTGACCCATTGCTGATCTGGTATGTGTAAAGGTACTTCATGGAATGTCGGTTTGTTAAATGAAGTGAGTTCAAGTAGTACTTGTATCATTTTTCATTGGGTCTGATTAAGGCATGACTTTTGCTCTGAATTTGTGCAACTTTTACAGACCTTAACTCAAGGGAAGCAAAAGAGAATTCTCCTCAGCGGTCTCCTATTGGTGCATGAGATTTCTATCATTGGTCTTCTGTTTGATTGGCAATTGAAAAATGAAATTTTTGTTTTTGGTTTTTTATTCATTTTTTTAACAGTTTATTGTCAAATTGGTTTCCATATAACACCCAGTGCTTCTTCCCACAAGTGCCTGCCACCATGACCATCACTCCCTCCCTCCCTCCCCCTCCCCCTTCAGTCCATGGTTTGTTTTCAGTATTCAGTAGTCTCCCTTGATCTGTGTCCCTCACTCTCCCCTGCTCTTTTTCCCCCTTCTTCTCCCCATGGTCCCCTGCCAGGTCTCTCCTTTTAGACCTATGAGTGCAAACATATGGTATCTATCCTTCTCTGCTTGACTTATTTCGCTTAATATGACACCCTCAAGGTCCATCCACTTTGCTACAAATGGCCATATTTCATTCTTCCTCATTGCCATGTAATACTCCATTGTATATGTATATATATATATATATATATATACACACACCACATCTTGATCCATTCATCAGGTGATGGACATTTAGGCTCTTTCCATGATTTG
>NC_043703.1:61288698-61429298 GCF_006229205.1 Suricata suricatta | reverse complement strand
CATTTTTCGTGTATGTAGTTTAGTGAGCTCCTTGTATATTTTGGATACTAGCCCTTTATCTGATATGCCATTTGCCACGATCTTTTCCCATTCTGTTGGTTGCCTATTAGTTTTTTGATTGTTTCCTTTGCCTTGCAAAAGCTTTTTATCTTGATGAGGTCCCAGTAGTTCATTTTTGTTCTTGATTCCCTTGCCTCTGGGGATGTGTCGAGGAAGAAATTGCTGCAATTGAGGTCTAGGAGGCTCTTTCCTGCTTTTTCCTCAAGGGTTTTCATGGTTCCCTGTCTCACATTCAGATCCTTTATCCATTTTGAGTTTATTTTTGTGAATGGTGTCAGAAAGTGGTCTAATTTCATTTTTCTACATGTTGCTGTCCAGCTCTCCCAACATCACCTGTTGAAGAGGCTGTCTTTTTGAAAAATGAAATTTTTGAAAGATACTCTTTTAAGTTTTTTTGTTTCTAAATAATACTCTAATATAGTTCATAACTTAGAAGAGAAAACCTCACATTAATCATTAGGTTCTTAATCATACAGTGTATGTAGCAATGCTGAAGCTTCCCAGCAGGATTTGTTAAATACTTGGTTATTATTTTTCCATTTATGAAAGGTTTTGGGAAACTAAGACACACACACATTTCCTCTGGCTTATGTAGCTGCGTATGTCTGTATTAAAGCATTACACTGTTTCAAATCTTACCGATATATACTTATCTAAAAATTCCCCCGAGTGATTTTTTTCTCTGACTAGCTTCTGTTCATTTTCTATTACTTATGTATATGCATGCATGTATATGTAATACCTGTATATTCTAATTAAATTTCCAGAATTATAAGTACACTCATTTTATGAAACTGGTATTTTAGTATATCTTAAAACATTGAAAACACAAAATAATAGTCATCCGTACCTTGTCATCTTGAATTAATTTTATTAACAGGCTGACATATTTCATTCAGCTTGGGAGATAGATTGCTCTAATTATTTTTGTAAAATTGATGTGCATAAACTCATTATAAGGATTTGCACCATGCAGAAAAACACAAAGATGAGGTTTTTTTTTAAGCCCCTTTTTTAGAAATAATATTAGTTAACTATCATTACCATCAGTTTAATAACATTCTGGATGTCTTTTTAAATTGGATGAATGAATAGAAAATACTTTCATAAAGATGGCTTCATATTCTGGAATTTTTCTTATTTAATGTGAATTTAATAGAAAAAAGGAAACAACACTCAAGGAGGTGTGAAACTTGAAATAAATATTGCCATGAAAGATACTTTTTCTTCAGTTTTGTCAATCTTGGCTTCATGTATTTTGGGCTCTTTTGTTAGATGCACACGTTTACAATTATCAGGTCTTCTTGATAATATACATTATAAAATGTCTATTTTTCTAGTATCATTTTTGTCTTCAAAGTTTATTTTGTCTGAAATTAGTATAACTGCTTTAGCTCCCAGTTTGTTTTTTTGCAGTTTATCATTTCCCATCCTTTCATGTTCAACCTTTATGTGTCTTTAAACCTTTTGTTTTCTGTTTTTTTTAAATGTTTATGCATGTTAGTTAGAGAGCACACACGAGCAGGGGAGGGACAGAGAGAGAGGGAGAGAGAGAGCATCTGAAGCAGGGTCCACACTTCGCAGTATGGGGGTCGAATTCACAAACCAGGAGATCATGACCTGACCTGAAATCAAGAGTCAGGTGCTCAATTGACTGAGCTACCAAGCGCCCCTAAACCTTTTTTTTATTGAAGACAACATATAGATAGTTGGATCTTTTTTAAATTTTTAATCCATCTGCTGGTCTCTGCTTTTTGGATGGCATGTTTAATCCATTTACATATAATTTAATCGATGATAAAGTAGAATTTATGTCTGCCCTTTTGCTATTTTTGTATGTCTTAACTGTTTTTGTTCCTCTGTCCTTCTTTTATGGCCTTCTTTTATGTTAATATTTTCTAGTATGCTCTTTAATTCCCTTACTCTTTATTTACATTACATATATGTAATGTAATGTTAGTTTCTTAGTAGTGTCATGGGAATTATAATTAACATTTTAATTTATAACAGTGTAGTTCAGGTTAATACCAACTTACTTTCAATAGCACACAAAAGCTTTACTCTTATGTAGACCAGATTTCCTCTTCCTTTACATTATTATTGTTACAAATTGTATCTGTCTACACTGTGTGCTTATTAACATAGAATTATAATTATTGCTTCATGCTGTTGTATTTTAAATTGGGGGCAGGGTGGGAAGGAGTTACAAATGGAAAGTATATTAATACTTTCTTTTGTACTTACCTACATCAGAACCTTTACTGGTGTTTTTTATTTCTTCATCTGAATTTGAGTTACTGTCTAGTGTCCCTGTATTTTAGCCTGAAGGATTCCCCATACTTCTTTTTTTTTTTTAATTTTTAATGTGTATTTATCTTCAAGAGAGATGGAGAGACAGCACAGTCGGGAGGGACTGAGAGAGGGAGACACAAAGTTGGAAGCAGGCTCCAGGCTCTGAGCTGTTAGCACAGAGCCCAGTGTGGGGTTAGAATTCACAAACAGCAAGATCATGACCTGAGCCAAAGTTACACACTCAACTGACTGAGCCACCCCGGTGCCCCAGGATTCCCCATATTTCTTGTATATCAGGTTTGCTAGTGAAGAATTTTTGTTTTCCTTCATTCTTGAAGAATAGTTTTACTGAATATAGAATTCTTTGTTGATGGTCTTTCTTTTAGCCTTTGAATATTCCATCCACTGTCTTTTGGCCTCCATGTTTTCTGATGAAAAATCAGCTGTTAATCTTAAGAGAATCCTTTGTTATAATCATTTACTTCTCTCTTTCTGCTTCCAGATTCTCTTTGCTTTTTGACAGTTTGTGTGATGTGTCTTAGTGTGAAACTATGTAAGTTTATTCCATGTGGAGTTTATGAGCTTCTTAGACATTTTGATTGTTTTGTTTTAATCACATTTGCAAAATCTTTGTCATTAACTCTTCAAATATTCTTTGTGCATTCCTCTCTCCTTCTAAGATAACCATGTACTTAACATTGATGGTGTTCCATAGGTCTCTGAGGCTCTGTGAATTATCTTCCTTTTTTTTTTTTTTTCTGTCCCTCAGACTGGATAGTGTTAATGAACCTATCTTCAAGTTCGCTGATTATTCTGCCTACTCAGATGTGCTGTCAAGTCCCTGTAGTGAGTTTTTCATTTTAGTTATTTTCAGTGACAAAATTTCTGTTCGATTATTTTTATTATTTTTATCTCTCTATAAATATTCCCTATTTGAGGAGACATTGTTTTCATACTTTCCTTTAGTTCATTAACATGGTTCCCTTTCATTTTTTAAACATATTTAAAGTAGCCAATTTTGAGGTGCCTGGGTGGCTCAGTGACTCAGTTGAGCGTCTGACTCAATCTCGCAGTTTGTGGGTTTGAGCCCCACATTGGCTCTCTGCTGATGGCACAGAGCCTGCTTGGGATTCTGTCTCTCCTCTCTGCTCCTAACCTGCTGTGCTCTCTGTCTCTATCTCAAAATAAATAAATAAACTTTAAAACAAAATAGCCAATTCAGATGTTTTATTTAGTAACTCCAATGTCTAGGCTTTCTCCGAGGAAGTTCCTACTGATTATTTTTTCTATGCATGGACCATATTTTTTTTGTTTCTTTGCTTGTCTTATAATTTTTTGGTTTTGTTGCTTTTATGAAGGAGGGAAGATTTTCAGAGGTCCATACTTTGCTATTCCTGCAGATGTCACTTATGTATTAACTTTTCTATATAAAACATTCTTAATAGAAATCCAAGTATTTAAAAATTCTTACACCTTTCTGTATGACACAGGGCTTTGGTCCCTTACATGGTCTTCTGAGTATCAGATTTTTTAAATAAAATCCGACTATATTATTATAAGTACTCAGCAAAAATTCACAAATACCTCTTCTTGGATATCATGATGCCCTTCTTGGATATCATGATGCCAGCAAGTAGGGAGAATGAACTTGGCATACCTTCCGGTTACTGGGTACCTGGTACTCTACCCAGTCATTTAAATGCAACAATCCCACTTAATTCTCAAAGAATCTTCTGAAGCTCTGAGAAGTTAAAGAACTTACCCAGGACCACACAACTAGTAATTGGTAATCTAAAATGTAAAGCTAATCTTTAACTTCAGTACTAAAGATTTTAGTGGCAATGTTCTACTGTGTAGAGTAGTGTGTACTGTGTATCTGTGAAGTGTGTAGCCCAGAGACCCATCAGAAATCACCTGTGGTGCTTACTGAAAGATGGATTCCTAGACCCCAGACCTGCACATAGTGAGCCAACATTTTGAGATTTGGGCCTGAGGGTGGATGATGACTCTCCATTATATTATTGTTGGGGGAGTGTTAGTTTCTGGGTTGCCCTTATGACCAGGGCTAAAAAAGCAAAACAGTAGGCCATTTCAAATCTGTATAAAAATATAATTCTACATCAAAGACTCACTGAAATTTCTTATAACTTTTGAATTTAAAAGTATAAATTCTTCTAATTGTGAGAGGAATATATTAATTCTGTGATAATATAACAAAACTTTGTGTCACTTTATGCTTATTAGTATAAGCTATTGATAAATCCTAGGTTTTGTAATGCCACCCAAATCTTTACATCTTTTATATGTAGTACTTTCCTGTGAATTGGATTTATTTATACCTTAACATTTAGAGGAAAATATAAGCAGTGGATGAACCACCCTTTATTTTAGGTGGAACTCCCACCACCTGATCTTGGACCAAGTTCTGCATTAAATCAGACACTCACATTGTTGCGTGAAGTTTTGGCGTCTCACGATTCTTCAGTCGTACCGTTAGATGCCCGTCAAGCTGACTTTGTGCAAGTATGTGGTAAATCATTTTTAATGATTATTTATTGCTCCTCTCTTATATGTTCTGTTGAAATTCTGGCATTTTATAGCCCATGCATTGTAACAATCCCTCTCATTGATTTTTCTTTCACATATTAAATCAGGTCTTTTTAATTTAAAAAGCATTTTATTCAGTGATGCTTATTGTAAAAAACATTATAATTAATATGCCATTTTATCTTATAACTTGGCCCCCTTCCAGTTAGTTTGACATTCTTTCTGAAGTACTATAACCCAGGCCTGCATCACTGATTAGGGAATAAAAAATAAATTTCATTTTATTTTTCATTTGTAGGTTTTGTCATGTGTCTTGGATCCTCTCCTCCAGATGTGTACCGTGTCTGCCAGCAATTTAGGCACAGCCGACATGGCCACTTTCATGGTCAATTCACTCTATATGATGAAGACAACGCTAGCTCTGTTTGAGTTCACTGACAGACGACTAGAAATGCTACAGTTTCAGGTAAATTTTATCATAAGATGACTGCTCACTGTGATGGAGCCTTTTTTCTGTATATGATCTCAGTTCCTGGCTTTGCTCCAATCTCAGTGACCTAATTTCCACAAATCCTTTGGTATATAGTCTGATGGAGGCGCACACACACACACACACACACACGAACACATATTTGATATTTCAGTTTTGTTTTGGGAAGCCGGAATATGTAATGAGTATGATATTTTATTCAAACCATAGTATGTGATGATAGAATGAAGCTTTTCTTATTGATTGGAGCAGCAATTCTGTATACAGATTTCAGTTTCAGAACTGTGAATAATATGCTATATTTTTCAAGCTTTCTAGCTGGTGCAGAAGGTGTTACAGAGGACAGATATATTTTTATCTCTGTGTAAACCAGTGTTAGGCAAAACATTACAATTTGTTATACCAATGACTCTAGTCCTATAAACCAAATGGCTTCATTTAAGAGTTTGTAGAGTGGCTAAGCCGTTTATAAGATTTACCAGATACTTGGCTTCTGATTTTGAAATAGTGACTTTTGGTATATATAATGTTTATAAGAAAAAACTCTGACTGTTCTGTGTTATTACACGTATGTAAGTAATTTGGCAGTGGCTGTAGTAGAAATTTGCTTGTAAAGTTTGGGAGTTTTCTGAGGAATGAGTTTTGATAAGTCTAAACATAATATTTTCTAATTTCTAAGTCTTTTAAAAGAAATATAATGAGGAATGATCAATTTTCCTTTCTTACATAACTCTTGTTTTTTGTGGAATTAATAAAATTCTGTTTTTAAGGAGCACCTGGATGGCTCAATCAGTTGAGCATTTGACTCTTGATTTCAGCTCAGGTCATGATCCCAGGGATGTGGGATCGAGCCCAGTGTTGGGCTGAGCATGGAGTCTGCTTAAGATTCTCTCTCTCTCCCTCTGTCCCTCTCACTTTTTCTCAAATAAAAATTTAGAAAATCTTTTTTTTTTAATTCATTGGTTTTGACTATATTTATCACTGTTTCCACCCCTGAACCCACCATCTGCCTAAATCTTTTCTGAAGGCATTCCTATGTATCAGGTGTTCATCAGTCTGTTTTACCACCAGTTCCCGTAAATATTCCATAGTCCTGTTTTGCATTCCAAGGGTACCAGCCCCGGTGTGTAAGTGCTTATGAAGCCTGCCCTTACTTCACGCCTGGTGATGGGCTGTTTGCCAGGGCTAGCTGGCCAGCCCGGAGCTGTGAGAGAGGACTTTATAGTGATGTGGATGCTGGAAGGAATGGCTTTATTTAAGCCCCCCAAAGAAATTTTACCTTGTTGGGTAAAAGATTCTTGATTTTCAGGCATTTCCTATCAATAGCCTATTAATTTTCTTCCAGTCTTACGTACCTTCTTCAAGCGTCTCCCATAAGGAGTCCAGGTTAGTCTGATTCTCTTTTCTTTGTGGTAACTTATTCTCTCCATCTGGAAGCGTGAAAGGATTTTTATTTGAGTTCAGATAGTTCCTCAGGGTATTTTTTGGTATGTTTCTTTCTCCATTTGGATTTTGCAGAGCCATTTCAGTCTGAAGATTCAACCCTTTATTCTGCTCAATAAAGTTTCCTATGATCTAATTATCACTTTCCCATCTGATACTTCTTATATTCTGAAGTTCCTGCCTTTATTGGTTTTGTGTCCAGAATCTCTCTTTTAATATCTTTTCAAAGCTCTTTAATCTTTCTTTTATGTTACTGCATTACTTTTCTTCCATTCTTCTTCAGATGCTAATTTGATTCTTAGCAGAAACTCTTTCATTAAATGTTTATATTTGTACATCTTGTTTTTCTTTGATTTCCAGTAAGGCTAGTAACTAAGGGCTCTAATGGTACTTTTTGGACATTTACTTAAAAGAAAATAATAAAGTACTCTGCGTCCTTTACTAGGGTTGCCTCCAGAAAAGTTACTCCTTCTAATTATTCAGATGGGCTTTCTCTTAGAACACACTCCCTTTGTTTAAGTTAGTTGTAAAGGTTTTTAGGGGGAGGGGCTCATCAGCTACCGGAGCTCCTTGGACAGCAGGAGCATTCAGGCCGCAACAGCGCAGTGAGTAGCGGGCCGTGCCGCTGGCAAACAGACGGGCAAAGCTGAGAGAACCTCCTGGTCAGGAAAGGAAGGAAGATCCCCAAACTCTCAGGCCTGGACTGGTAAAAGTAAGGGAGCAGCAGACGTCTTGCCACTAGGGGACGCGTCAGCCCATCAGGCTAGCCTGTCCTGTGGATTCTGCCCCCGTTAGCCGCCGATGGCTTCCCCAGAGATTCCACAGAGCAGGGGGCGCACAGCCCTCACACCTGCTGGCCAGCTCTCTGTGCGCGGTTCCTGGACCGGAAATCTTTGGCCAGCCTTCCGCGGGGTCCTCAGCTCTCCCGAGTGGTCACAAACTGCTTTCTCCCCCGGAGAAGGCGGTTGCCTCCAGGCGTCTCCAGATAGCACGTTTCATTGGTTGAGTCAGTCCAGTAAGTTGGGAGGGCGAGGGTGTGTGGAGGTCAGGAATACCAGGCTTCATCCTCCCAGACGTCTTCCTAAGTATTTTATATGGTTGTTACCCTTTAATGCTCTTCATTATTTGTTTCTCTGTGTTTTGTTTATTGCCATCTTTTAAAAGAACTAACAAGCCACTCAAATATTTTGACTAGTGGCTAGTCCTGGAATCCTCTCTAACTACCATTTTTAAAATGAGACTTTCTCTCCCTTTTGTAGGAGGGCTTCCTTTTTGGGGGAAGGAAAAGGTTTTGTCACAGAAGCAGCCCCTGTGCCTCACGGCCTGGCCTCGTGGCCACTGCAAGGAGCACGTCCATGATGACGAGCTGACTTTGGGGTGGCCTACTTGTGCTCACGTGGGTCTTAGTCCTCTTTTAAAGTATTTTCCTTCTGCTCTGTTTTCTTTTAGATTGAAGCGCATTTGGACACACTTATAAATGAGCAAGCTTCTTATGTTTTAACTAGAGCAGGCTTGAGTTACATCTACAACACCGTACAGCAGCATAAACCTGAGCAGGTAAGCCCGCGCGTTTCCTAGGTGGAGAAACACCCAGTTAGAGAACGGGGGTCTCGAGCTGGCCTCTAACTGAGTCTTGGCTCTGCCACATACTAGCTCTTCTCCCTGGGAAAGTGACTCATCTCTCTGTGTCTGTTTCCTCATCTGTGGAATTGGGGTAATGATAATAGCTGTACCATAGGGTCGTCCTGAAGATTAAGTGAGATAATAGATGAACAGTTTTCCTGGATGACTACCTGAGATTATAGTAGTGTGCCCCTAAATATTAGCTGTACTTTTTACTATGGATAATTTTGGTTAAAAGTAATGAAAATATACAAAAGTCGCTATTACAAAATGTAATTTTTATATAATGTAATTATACGATGTATCCAATTATACAGTGTATAATTAATTTTTGTATGATGAAAATATACAAAAATCACTATACAAAATGTATAAGGAGTATTCATACTAGTAAAATTTTCAGATTCCAGTACCACTGTAAGCTAACTGAATGCATGGATTACTGTGTAAATGCAGTCATCCCCTTTTTAACTTAGCAAATCTTAGTCTATTACTTTCTAAAGGAAAATACTTCTTGAGACCAGCATATGATCTTGTTAAGTTATAGAACTTCAGTGGAAAGAGAGAAGGGAGTGGGAGAACCTGAGAAATCCATGTAAGCCTCTTTCTTTAGAAAGCTAAGAACTCATTTTTTTTTTAAGATTTTATTTTATTTTATTAAATAGGCTTCATGCCCAACATGGGGCTTAAACTCATGACCCTGAGATCCAGAGTCGCACGCTGTACCAAAGCACACCAGCCAGGCACACGCCACAAAGCATTCATTTAAGTGGCATTAACGTGAAACACATCTTATAGTCCAGGAGTTCTTAAACAAAGCTTTCAAAAATCACCGGCTCCAATTTTTTTTTTTTTTAAATAAAGCAGCAAGCAAATTTCTACCAGAGAAGAATCAATTCTGCTGCTGTTTTATACTGTCTAAAATTGTCAGGGTGGAACTTCAAGCCTCCATATCTCACTGCCATTTTCTAAGTGCTTCCTCACCCGTTTGCCTTACTTATGAGTAAATCTGAAAAATCCTGGTGTTCCCACTGTGCTTGTCACTCCCTCCAACAAGTAGGATTGTGTGCCTTCACGCTCGTGACACAAAAATGAACAAGTCCTAGTCCCTGCTCTAGTTGAGGCTGAAGAGATGGCACTGGAGTTCTTTGGAAATAAGCTGAATTTCCAAATTTGGGCTATTAATGGGCTGTATTTCATAAGTAAACTGAAACTGTAGCAACTTTTTGCATCTTGTTTTTTTGTTTTGTTTTATTCTTTTAGGGCTCTTTAGCTAATTTGCCCAACCTAGATTCCGTGGCACTGAAGGCTGCAATGGTGAGTAAGAATAAAATCAAGCACTTCAACTTAGGTTTCCTTATGGAACACTATTATTCTTTTCCTGTGTGATAATTTTGTCCTGGGTAGTGATTTTGCCTCTTGATATATAGTTTATTCATACTGGGTCTAATAATAATGATTGTACGTATGTTTCCTTTCACTGAGTTCTGACCAGGACATACCTTTGTGGTAATACTCCACACTCCCCTCATAACCTCATCGTTCCTGTTGAGGTTTTCTTCATTTTCAGAGTTGTTCTCCTCATGTAATAGAAAAACAGGAATGACAGACACACAGAAGTTGGGCTGTGTATCACTAAAGACTTCTTACTATTAGTCTTTATAGTTCTTGGCTTCTTTCTGAAATCACTGAAGTCAGATTCCAGACTCTTGAGTGTGAGACTCCTCGAACCTCCACGTTATGACCTTTGCAAGTGAGGAGCTTGCTTGCACGTCCCTGTGTGCCTGTGTGCCACCTCCAGTAGCGTGTTTCCAGGTCTGAAGGGTATACTTTGCGTGTATGTAGTTCCCCCAGTCACATGACACTCCTTTAGCCCTTGTAGGAGCATGTTCTTTGGAAGCTGAATCGTAATAATGCTGGCGGTAGTACTAGTGACAGCGATGAAGAACAGCGCCCACCCTTAGCCTTTCTTGACATGCCAAGTGTTTGTCCTGTACTAGCTCTCACCCTCCGAGCACCCCATTCAACCTGGTACCTATGCTCTCAGCTACTCTACTGTGTGTCCCACGTGTTTACGTCCCCACGTGCTCACTTCCACAAGGGCTTGACTTCAACACGTACTTCCCTGGGATGGTTTCTTTGATGCCGTGGCTTTGTTCCTTGTCGTCTTACAGAGCTAAGTTGAATGAAAGGGATAAGCCCACAAGACAACAATGCAAAGAGTGCAGAGCTGAGAGTGTTAATATTAGACAAGGTAGATTTAAAAAATACTAAATAAGATAAATATTATATTGTGACAGACTAGAGAAAGAGAAGTAACAGTCATAACTTCTGTTCCTCAGACATCACAGTAAAAACTACAAAATAGATTTCATTCTAAAAAGCCTAAATAAAGATAAATGAAAATGAATAAATTTTAGATTAATTAGAAAAGTTTCTGGGTGCCTACGTGGTCAGTTGGTTAAGCATCTGACTCTTGATTTCGGCTCAGGTCATGACCTCACGGTTCCTGGTATCGAGCCCCAGCATCGGGCTCTGCGCTGGCATCACAGAGCCTGCTTGGGATTCTCTCTCTCCCTCTCTGCTACTCCTCCACTCACACACATGCATGCACACACATCCTCTCTCTCTCAAAAGAAATAGACTTTAAAAAACATAAGCCTTTAGAAAGTTAAATATACACTCACCATACTACCCAGTAGTCCCACTTCAGGGTACGTCCCCCCTCCCCCTCAAAATGAGGACATAAGTCTACACACAGACCGGTAACCTTAGGACCCACTAAATGTGTTTCCTCCCTCTCTTTGTCTCCCCACCAATACATATTCGGTCCATAACATAAACCCACAAAATATATTTAAACCCCATTACAGGTTCCTTTGTGCAGGGTCTTAAACTTTAATAACAATTGAGTTGAATATTTTATGTCTCTCTAAAGAAACAGAATCTTGTTTTGTGTATGATCCATCATGTTATCTATAACTGCCTGTCATCTTCAGTGGATGCTGCAGGACCCTGGGGTTCAGCAAACCCAGGCTCAAACTCTGTTCCCCTGTCCCCTACCCAGGTCCTCTTCCAAGTGTTCTTAACCCAGAAAGTGGTAAGGGCATCTGTCCATTCTTATTTCAACATTATCTGCTGTTTTCGAGACATTATGCTAAGAATTGGGATGAAAATAGGTATCTAGTAAGTAGGGTGTAGCTGTTACACAACTAAATAAATGTGAAAAGTATACAGTTATGAATTGTAATACTGCTGTGGATTAAATTACACAGATCCTGATCTGAAGCATCCTGTGACTACCCAGATCCTGATTATTTTACTGGCCAGTTCTTCAAATATCTCATCTTCTGTCCGTCATGTTATTGTCCTTATAGTCTAAGGTGCTACACTAGCTACCTATTTAGTGTCCTTGCATCTACCTTCTGTTTCCTTCTGCTTGCTCTAGCCAGGCTCAGTTTTTTAAAATTTAAATCAGATTATTCACCACCTTTAATGGTTTCCTCATGCCTTTCCAGTAAGAATTAAAACCCTTTAAAAAAGCACATGAGACCTGTATGCACTGAACTCTGTTAGCCATCCTCTTACTCACTTCGTGTCTTCATCCATTCTGTCCCATCCATGCCCATTACACCACACTTACTTCATCTCTTTTCATCTCTAAGATCTCACGTCAAATGTCCTTTTCTCAGATTCTTTAGCCAAACACAGAAGCTAGATCCACCCTCCTGATTTACACTTTTATACTACCTTGCTTTTTTCCTTCATAGCATCTAACACAGTTTGTAATTATATATTTATTTACACTATTACTTATTTACCATCTTTCTCAGTAGGCCACAAGCTCTCTGAAGCTAGGGACTGTCCTCTTTTGCTCTCCTATATATATACTTTACCTAATAGATTTCCTTCCTAACAGTAGGTACTTGATAAATACTAGTTGGATAAATAGGTAAATTAACATACAGTGAATTTAAGGAAGTAAGGTACACTTGAAATCTGATCACATCTTAATATTTTTTACTCAAAAGATTGGTGAAGGAGATTAAGATGAATGACTTGGATTTAGAATTTTGGATGTAGCTAT
Source organism: Suricata suricatta (assembly GCF_006229205.1). Lineage (NCBI taxonomy): Eukaryota > Metazoa > Chordata > Mammalia > Carnivora > Herpestidae > Suricata > Suricata suricatta. Next base: position 61,416,756 of record NC_043703.1, on the reverse strand, counting down.
TGCTGATATTGACTATGTTAAGAAGTTGAGCATCTGACTTTGGCTCAGGTCAGGATCTCATGGTTCGTGATTTCAAGCCCTACATGGGGCTCACTACTGTTAGCATGAAGCCCACTTCATATCCTCTGTCCTCCTCTCTCTCTCTCTGCCTCCCTCACACTCTCTCTCTCAAAAATTAATAAATATTTTTAAAAAATGAAGTTGATGCTTTTAGGGAATTTTAGTTAGAATATTGACGAAGTAACTCATTTTGATCACAAGGAAGTCATTATTTGTACTATGGTGTTTTTCCTAAGATTTAACCCTTAAATGAGATGGCTATATTTGAGATGTTTTATGTTTTGCTCTTTCTCTGTTTCATTTAGGTTCAGTTTGATCGTTACCTGTCAGCTCCAGACAGTCTGTTAATGCCACAGCTGAACTTTCTTCTAAGTGCCACAGTGAAGTAAGTATGCTTTGGTTTCAACTAGTTGGTAAAGATTCACATATTATTAAAAATACCAAGCACGTTTCTTAGAAGATAATTTCTTTTCAAGAATAGGAGATTTACCATTGAAGATCTATAGTTACCAATCTTTTTTCATGCCTCAGTAGCCCTAAGAGATCTGACCTGACCCTGTTCATACTCACTGCTTACATATATGCAGCTCCAAAATCTCTATTTAGTGAATGGCTTTTAAAATTAATGTAAATATAATGGGAAGTGGATAGCCACAATACCAAATTAACAAACATGTCAGAATGACATTGAAAATGTAATGAAATGGGGCACCTGAGTGGCTCAGTCAGTTAAGCATCTGACTTCAGCTCAGGCCATGATTTCACTGTTGGTGAGTTCGAACCCCGCATTGGGCTCTGTGCTGACAGCTCAGAGCCTGGGGCCTGCTTTGGATCCTGAGACTCCCTCTCTTCTCTGCCCCAGCCCTGCCCTCTTTCTGTCTCTCTCTGTCTCTCAAGATTGAATAAACATTAAAAAAAATTTAAAAAGAAGAAAATGCTAAATTTAAAAGATAGTGAACTGTTTAAAACAAAAATACAATGAATTGTGGAATTGTGGAATTTATAAGAAGTGTACAAAGGGTGGAATGGGAAGGAAGTGGAAATATACATTTATGATGTCATTAGGTTATTATATAATATAATAATATTTTTGAAGGTAGATTGTGAACCTTGCAGCAAGCTCTCAAGTGAACAAAATTATCTAACATGCCAATAGACAAGATAAAATAGAATGCTAAAAAAGCAATTATATCAAAACAAGGCTGAAAAAGAAGGAAAAAGAATCGAAGGGACAAATATAAGAAAAATAGGATGATAGACTTAAATTCAGCCTTAAAAATAATTATATTAAATGTGAAAGAACTACATACTTCAGTTAAAAGGCAGATTAGATTCTTAGATTAGATGAAAAAGCATGGCCCAACTATATGCTATCTATAGTAAATACACTTTAACAGTAAGGATACAGATAGTTTAAAAGTAGAATCATCACAAAGCTAAAGTAGTTGTATTAATATCAGAAAAATTAGACTGCAAGACAGATCCCAAAGATACGAGGGGCATTTTACAGTAATAATAGAACCAATTCATGAGGAAGATATAATTCTAAATATGTGCATCTAATAGCAGAGCTTCAAAAAATAAGCAGTATAAGCTCATAGAATTGAGGAAGAATAGATACACTGACAACTGTAGGGAGATATTCCAGCACTCTTCTCAGTAATTGATAGAAAAAGTAAACAAAATCTAATGTGGTGTGAAAGAGCTGACCAGTGCCACTGATCAGCTCAACCTAATAGAAAGATATAAAATACCACACACATTTATAGAAGGTAATGTTTTTTTCAAATACATATTAAGCATTCACCAACCTAATGTAAGAATGAGCAAAAAAGAAATGAGTATAATCCACTAGTGAATATTTTTATCTATGAACATGGTGTGCCTATTTATTCAGTTATTTTAGAATTTTCAACAAAGTTTTATAATCTAGTATCAGGTTTATTTCTAGGAAATAATTCTGTGACTATTATGATAAACTTTTATTTTCTATTACCTGTTCTAATTAGATATTGCTGGTATATATGAAATTTACTAAATTTCATTTGATAACTTTGAATCTGGCCAAGTAAATAAACTATTTTAGTTCTATTAGCTTATCAGGTGTTTAGTTTTTGGTAAAGACAGCCAAGGATAATGAATTTTATTCATCTTTTTTCAATATTTATGACTAAAATCATTATATTGGTTGATAGCTCCAAGGTAAATAATAGCTGTAATAGTGAGTGTGCATATCATACTTCGAATTTTAATGAAAATGTATCAGATGTTTCATCATTAAGTGTGATTTTTTGCTGTAAATTTTCAGTGTTCCAACAGTCACGTGGTATTCTTTTTTAACTGTTACGTGATACAGTTAATCTAATTAATTCAATATAACTTCCATTATAATACCCAAAGAACCACTTTATTAAGTGTTTATCTAGAAGAAAGTATGTGAGTGGATACTCTAGTTACTTCTGAACATGTTCACAGTTAACCACTCTGGTCCAAGGTAATGTCACCTGTGCCGATATTATCACACCAGCTTCTGAACTGTCCTGTTTTCACCCTTGCCCCACCCCAGCTCCTATAGTGTTATCAAACTGAACACCTGACTGATCCTTTAACTTCACTTAATCCTCCCATGAATTAGGATTTCCTCTTTCTAGTATAGGACATTGCTTAGAATGGTTTAATAATTGAACCAAGGGCAGACAGAAGCAGAGCCAAGATTTGAATCCACTATTTCTGATTCCAGTGCCTTTTGTCTTTAACACTAGCCTGTACTGTATTTTTGTTAGTCCCTTCGATGTTGAGATTATATTATTGTTTTTAAAGGAAGCTCAAAAATATTTGCAATGTGATAGGGTGACACTTAAACAAGATATGTGGGCTTGATCTTTCGTAAAATATACTTTAATTTTACAGTTAGTGACAGAAAGCTGGCCTAGGATAAAAATTGACTTGGTGTTGGTATTATGATGAAAGAAACATCAAAATTCTTTAATCTATTATTCATAAATACATTATCACCTTTTGTTTTTAGTTTTCCAAGACTTAAACTGTTAATACCTTCTCTCCTGTGATGCATTTGATTGCACTCTTAACTGTGGTTCTGTAATAAAGCTCAGTTTTAGTGATCACAGAACCTGAATGTTGAAATAGCTATTTTTAGAAATGCTGGGTTTATGGTAATGATGAAAGCTGTGTCATGTTGTTATGGCAACCAAAATCCTAAAGTACTGACTAATGACAACCTCACTGATTCCGGAAGTATGCGGTTCGTTTCTTATCACAGCTACATGCTTTAAATAATTATTTTAAATGTTTTGTGAATATGCTTTAAAATGGATGGCATTTCCATTTAGTTATAAGTGAGCCTTTATTAGTATTTCTGACATTTATCATCTTTACGGCATTGTGACATTTATAACTGGACAAGTTGAACTTCTTAATGCATAGTATTCTAATGCATAAGAAAAATATTGCTCTTCTTATACAGTTTTATAACCTCCTCATCTCCTTCCATGTTTTTCTTTCTTCTGGTAGTTAAGTACATGATTATTGTCTTTGATACATACACTGGTATAGCAGACTACTTTCTGAACATAAGGAAGATTTTTCGGAGTTGGAAATGGGGCAGACGAGGCCTGGGAGAACAGTGTGTCCTCTCAGTGCCACTCCGAAGCACTGTTAGCAGGCCCATGGAGAGTTATTCAGTGATTTAGGGGGCTGCATCAGAGTTTGAGGCTCCACTTACTGTTGATTAAAGGCCCCGTGCTTCTTCGTGTTCTGTGTATGTTTTTGCTCTGTGGGACATTAACCCGTGTTTTGTTCTAACCTTCCTTCTCAAATGCCTATACATGATCAGTTCCTCAGAATGTTCTGTGAGCCAGCTTTACCATCTTAGTAGTTCCTCATTAATGAGTTATCAAATCTTTGATGTTCTTTCATTTTTTATTTGTAGGAGTCATGTTTTTAATTATTTGAAAGTTATATTTGCACTCTGAAGATTATTAAACTGTCCAAAGGCCCATAGATAGGGCACCACCTAATTACTGCCTATGAGATGTTCATGGTAGTAAAGAGACCAAGAAAGTTAATGGTCTGACTTTACAGATGATCATAGCTTACATTCAGGTATTTTCCCCTTTCAACTGGCCTTCTTGCATATGCAAAAAGCAGGACTTGTCTTTAGATTTTTAACCTAGGGAAATAATTCTAAAGGTACTCTCTAGTCACCACCAATGGACTTGACTGTGACTGATCAGAATACAGTGTGGAGACCTGAGGTGAAAGCCCAGTGCTCGGCATACACTACTGAGAAACAAAGACTGCTCTTCTTCCTGCTTGTGTATGAGGTGATGATGGACAAGCACGTCCCAAGTTTTCAGAAGCACGTGACTGAGATGATATGTTGGTGGTTTTGTATCTAGAGAATACCTGAAACTTCCATTTTAAACATTGTCACTACGATGATTCATCATTATTTGAGACTCTGTATTTTATAAATGATATTAGTGAATAATTTGGGCTGAGACACCAGGCAGGCAAATAGATAGATACACAGATATATGTGTATACTTTTTAAGATAAATGATACATAGTAATTGCATAGTACTCAGCACTATAAAAAGGAGGAGAGAGTAAAATGGAAACAAAGTAAAGCTGTGTTAGCACCTCAGATACCTCCCATTTACATACAAATAACTGATATACTTATGATACATCATTATTTAAGAAACCCAATTCCCCAGATAACGTGTGGAGGGGTGTGTGTATGCATATGCACATATGTGTATACATTAGATAGACACATAGACTATTTCTTACTTTTAGTTTTTTATACATGTTTATTTATTTATTGAGAGAGAGAGAGAACACGTGGGGAAGGGGCAAAGAGAGAAGGAGAGAGAGAATCCAAAGCAGGCTCCACACTCACCACAGAGCCTGATGCCGGGCTCGATTTCATAACTGTGAAATCATGACCTGAGCCAAAATGAAGAGCCAGAGACTCAACCAGCTGAGCCACCCACACACCCAAGTTTTTATTTTTTAAACAGCAGATCATTAAAAGTCTCTTAATCTTCAACGGAATAATTTAAAACCCGAAAGTATCTTGTAAATATAAACTTCAATGTTTTGCCTAATTAGTGATGAAATTAGTCCTGGAAAGGTTAAATTATTTGTTCCAAGCAACAGTAATAAGCGGCAGACCTTCAACTAGATTTGAGGTCTTTTGACAATAGAGGCCATCACTGTACTGTTGTATCTCTACTACACATTGTATTGGGTGTGAGTGTTTGGCTCGACGCCTGGCTTTGGTAGTGATAGTGAACTCTCACATTTGCCCAGGAATGTGGAATCGTTATCAGTCACAGTTCCTGCTCTTTGCAGCTGGAGAATCTCTCTTTCCATTGCGTTTCTCTCTTATTGCCTTTAGTAGCTAGCTGACCGGCCAGAAGGAACAGTTCGTTCCCCCTTCCCTTTATTCATTCACCCACTACATGAAAGGATTCCTTTCTCCATGGGCTTCGGTATCTCTAACTCCTTCAGCACAGCCATGTTCATCTTTTAGTCCCTTCCCTATCTTGGTAGCTTCCTAAACTGAGGAGCAGAATGAAAAAGCATATTATACTATCAAACATCAACATTGAAAATAAATTCTAAACTCTTACTTGGTCTTATTGTCTTGATTTTATTTGTGTCTTAGTATTGCTTTATTCTGCTTTTCTCCATTGCAGATTTATAATGATTTTTCTGCTGCACTGTGAGTTGTAGACATTTGTAAGCTAGTTTAGCTTATAAATAGAAGTGTGCCCTGGGTTACAACTAAACTTCAATAAATTTAAGATTTTTCATCATTTGGATGATGAGAATAAAATTTAAAATTTATTACTTAAGATCTTTCAACAATTCATTCTACATTTACCAATTACTCAGGATTTTTTAAATTGTATTTAATACTCATTATTGTGCTGCATTCTTATTTTAAACTGCTTATGAGAGGGAATAGCTTTGCTTCTTTGTATTCTTTATGTGCTATAAATAACACACTATGTTCAGACTGAATGTAGATTTTAGAGTATGAGGTATAAGAGTGGATGCTTTATACACCCCCCCCCAAAATCTGTCTTACTGCTTTGAGCAAAGAACAAAAAACACTATATCTAAAATCCGTTGTTGGATCTGTTGCAAAATGGGCATCAAATGTGTATTCTATTTAATAAAATTTTTAAAATGCCAGTTTATACGGGCACCTGGGTGACCCAGTTGATTAAGTGTCTGACCTCAGCTCAGGTCATAATCTCACAGTTTGTGAGTTCAAGCCCTGTGTTGGGCTCTGTGCTGACAGCTCAGAGCCTGCAGCCTGCTTCGAATTCTGTGTCTCCCTCTCTGACCATCCCCCGCTTATGCTGTCTCTCCCTCTCTCTGGCTCTGTCTCTCTCCCAAAGGTAAATAAACATAAAATAGAATAATATGACAGTTTATAGTATTTTTCATCTATTTCATCTGTGGAAAACAGTTTTGCATCATACTATGCAATTATCGTTAAGTTCAGTTAATTATAGGAATGATCACTAAGAGATCAAAAATATCCGGAAGACTCATCTGGTTAAGTAGACTTCCAAACCAGTTTTTACCATCCTCTCTTCCAATGAAAAGGCAGCAGAGCCAGAAAGATTACTGCACTCTGTTCAGAGAATTTACTCAGTTTAACTTACTTCTACCCACTTTTACTATGTAACCTTGAGCAATTTTAGGGAAATGCCAAGTTGTTTCGCTCCACCAAGAGTTTGAGACCCCATCAGAACAGAGTGCTGATGATCCAGACCTTAGAATTAGAGTTGTGATATGGAAGGTATTCTGAAGGATTTTAAATGGCAGGGTGAGGGATTTTGACTCCTGAAACCAGAAGAAGCCATTGACGCTCCTAGAAGGAAGGCCTTGGGTGAGGGAGAGAGAGGATCAAAGGTATGCTTGAGAAAGACTGACCTAACAGCAGTGCTTATCATAGACTGAATGTGGAAGAGACTCAAAAGGGGAAGACCAGATAGGAGTTTTTTCTGTCCTCCATCTAAGAGTTCGTCAGGGTCTGAACTGAGGTGACAAAGCATGGCTATGCCACCAACAGAAATAAGAAACAGCAAGAAAAGTGGGTTTGGGAGTAAAGCTCAAAAGACATATTTAAATTGAGTTGTAAAAATCAGAAGAAAAAATCCTGTTTTTACCACTAGATGTAGTGATACAGGAATAGAAGTAGCTGAGGATGGTACCAAGTAAATGTCATGTAAACACAGAGCTGATGCAGATTTAATGAACCCAATGCTATTTTCTCTAGGCAGATTTTTAAAAACGTTTGCTTCAGTTCATTTAAAACTTTATTCTTTGAGACACCTGGATGGCTCCGTTGGTTGAGCATCCAACTTTGGCTCCAGACATAGACTCAAGGTTTGTGAGTTCAAGCCCTGCGTCGGGCTCTGTGCTGACAACTCAGAGCCTGGAACCTGCTTTGAATTCTGTGCCTCCCTGTCTCTCTGCCCTTCCCCCGCTCGCACTCTGTTTCTCTCCCTCTCTCTCTCAAAAATAAATAAGGATTTGAAAAATTTTTTAAACCTTTTTATTCTTTTATGTGCTTATGCCAAGATGGTATTTGTGGAAAATGCTGTGACTTTATTATAGCCAAGTGTCATGTTATTTTAGCTGGTAATGTGAATAGAAGAGAAATCTAAAATGGTTACTAGTGTAGAAGCTATATATGTATATGTGTATATATATACACACACACACAGCAGTATGTATATATGAAAGGACAATATGTTGTAAGTTATTCTGAGATTTGAAGAATTGATACATATGAATAATTGTAAGCCTCTTTCTTCAAGGTTAATCTGTTAATCAGTCACATTTGCAAAATCAGTACATTGATGATAGGTCACAGTTTCTGTTTCTTGTTTAGTAATCCTGTGAACAAAACATAGTCCCTGCCCTTCTGCAACAGTAACCAAATAATGAATATAAAATAGTGTATCTTATCCCCAAACCAAAGTAAGTAACTTGTGTGGTCGTACAGTGATTTCTTTTTGCAGTATGTATGTGATAATTATGAAAGTGAAATGCATTGGTTCAAATATGAAGCTTCTTACAATTCTCAGTAAGTAATTCACCTCCCAATAATGTGTTCACATATTGTTTGCTTTTTACCAGAGAGCAGATCATAAAGCAGTCCACAGAATTAGTCTGCAGAGCCTATGGGGAAGTGTATGCAGCTGTGATGAATCCAGTCAATGAGTACAAAGACCCAGAGAGCATTCTCCACCGGTCGCCGCAGCAAGTGCAGACACTTCTCTCCTGATCAGCTTATTTGAATGTGTTAGTGAAATGTTGCATCCCTAAAACTCGAAGGGGTGTTCTTGTTCTTTAGTCTGTTCATCTTCACTTTGAAATTTGACGGTTACGAGATTCTCTTTGTATCATTACGTTGTAGGTCTCGATAAATTCTTTGGTCCCAGTAACAGGAAGTAATTTCAAGCTGACCTGAGTCCGTGTTGCTCCTTATCTGCCCCTTAAGTAGAGCTGCCCTGTTCTCTGCAAGCCGCTCCCCACTTCTGCGGTTTTCTGGCATATAAATGTATGAAAAAAGAAGTATGAGAGGTTTGAGGGAGTTTTCTTTACAACATTAGTTCCAAATTAATCATACATAAAAAATTTGTTGAAACTGAAGAATTAGTACGAACATGTGACACCATGTCTCTTTACCTAAAGATTAATTTGGTTTCTTATTAGTCATTAATGCGAATGGATGTATTTAAACTGAGGAGCAGAAATATACACTCAGCAAAAAGTAGGAAAAGAGAGAGAGAGAAGTAACTTAAACAGGGTGGATTGCACACTGTGTATGCCCTAGACTGAATTCAGGGTGATCAGCACTTTGAAAGGATTTTAGGAATGTAGGCATCCTGTGCTGCTTTTAAGTCTAGTGTTTAATAATAGATGTTATATAATATGGGCTCTAAATCTAGCCAACTACAAATTTTATCTTGTGTTCAAACCAAAGAAATAATGATCTGCTCTAACACTGGAGGGAAAATAATGAGGAGCGGTGTATCTATCCCCTGGTGGCTGCTCACAGGTAATGATTGGGGCCGTGAATTTAGAACTTTACCTATCAGTAAGATTCAGAATCACCTTGTTTTTCAGAAAGATAAATCTCAGTGTGTTTGATTTGATTTGACTTTGTTGTTAAGATTTCAAAAATAATTCTTTTTAGCAAAGTATCCTAATTTCTGGTAAATCTATAAAGAGAGGTCAGTCCCTAAATTATAAACGAGAAACCTGAGGCATAAGGTAAAAATGGACAAGGTTAAAATATTTTGCAAAGTAGTAAGATGAAACTGATATTTATGTAATATGCAGTGGATAACATGTTAGTATTTACAGAACATGGCCTATTCATTTATCTGACATTTATAATTGTTTCTATTAATATGATTCTTTTGGAGGAAGAGCAATTACTTATCACCTCTTTTGGTATGAATCTGAGCTTTTAGTCTTTTTCCTTCAATGAGTATGTATGCTATATAAAAGATAAAAAATAAAGTATGATCTAAATCAAGAGCTTAAATTTTATATAATTTATTTCCACTATGAAAAAATTATTGCTACCATAGTGAATTCCTTTGTTTTCAGAGAAAAAGGTATATTTGTCTTTTTACATAGTTATCTCCAAAATATTAAAACTATTTCTAAAACATTGGTAATTGCAGTATTTTTATATATCTCATCGTTGTGTTTTTAGAAAATATACGAATAGAAAAGGAAGTACAATATAAGTTGAAAAATTGAGATAACGAGTGGAAGAGTGGTGAGCAGAATGTGGTACCAGTATTTTCTTGAGTGCTAAGTTAAAATAAAAGATTGTAAGTGCTAATTCATGAACATAACACTTGTATTTGCTGTATACTTAATAGTTTGCAATTTGAACTCTTTTGATGTAGCATAAGTATACCCTTAGTTAATACATGGCAGCCTTTTCTTCAGAGAAAAGTATTCGCCTGGCGGAAACATTCTCTTATTGAAAGTTTCTCTTCTGTTTCTTTCTCTGCACCTGAACTTGAAATGTTACCTGAGAAAAATCACACCATGGACTGACTGACTTTTTAAATTCATGCTCACAGTCTTCTAATGGCACTCAGTATTGCTTTGTAGTTCTACCCTGTCTCTTTGCTAAGCTCATCTCTTTTCTTTGCAAGATGACTTTCCATCCCCATTCTTAGTTAATGACCTTCCTAATTCATAGAGAAAATAGACGCTCTTAGATTAAGCCCCCCTATTTTCCACCTTCAAATACCACACTCACCTTCTCCATCTGTCCTCCTGCATTGGAGACAGTGTCCCTCCTCCTGTCACAGGCTCTTCCCTTCCTTCATACTCTGGATTCCTTTTCCTCACCTTCTCAGAGACTTTTCTCTCTGAGTTATTATCCCTTCACTTCGCTTCTGCAACTTGTGGCCTCTCTGTAGAATTATTCTCAAGAGCATACACAGTGTTTTATATATATATATATAAATACACACACACACATAGTAAGGAAATAGAGGACTCAGGCAACACTTATAAACCAGCTAGATCTAATAGAAATCTATGGAACACCCCACCTGATAGTAGAGTACACATTTCCCTCAAGTCCACATGCTCTCTGCCTTCTCCAAAGCAGACCATATGTTAGGACACAACTCAAGTCTCAGTAAATTTAAAAAGATTGAAATCATACAAAGTATCTTCTCCAACTACAATACTAAATTAGGAACCAATAACAAATGGAAATAGGGAAATTAAATAACATATCCTTTATTTAAATGTTTCTTATTTTTGAGAGAGAGTGAGAATATGAGCAGGGGAGGGGCAGAAAGAGAGGGAGACACAGAATCTGAAGCAGGCCCCACGCTCTGAGCTGTCAGCACAGAGCCCAATGTGGGGCTCAAACTCACGAACCATGAGATCATGACCTGAGCCAAAGTTGGACACAACCATCTGAGCCACCCAAGCGCCCCTAAACAACATATTCTTAAATAACTGGTGGGTTAGAAATAAAAGAACAAAGTAACTTGAGGAAACTGAGATGTATGAAAGTTTGGTATAAGCAGTATATTATGTGATGTAGAAAAACAGTGCTCAGAAGAAAATAGCCTACATTAAAGAAGAAGAAATAAATTAACCCAACTTTACACCTTAAAAAAAGAAAAACTAGAAAAAAGAGTAAACTACACTGAAAGCAAGAAGGGAATAATAAAGATTATGGCAGACATAGAGAAAATACAGAATAGAAAAACAGTGCTGTTTCAGCAAATGGATGTGCTAGCCATTATGTAGTGCGTGTTGTCGAGATGTGTTTGAATACACTGTGAGAAAGATGTTTCAAAAGTTGTTTCTTGGGGCACCTGGGTGGTCAGGCAGTTGAGCAGCTTAGGTCATGATCTCAGGGTTCTGGGATGGAGCCCTGCATTGGGCTCTGCATTGTCTGTGGTGCCTGCTTAGGATTCTCTCTCTCTCCCTCCTTACCTCCCCCCCCACCCTCTCTCTCTCTCCCTGCCCCTCTACCCAGCTCATGTCCTCTCTCTCTTTCAAAAAAGAAATTGTTCTTTGCATGGCACATTGAAAAGAGTGTTATTTCTGAGAATGTGTGTGCTGACCAAAATGTAATGCATTCATTACATGGGTTTAGAGAAAGATGTAAAATGTTTCTAGGTGTGTTCCCTGCTGCTCATGTTGAAAAAAAATGTTATTTCAGTTATTGGATGTGCTGACCATTCAGCATTGCATGCAGAGATTTTATAAACACATATATATATAGAATAGAAAAATGAATAGATAAATTGGTTTCTTGAAAAGATAAAAAAAAAAAATAACCAACCTTTGGCTAGGTCAACCAAAAACACAAAAAAAAAAGAGAGAGAGAAGACTCAAATTACTAAAATCAGGTATGAAAAAGGGGGCATTGCTACTGATCTATAGAGATAAAACACAAAAAGGATAATAGAATATAAATAATTGTATGTCAGTAATTAGATAATACAGATCAAATGGACAAATACAGAAAAATATAATCTAAATTGACTCAAGAAGAAATAGAAAATTTGAGTAGACCTATAGCAAGGAGATGGAGTCTGACTTAATCTGACTCAATTTGATTACTGGAGTCAAAACAATTCCAATTTTTAAAAAGCTCAGGACCAAATGGCATCACTAATGAATTCTTGCAAATGTTTAAAGAATTAACACTAATCCTTATCAAAGTCTTGCAAAAAAAAGAACAGAGGGAACACATCCTAACTTGTTCTGTGAGGCCAGTAATTTGTTATTAGTATAATAAAGCCAGAAAAGGCACACAAGAAAACTACAGTCCAATATCCCTTATGAGTATTAATGCAATTTCCTTAACAAAATACTAACAAGAAAATCCAACAACATATTAAAAGATTATATGCTATGACTAAGTGAATTTGTCCCAGGAATGCAAGGTTGGTTTAACATATGAAAGTCCATCAATGTGCTACAACATAGAATAAATGGAATAAATAATAAACACGATTACCTCAGTAGATGCAGGGGAAAACCTGATAAAAATCCAGCACCTTTTCATGATAAAAAGCACTCAATAAATTAGGAATAGAAGGGAATTTCCTCAGGCAAGTGTCAGATAAAGGACACCTATGAAAACTCACATCTAATATTAGTAGTGAAAAACTGAAAGCTCTCACCCCCTAAAAGCATGAACAAGATAAGCTTGTATATTCTTGCCACTTCTATTCTACATTGTACTAGGAAGAAGTGAAACTATTTTTTGAAGATGATATGGTCATGTATATCTGTTAAATGTGACATATTATCTATATTTGGTTATATATGTATGTATATATTAGAACTAATAAACAAGCATAGCAACATTGCAGTGGATGAGACCTGTATGCAAAAATCTGTTGTATTACTGTACACTAGTGATGAACAATCTGAAAATTAAACTAAGAAAACAATTCCATTTTACAGTAGCATCATTTTACAAAGAATAAAATACTTAGGAATAGATTTAACCAAGGAAGTGAAATACTTATCCCAGCAGATTGCAAAACACTATTGAAAAAAAGCTAAAAATGGTCTAAATAGATGGGAAGACATTCCATGTTCATGGATGAAGACTCATTATTAAGATGGCAATATTTTCCAGACTAATCTAACCTATAGATTCAATGCAGTTCCTATCAAAATGTCATTTGCCTTTTTTTTTTTTTTGTCCAGAAATAGACAAGCTGATCCCAAAATTTATACAGGGGACCGTGAATAACCAAAGCAATCTTGAATCTTCCCAATTTTATAACTTTACTACAATTTCACAGTAATCAAAACAATGTGATATGGCATAGAATTTAGAGTTCAGAAGTTAACTCATACATCCATCGTCAATTGATTTTTTTTTTTTTACAAGACTGCCTAGACCCATCAATGGGGAAAGAATACTGATTTTAGCAGGGCCCCAGAACTGGAAGTCCACGTGCAAAAGGATTAAAGCGGGGGTGCCTGGCTGACTCAGTCAGAGGAGCACGGAGCGCTTGGTCTCGGGGGTTGTGGGGTTGAACCCTGCGTTGATTTGTAGAGATTACATTAAACCTTTAAAAAAAAAAAAGATTGAATTTGGACCCATGTCTTATGCCATATACAAAAGTTAACTCAAAATGGGTCAAAGATCTCATGTTAAGAACTAACTCTCAGGAGGAAACATAGGTGTAAATCTTTGTGACCTTATGTAAGGCAGCAAGTTTTCATCTACACAATATAGATTTCAAAATAAATAGTAAAATGCAGAGTCCCATAATGTTGAATATTTGGAGCAGATCAGTTTTTTTCTTATTTAGTTAAATATACTGATTTGATAATATAAATACACAGATCTACAATATGATTACTTTGGGGCTATGATTATACTTAACCACAACTATCTTGAAAATATGGTTGTATTTCCCCTTAGAATGTGCTTCTAGACATAGGTGATATAATTATGTGTTTTCAGATCCACATATGAAGTTACTATAAATCAGCTAAGAAATATAATAATAATTTACTAAGTCTTATCAAATTCAACTAACAATGTTAAAAACTAAAACTTTACTAGCACTTAAAAAATTTCCTAGAACTGATCATTTTGTAAGTAACAATAAAGGGCACTAAATTTAGGAAGCTAAGGTGAATTGGGGAAGATTTTTGATAGATCTGAAAATATCCATATAAAATACTTGCATTCTTTGAGAGGATATGTCATTTTTTGACAAAGTGTTTTTTCATTGTATATTTTAAATAGTTGAAGTCCCAGCCAATCTAGGACTTTGAAAGTTTATAGTTTTGCCGCAGGAAATTAATTTACTTGAATATTCTCTTTATTTCCATCAAATGTCAAGATAGGAAATTCCACTGGAACAAAGATTAGTTTTTTGCCTACTAAAAGCAGAATGACAAGAAACAGCGATTTTTCTTACTCAAGCCAGGATTAAAGTTAGGTCTCATGTGTTGAGATGCCGTGAGCCTTTCTAGGGGTATCGTACGTGTGATCCTAGTTTGGAGAATTCAGTCAAGAGCAGCCTGCCGGGCCTCAGATGAAATATAAAAGGGTAATGGGGAGTACACTGAGGTAGAAAAATGCACTTGCCGAGGAAGCCAAGTCTTAAAAAGGAAACCAAAGATTTGGTTAGTATTTGACAACTTGCAATATGTATTTGATAGAAGACCAGGAATTTTTCTTGCTTGAAAACTGTATTAGTTCCTTTTCCTAAACAAAGATGTAAGCAAAGCAACCATTCAGAAGCCAGAAGGCTGCCTTTAAACACAACAAAAACAAAAACCCCATGTCCATTTACCCTGCCTTCATTCCCAATCCTACAAAGAAATCACTCACCCACTGGGTATTAACAGGTTAATGTAATGAATCATACAATAATAAATCATAACGGATTTGCAGAGGCCCAAAAATGTGCAAATACACTCCTGCGATTGACCTGTGATTGTTGTTGCAAGTGGTAAATCGTTAGCCATGGTGTCGCTCTTGGTAACCACGGGTATCAGGAGATGATGCAGAATTAGCATTGCTTCCTACTTTGTCCGTGATAACAGTGGGATGATGCTAGTGCTTTCTCTGTCGGGAATCAAATTCTATATATGTGGATACACTTGTGAATCTTTTTTGCATCCTTTCCATAGGTTTTATTCCTGCACCAATAACAAATATTTTAATATTGTAACCTCATAACCTTGATATTTGGTAGGATGTCCCATTTAGAATGCCTTTATTCCTTCTTGTCTTTACAGTCTTTATGCCCTTTGTTTCTTTTGTCATCTTAATATCTGACTAGGACCTCCAGCACAGTGTTAACCAAGAACAATGAAAATGAACATTTTTTGTAATTCAGATATTAAAGGTGATGTTCCCAGTATCTCACCATTAGCAATTATGTTTGCTGTAGGTTTTCAGTAGATTAATCAGAGAGCATCAAATAATCATATGGCTCTTCTCTTTTTAAATGTTAATGTAAACAACAGGGATAGTTTTTCTGATCATAAGCCGCTCTTGCATTCCTGAGATAATCCTATGCTGATCATATTATTTTCTCTTTTTGTGCAAACCATGGTGTATTGACTAGTGACCTTGTTAAATTTACTAATTAATTCTAAACTTTATTTGTAGATGCTTTTGTAAACCTTATAAATTCAATCGCATAGTCTGTGATGAATGACAGTTTTATTCCTTCTGGTTAGAGTTTCTGGCTTTATGACACTGTGCAGTGTCCAACCAGAGCAGCAGGTACAGTATTGATCGGAAGTGGTGAGAGTGATCACCCTTGTCTTTTTCCAAAATGTGAGGAAGGAAGAAAAACTTTTACTAGGCTGATATTTTGTAGATAAGCTTTATCAAACTAAGAAAATCCCCTTCTGTCCCTGGTGTGTTACGATTACTTTAAGTCATAATGAGTATTGAATTTTATCAAATGTGGGGTTTTTTTTTTTTTTTTTTTTGGTTTGGGTTTTTTTTTTTAGGTAACTATAAAGTCTTTCTTCCCCTTTATTAGCTTAATGTGGAGAATTTCAAATGTCAACATAACTTTGCATTCCTGGAATAAACTCAATGGTTATAAAGTTCAATTTTTTCTATGCCTCTTGATTTTACTTATTTATATTTTATTATGTTCATGGCAGATTGCCCTGTAATTTTCCTTTCTTTTAATCTTTGTCAGGTTTTGGTGACAAGGTTATACTGACCTCATAAAAGAGATTAGCACATAATCTCTTTTACTCTTATCTCAAAGAGTTTGTGTAAGATTGTTGTTACTTCTTCCTTAAGTACTTGGAAGAATTCCAAGAGCAGCCAACTTATCTAGAGTTGTCTTTATGGGAAGGTTTAAATTTTGGATTCAATATTTTAAGTATATTTAAGACTATTCATGTGGTTCATTTCATCTTGTGTCAGTTTTAATGAATTCTCTTTTTCAAGATTTATGTCCATTTCATCTAAATTTGTCATAATGTTCTTCTTACTGTTCTTATTTTTTTTAATAGTTTATTTTGAGAGAGAGAGAGACAAAGAGAGAGAGAGAGAATCCTATGCAGGCTCTGTGCCATGAGCACAAGAGCCTGACCCCCGTGTGGGCTCAGTCTCACAGAATCGTGAGATCATGACCTGAGCCAAAATTAAGAGTAGGAGGTTTAACCAACTAGGTCACCCAGGCAACCCCCCCTTTATAGTTTTTAATGTCTGTGGACATGGTATTAATTATTTATGTATTCTTTCTTGATTAGTCTTGCTAAGAGTTATGAACTTCGTTAGTCTTTTCAGAGAGTCTGGTTTTGACGTGGTTGATGACCTTTATGTTTCATTGACTTTTTGCTTTATTTTTATTGTTTCCTTCCCTCTGCTTTTTTTGTTATTTTATTTGCTCTTCTTTTTCTACCTTATTGAAGTAGAAGCTGATACAGATGGTTTTTGACTTACTACAGTGCAACTTATAATTGTCTGATTTACAGTGTTGCGAAAGCACAATGCATTCAGTTGGAACTGTACTTCAAATTTTGAATTTTGAACTTTTCCTGGGCTAGTAATATGCAGTAAGATCGTCTCTCATGATATTGGACAGGAGCAGGGAGCTACGTCTTCCAGTGAGCCTCGCAATCACAAGGGTAAACAAATAATATGCTTACAAGCATACTATACCCATATAACCATTCTGTTTTTACTTTCAGTGCAGTAGTTAATAAAGTGAATGAGATATTCAGCACTTTATTCTAAAATAGGCTTTGTATTAGATGATTTTGCCCACTGTAAGTGTTCTGAACAAGGCTAAGCTATTGTGTTCGGTAGGTTAGGTATATTAAATGCATTTTCAACTTACAATGGATTTAATGAGGCAAGTCTATTGTAAGTCAAGGAAAATTAGTATCATCAATTTTCAAACCTTTTTTGAAAGGTTTACTTAAATATCGTCTGTATTTGCTACATGTTTTTATTTGTCACATTTTCATTGTTTTTCACTTTAAAGTATTTTCTAATTTCCATTGTGAGGTTTTCTTTGACGCATGGACTATTTAAAAATGTATTTCCAAACATATGAAGATTTCCTAGTCATCTATTCATTATTGATTTCCAGGTTAATCCCACTGTAGCCAGCCAATATATTTGTATATCAATCTTTATTTGTTCATAGTTGTTTTATGCTATTTTTTTAAGTTTACTTATTTTGAGGGAGAGAGAGAGCCCAGAGGGTCAGAGAAAGAGGGAGAGAAAGGGAATCCCAAATAGGCTCTGCATCATCAGTGCAGAGCCCGATGCAGGGCTCAAACTCACAAACCGTGAGATCATAATCTGAGCCAGAGTCCAATGCTGAACTGACTGAACTACCCCGGTGCCCCTAGCATACTATTTTAGTGAAGACTGTCTCCTTTATATTTGGAGATGATGTGTTCTATAGTTATTCGGTGCGGTGTTCTATACACATTGAGGGGGTAAATATTGTTAATCTTGTTCAAATCATCTTTTGGATTTAGATTTTTTTATCTGCATGTTATATCGGCCACTGAGAGATACTTGTTAAAAATTTTAACTAAGATTGTGTATTGGCTTATTTTTTTAGTTTTCAGGTTTTGCCTTACATGTTTTGAGGCTATTTCTAGACATTTCAATTTTATCTATTGTAAGTTTTTTTTTCTTTGAACCATTAGTTTCTTAGAAGTATGTTATTTGCATTTTTACTATTAAGATTTCTAACAAGGGAGTGAGGCAATAAAATTTGTTTCGTGAGAACGATCAGCGATGACAATAGATTTCCTTCCGCTGGGCCCCTTTTCCATCCCTCTCTCTGTGACCTACTTCACAGTTCTAAAAACAAACTGTAGACTTCTCAGTTAAGCCAGTCATGGACATGTGACATCCTGGCAGCACCAGTCACGTTGATCCCATGGTAAGTTAAGCTCAATTCACAGAGAGCGTTGCCTTACCATTCATATTGTTCACTTCTGTTCTCGCAAACCCTCGCGTGGGTGACTTGGATTCTGTTGGCACTGACTGTTTTTTGGATACCAGCATCCGACCTGAATCTCTAAGAGATCAATCTAAGATAAGCTGATTTCATTAACCAAAGTGACCTTATCCCAAAACCAGTCATGGCGCATGATAATGTTAGCATAAGCAAGAATGTCAGCTTCCAGTGTTTAGAGGTGTTACGATGTGAATCCTTTTTATCTCTGAATGTAGCAATATTCTTTGTAGATGGTTTCTTGAACAAAATGAGGCCGTTTTCTGGCTTGGTGGATGTTCTGAGGTTTATACAGACTATCTGTAATCTGAACCATAAACTTAATGTGAAACTCAGTTTGCTGTATATCTAATAGCTTCTGAGACTTTTCCATACAAGTCTGGTGGTCGGTAAAGGAATTACTGGAATAAAAATATCACAGCTTCTGGGCTGTGTGCAGATACTTACTGAGTGTGATGAAGGAATTACTCTCTAACCAAGCACATATTCCGAGCAATTAGGCCACGTGCCAAAACCATTAAGGCTCAAATGCCAAGTGCCTGTAGGGAAGGTTCTGTTACCGGATTCAGCAACCAACCCCTGGCTCAGTTACCAGAGGGTGGCACTCCAAGCTTCCTGATAGCGGTGCCAGCCTGGCCTAGACTCCGCGGCTGCCTCGCGGCCACCGCTGGCTTCCAGGCACTCTTGCCGAGGCTGCCCCTGTGCCCACCCTTCTTGCCCATCTGCCTGCCATCTGCCTGCCACTTGAGTGGCGGGTGCACAGCTGGGGGCACCTTACAAGCTGAGGCATGACACCCAGATGGCACGTTGCATCCACCTTTCCTGTGCCACCACAGCTCTTTCTCCAGTTTGGCAGCTTCAAGCAAAAGGGTTGCCAATTGCTGTTTCGTAACATTTCAGGGGCTCCATTCTGAGGCTTCCTGGCACTCAGGGAGCCTGGGCCTGGGGGCGGGATAGGAAGACCCATTCAGGGATTATGGACACCCAGGGACCCCTGGCCTGCACCCAGAAAACCCTGAGGGAACAAGAGTAGCCTGTGTAACTCCCAAAATTTCATCAAGATGAGCTGCAATCTGGTTCTGGCATTTCCCTGTCTCATCGCACTCCCCTCCCCCCACCCAAACCCCAAAAAACAGACCAGTGCTATATCTTCACAATTTGACTTTTATCCAGAACTCGGGCTCTTTATTTGTGAGAGCTAAGCATTTGGTCCAAGATTTTCTAATTCTTTCTGTGGGAACTTGAATCAGCACCCCCTCCCCAATCCCCCGTAGAAGCAGATGGGGATCTTGGCGAGCTTTAGAAGTCCAGGACTTGGCAGGTTGAGAGTTCTATTTGCCAGGCTGAATTGCTTGTAATTAAAACGCTCATCCTCCTCCTTTTTGCACTTCTGAACTTATCTGACGAATCAAGAGAGTATTTAATCATGCATAGAAACAAATCTGTTCATATAAGTAAAAATCTGCATTTGAAGTCAGCGACGTAGCAGCGGAGGTGAGTCACGCAGCCTGGCTAGGATGATGGGGCCCAGTCAGTGTCCTGTGCCCAGGTTGGGGCCGAGTGCCCAGCCCCCCCCGCTTCTCCCGCTGTTTCCTGTCTCCATTTCCTTGCCTCAGCTGTGGCTACAATCAACACCCCTGGACTTGGGATTCTGAAGCAGGTTTTGGGTTTCATTAGTGACACTTGCTGACACCAGATTGTTAATGTTTATCTGCTTTCTAATACTGAAAAGAAAATAACTCATTAGCCTTGACATTTTAATGTGTGAGTGTTCTGAGACAAAACTTAACTTTGCTCCTTCCAGACTGAGTTGTGTTAATTGCCAGATTGAGTGCGTGTTAGAAACTCGAGAACAGAGTCAGCCATGACCATTCGTGGCTCTCAGGTAATAAGAGCTCAGAGTTCATTTTAGCAATAACTGTTTGAAAAAATAATCCGAAGGAGGTGAGTAGCTGGATTTGGCTCCATGTGGCAACTCTTACATGGGCCATTGGGGACTTGGGTGTTAGAAACAGAGGTGGCCGTAGCTGGCAACCTTGGCGCGCCACCTGTGAGGACAGAGGGGCATTCTCCCCGTGCATGTTGATGGCAGGAGTGTTTGCTGAATCTAGCCAGGGCCCGCTGCTGTGTGCTCTTGCAGGGAGGAGGGGGAAATGTCACATGTGCGGGCTCCCTCACAGGTTGGCAAGGAGTCACCGCAGCTATTCTCCGGGGCCCTGGGTGTACCTGTCACACAGGCAGACAGCTGCAATCCCAGCTCGGAGTTCTGGCCTGAGGGGAAGTAGGCGCGACGGTTGCCAACCCTCCCACTAGCTTGCTCGGGCAGCCAGGCCACGATGGACCCTGGAGATGGGAGAGGGACAGAGCAGGTCTCTGCTACCCAAGACTCGAGCTTTCTCTTGCAAACTGGAGGCTCCCCAGTGGGGAATCGGAGCTGGCTACCATCAGTTGGGCCCACAAGCGATGGGTATCCCAAGTCCTTCAGCAGGCTCATTGGACACCAGGGTCTCCTTCCGTCGAGGTGGCTTGGTCAGGCACTCCCATTGCTTTAATTCACATTCATTTATGCAATTTTGTTTTCTCGCAGCTCACCACACGTGTCTCTGTCTCTTTCACGCTTACACACAATGAGATTTAGTAACCCATTTTAATGAGGCAATTATATTTTAACTCTATTATGTGCAATTATCCACTCACACAAATTGCCCCAGCTGGAGCGCCTGGTGTCCGTGTCCCCCTGGCTGGCACTCAGTCGCTGGCCCCCGGGGCAGCTGGGCCTCCTGCACAGAACGCTGCGGCTGCCCGCTGCTCTCCACAGGTGGCGTGCTGCTGCCAAGGGGCAGGGACATTTCGATTTTTGGCCCACCCACCGGGGCTCTTGATTGCGGTGTGGGTGGCCTAGAACTCTGTCATCTGCTCTGCTGTGCTGGCAGGCTTGTTTATCCAGACCCAGAGCCCGAGGGAGCCTTCTAGCTTGGAGGAGCCGGAGAAGCAAACTCGGAAAATCGGAGCCACGCACCTTGGCCTGACGTTTTTCCTCTGTAGTCATGTCGGCTGTAGGTGCCTCGGGGTGGGGGTGAAAGGCGGAGGCCTCTGTGTGCCCACCTTACCCATGGTAACGTTAGTGATGAGATGTGTACTTCATGCAAAATGTCGATCTAACATTCACGAAAGTGCAAAGCACAACAACACAGTCACCCAAGGACTTGTCACCTAACTTGCTAGAATGTACCCAATACGATTGCATCTGCCTGTTGGCGTTCATTTCACCCTGGCCGTCCGAGGGCGCCGTTTGCTTGAATTTTGTCCTGACCTGTTGCTTCGTTTTTTTTTTTTTCCTTAAGTTCTATCACGTACACATGTGTCCCTGTTCATCGTGTTAGTTTTACTCGCTTTGAGTTTTATTGAAGTAGCGTCATCCCCGCCAGTAGGCAGCCATCTTACCTTCCTCCTCCATGGAGTGTTGTGTGAAACAGTCACCTCTGCAACTATGTAGAGTTCTGGCTTATTCATATCCCCTGCTCAGTGGTATTGTGTGACAACTCATTTATTTCTATTCCATCCCCCTGTCAAAGGAACCTTTGGGTTTTCTAGATTGTTTGTTTGTTTTGCCTTAGGAACAAGTCTTCCATGATATTCCTGGGTACACAAACGAGTATAAATTGTGAGAGTTTCTCTACCTTGGAGTGAATTTCTGGATTGTAGAGCATAAGAATGTTTAAGATTTTAAGAGAATGCCGAACTGTTTTCCAAAGTGGTTGAACCAACGCATGGTCCTCTCCTGCCAGGTGGTGTCTTTTGCAATTTTCCAGATTCCTCCTGCAGTGTCCTCTGTCCAGCCCAGTGTGACGTAATGATTAAGAGCATCATTTGGATCTGTGGGCACTTGGACAGACTAGTTGCTCTAAGTCTCAGTTTTCCCACGTGAAGTTGGAGGAAATATTTGAGCACGGTGCCTTAACATCTAGTGGAGCACGTTGGCAAACTCCCTTGCCTTGGGAAAATGTAACCTCTCCCAGCAACATGGCGCCTTAACGTTGCCGAGTGTAACTAAACCAAAATTCCTTGTGCTGTTGTCCAAGACCTCTGCCCCTTGGTACTTTTCACAATTTAAATCTGTCCTGCAAAGAAAATGAGAGATCAGTAAGATGATGAACATTTTCTGGTTTGTATCACAGGTGGCAATTTGGTAATTTATCTAATTAACACCCACCGCCACTGCTGTTATCTTGTACGTATTAGCTGCATTTTCTCTTTGGGCTGTCTGTCAGTGGAATACCACTGCCCTCAGAGCCCCAGAAGGCGACATAAGCCACCCTGAGTCTCCCTCTCGCTGACAGAGCTGTCCTTAGAGCAGCCAACAGGGATGCTAAGAGCTGTGACATTAGAATAGGGCTTTACAAAGCATTATTCCTGCATGGTCCGTCATTCATCTCTCCACTGAGGTCCTCAGGGTGCAGTGTTATTTCTATTCCTGCATTAACAGATAAAGAGACCGAAACTTAGAGACAAATTAAGTGACTTGTCTTATGTAAGTGACAGAAGCTGGACGGACGCCCACGTCTTCTGTCACTGGACCCAGGGCTGCTTGTCCCATCACCTCACCAGTCTGACTGTATTTGGCCCATTGTGTGTGTGTATCCATTTTTTTTCTTTTCTATGTTATTTAGTAATCCACTTGATTATATTAAAAATAAAAAGAAATCCATGTGTGTTTCCAGGGTTGGCTGTAGCTATTAGTCAGACTGCTGAACAAAGCTCGCTGTCAAATTTGCTTTCAGAGGAACAGTTTGAGAATTAATTGTAAAAGGCTTATTCCTAATGAAAAAGGCTTAGGATCATGGGCTTTCATTTCTACCAATCAAGTTTTGATGACTGAAAAGTTTGGTAACAACTGAAGCATGTAGTTACTGTACTCTTTGTTCCTCATTGTCTTGTTTCTGCAACACCTCACTCGATAATATCAATCGTCATTTTCACTAAGAAAGCGCTCTGCCTTCTCTGGGGCTCGAGCATGAACTGCTCCTCATGTCGTAGGTAGAAGTGGGCACGGCTGCGCACAGCCGCCACCCGCTCAGGGGAGCACGGGGAAAGCGCCGCCACCACTTGGGGTCATTCCGTACAAGGCTGCGGGACAAGGATCACCCCGATTGCCAACAACTCAGGGCCCGTCCTGTAATATTACTCAACCGCTAACAGAGCCAACAGTCTCTCTGGTTTATTTCCCGCAGATTCTGAAAGGCACTTGCCCCGCTCAGGTCACACTGTGACACCGATTTTGGGCACTTGTTTGTGCATTGTCTTGGTGTCCAACAAGATCGGCCAGGGATGTTTGATCCAGAGGCTCCAAGACAGAGCCGCGGGATGGGGTGAACCTCAGCCTCTCCCTGGGTTCCCCCAGTGAGCCCCTGCCCTGCTGCTCAGTCCTGTTGGGTGGTCATCCCGGCCAGCTGGGGCACAGGGGGACCGCCCCCTGGAGCACAGTGTTGAGGAAGTGCCTTGGCCCAGGATTTGGTCCCTGTGGGAAGACAGGCATCATCTAACCCATGTTTGGGCTGCTTCCTTGGGGGAGTGATTTAACCCTGCTGGCCCTTTCTTTCCTACAAACATGACTCCTGTCCCAGGGAGCTTCTAGTCTCTGTTTCCTCAGCTCTCTGTGGTTTGATGGCTGGAGCTGGGCTTTACTTTGTGTTCTTTGCAGGGACACCAGCCCCTGAATATGAGTTGGAATGACTTGGTCATTGAATGTCACAGGAGTTCTCGATAAACGCCTGCCATAGACTTTCCTAAAGTCACTCCCTCCTCCTGGGTGTCATGTCACTTATCATCCATTTCCTGGCTCAGAGACTCTTCTTAGACTCCCATTCCTGGCCCCAAAGTTCAATTCTTGATCTCTTATGGGTGGCGGAAGTAAACAAGTACTTAACTTACCATAGCGTCTCTTTAGAGAACAGAAAAAACATCCTTCTTCCAATCACCTCATGCTCTTGCCCCTTTTAAGGGGCTGAAGGGCTTCCCGAAGCGTGCAAATACCCTAGCCACAGGCTCTCGTCGGAACCGTGACTGTCCTTCTGCCACTGGCCCAGGCACTGCCTCCCACTATCTGCTTGCCGTTTTAGATTGCCAGTTTGGGCCCTTTGCATATTTTATGTCTCGCCCTCATATCAGCCTCACAAAGCAGAAGTTGGTATCAGTTTTCCAGGTGAGAATCAGGAAGGTCTGAGAAGTGGAGGGACTTTCCCCAGTGGCAGAACAGGGATCAAAGTTCTGTCCACCTTGTGCTCTCCTCACCGCTCCAGCCTCCGTCCATCCTGATGCCACCAAAGGAAACAAGTCTGTCTCAGGGGCAACCAGAGAAGGAGACCGGTCTTCTGAGGGTGCCTCTCGTTTGGGATATTTACTTCTACTTGTTTCTTGGGAAGAGGCTTCGGCCTGGACGGAGGCAGCGGTGAGCATTTTCCAAATAGACTTCCCGGGCTGTTTGAACGGAGAGATGTGATCCGGATTGCCCTAAGAGTGGGAGCCCTGAGCACTGGAGATTGACAGACAAGAGGAAGAGATTATAGTTTTCTGCTAACAACCGAAGAGGCCAGGACAATATGTTTTTCAGTAATTAGAAGCTAATTATCTCTGTCCACCCCTGCTTTGATTAGAACAGGAGGAAAACAAAACAAAACAAAAACTTTGAACTGAAGGTTGTCTGATTGTAGATTGGCAGTGCCCACTCACGAAAAGAACTAGGGCCACTATCACCCATCAGTCCTCTAGGGAGTGGTCATCGGCATGTAGAAATTCGGCACTAGCCTGCCTCCAATCAAGACTCTTTTAAGGCCGGTCATTTTGTGGAAATAGACTAATTCTTTCCTGTGACTTAAGTCCCATCCATCTAATAATCAGCTTCTTCTTATCGAAACATAAACACATTCTTTAGAATAAGAAATACTGTGTCAGCCTGTGTGAACTTGTCATACTGTTCTCAGATTAGTCCTGAGGGAAATGGAAATTATTTATCTGTTGACATTTTTGTTTGCTCCATGATATATCAATGGGCTAAAATGAACCTAAAAATCAACCACACAAGGGAACACGCCGTTTTTAAGAAGTGTGAGTAGGGCAGTATAAAATGGCGGTGGAAACCCACATGCCTGCACTGGCACAGCTGAGTACGTGAGCTCCAGAACCGTCTCCCGTTTTATGGAGTGGGCTTGTCTGACTGCAGGAAAAGGCCCATCCAACTGCTTCCCTGGCACTCTGAATAGGGCAGGCAGCCCCGAGTTTATATCTACCAAAGGACATCTCAGTTGCGACTTCTAGAATCTTCCATATTATCTGTTCTTCCCTAACCTCCATATAATTTTAAAAGTTTATAAATGTAATGTACATTTGGAAGGTTTCTTCTGCTAATAGAAAGTCATTTTTTTATAATAAATTGTTCAACCAATTGTTTCTGGTGTTTAGAACTAAATGTAGGATACTCATGAAATGTAGTTTTGAAAAAGTCTGAGAACTGTATGTAGTGTTTGGTACCACTTATGTTATGCTCATTTGCTCTCCTATTTGATCTGTGGTTGGGGATAAGCATGAAATAAGCATTCATTGGATATTACCATTCTTATCTTTATTATGGTTATATTGCTGAAATTGAGATTGGAGACAAAGAAAAAATTGCACACAACTCAGTTGTCTCTACCCACTTAATCCTTGGAGTCATGGGAAAACGTCCGGATGAAAAATGAGGACATCCAGGTTCTAGTCTAGGCTTTCACTCCACCAGCTTTGTGACCCTGTAATACATCTAGGAGCTTGGCTCAGTCATCACTAAAATGAGAGGGTCCTACCAGAGCCTCCCTGCCCCCACTCCCCCAGATCTTGCTCAAATGGCTCAAAAAACCCTGATTACCTAGTTATTTTTTTAATGAAGTATTACATTTTAATACATCAAAACAAAATAAGGCCTCCAGATGCCAGCTCAAGTGAAAGCTGGAAATAATCTAAAACCATCTTTTCAGAGATACTTTGGAAAATGTTGTTTAGGCAAAATTCGAATCAACAGAGTCAGAAAAATATGACTACATTTAAAAAACTAAAGAAAACAACTGAAGAGAATAGTAGTATCAGCTCTTTTATTCTGGTGTCTGTCTTTGTTTCTAGGAACTATCAGATGAAAAAAAGAAAGCAGAGGAAGAAGGACAAGGAGAACAATAAAGTACAACTTGCGTGTCGTGTGGTGGCTATTTTAAGAAAATGTATTCTGACCAACTTTATTCAAAGACTGTATCAACAAACACCCAGTAGCAATCTGCCCCCAAGATCTTTTTTCCCCCAGTAGAGACCTAATCAAAATAATCAAGTTGTGTCAAAAAATGTTTCCAGTAAAATGGCCGTCTCTATGTTATTGTTAAACGTTAGGCACGGTGGGCTTACATAGTCCCCTTGCTGGGTAATGTTGGCTAAGTAAATATTAATACTGCGCACCTTTCCATCAGAAAAATGGAGGCAAACAAATGGGAAAAGATGTAAAGAACGTTTTGTAGCCTTATTCTAAATACTTTATGAATGAATCAGAGAAATTAAGAATGAAAAAGCCCACTAACTCCGCTGGTTCCCTGATGTCTGCTGCCGTGTGCTTTTAAGTGGTGTGTCTGGTCTAGTTTGTAATGACTCAGGTTGTAGGGAATTTACCACTTCCCTCAAAGCCATGTTCCTAGTGGAGACTATCTGGCCCACTAGGAAAATTTGTCAAATTCCCCCTGCTTTGTTTAATCCTCTCACTGATTTCATATTATTTAGCTTATTTCGTTGTTTCCCTCTAGTGTCTTAGAGTCTGTATTGTTTTCTTTGCATGTCTTCTATTTCTTTCTTTTCATTTGGCTTTCCTCTCTTTAGTTGTTACCAAGAAGAAAACAAATCCTTTTTTTTTTTTTTTGGCTGCAAATTAGCAGTAACTACAACCGCAACCTGAATCGATCACTTACTGTTGTCAGGTGATATGCTCAACACTTTATGTACATTATCTCATTTATTCAGCACCTCCTATTTGTCAGATACCAGTAATGCAAAGTTAAATGTAACCCTGCAGTTGTTGTCAAAGAGCTCAGACTGTTCTAGAGGAGACAAGCCTTCAGATAATGCTGTCACGGCATCTCTGGACATGGGGCTGTCTTCAGGTCCTGCAGGAGCCTGGACGGGAAGGGGTCACTCTAGTGGTGAACGGGCAGTGGCAAGGGCAGAGGTGGAGTGGGGCGGTGATATTCCAGGGGAGACAAACTCGAGGCTGAATCCTAAGAGTTAGAAAGGGCATGGGGAGCTGGAGAGGAGGGTCACTCGAGAAATTTACGTGGAGTTCAATGTTATTAAATCAAAACCCATGAAGATTATTGAGAGAGAAGCCAGGCCAAGCTCAGGTTGTAGAAAGGTCTGGTATTACCTGGTGGGAAACCTGGACTTTGCTCTGTGTTTCAAGCAGAGGAGTGAGTGACATGGCTGCCACATGGAAAAGACACAGGAAGCAGAGAGGCTGTGGAGAGACGATGAGTGTCAGGATCCCAGGGTCGGCTTAGCTTTTCCCAGTTGGAACGTCGTAAGGCTATCTGTCTCCCTTGGCGCTAAGAAATTAAGAAGTCACTTACCAAGTGCCTTCTGGATCTCTGAGCGTATCTTCCGAGTACCTCGATGCTGGAAACTGGGCGGTGGAGAATACTTATTTGCTGCCAACGGTGGGGTTATGTCAAATGATGGTTATCTACGGACAGCTGTTGAACAGTTCGGTGGAGAGTGTTGGCAGGGAGATAAAACTACCACTTAGTAAGCCTCTGCTCTGTACAAAGCCTGGGGCCGTGGTCACTACATTTACTGTATCAGCAAGGTGGCAGCAGAGAGTCAGCCTTCTGACACCAAAGCAGCCCTAACCAACGCTTCACGGGAAATAACCACATGCAGAAGTGACCCTCACTAGGAGACGAGTTGTTTATGTTTTCCTCCCAGCCTAAAAGTAGTAGATGATAGAAAGAAGGCTAATACTTGAGGTCCATAGGTTTGATACATATCTAATATGGTTAAGGTGATTGTGGTGTATCCATAGGATAGAAATGACACAAGAATAAGCTGTAATCTGATTAATTATATTGTGACAGGAGTATAGTACTAACAGAAAGATAGTGTCTGCCTGGAGTCCAGAAAAAGCGGGATAGGACACAAGGTGTCAAACAACCTTTATTCAATGTCCATGGAAAGGAGTGACTATGTAGCTAATGTGTGCATTGCCATCATTGGATTTCTAAATATTTAGAAACACATCAGAATTTCTCTCTCTCAAAAATAAATAAAACATTTTTAAAAATTAAAAAAATAAAAAGGGGCGCCTGGGTGGCTCAGTCAGTTGAGTGTCTGGCTTCGGCTGAGGTCATGATCTCACGGTTTGTGAGTTTGAGCCCAGCATCGGGCTCTGTGCTGACAGCTAGCTCAGAACCTAGAGCCTGTCTTCAGATTTTGTGTCTCCCTCTCTCTGTGACCCTCCCCTGCTCACACTGTCGCTCGCTCTCTCTCAAAAATAAATAAAACATTTAAAAAAAATGTTTAAAGAAACACATATGGATTTCTTACAACTTGTAAGATATAATCTTCCAAATTATTGAACGCTTTTTTTTAA
Organism: Suricata suricatta; assembly: GCF_006229205.1. Lineage (NCBI taxonomy): Eukaryota > Metazoa > Chordata > Mammalia > Carnivora > Herpestidae > Suricata > Suricata suricatta. The sequence continues at coordinate 61,387,497 of NC_043703.1, read as the reverse complement.
AGTTTATTTTTGAGGAGGGGAGGGAAGAGAGAGAGGGACACAGAGGATCTGAAGTGAGCTCTGTGCTGACAACAGAGAGTCCAGTGTGGGGCTCAAGTTCGTGAACTGAGATCATGACCTGAGCCAAAGTCAGCCACTTAACTGACTGAGCCACCCAGGAACCCCTCCAATATTTTTTATAAGAATCTAAGCTCATTGAACAATCTCCTTTGGATCAACAGAGGCCGAATGGTATAGTGGTAAACTGTGGGCTCTGTTTTCAGACCTTCTGGGTTGGTATCTTGGCCCTGATTCTTAGATATTAGTGTGTGTATTTGTTATCTATCAATACATAATAAATTACCCCATGCCAAGTAGCTTAAAATAATAAACCTTTATATCACAGTTTCTGCAGTTCATAGACTTAGAAGTGGCTTAGCCGGGCATTTTGGGCTCAGGGTCTATCGTGGGTCGCTGTCATCAGAAGCTTGGACCGGGGCAGGAAAGCCCACTTCCCAAGCGGCTGGTGTACATGGCGGCATGCTGGTGCTGACCATTGGTCCTCCACAGGGGCCACTCCACAGGCTGCTACACCTCAAGGCATGCCCACACCTTCCAGAGTGAGTGCTTCAAGGAAGAACCAGCAAGAAGGGGCAACATCTTTTATGCTAGTGTGGCGAGCACTGCCATCACTTCCAGCATGTTCCATTCATTTGGTTTGGGTCCTAAGTCTGATGCAAATCAAGGGAGGAAGAGATTGACACTTCACTTCTTGAAGAGAAGAGTTTCAAAGAATTTTCATACCATTTTATACAATCACAATGTGTAACCCTGGGCACCGTGACTAAAATCTCTCTGCTCCAGTTTCTTCATCAGTAAAATTAAGGAAGCATTTTAGTATCGGCCTTATAGAGTTCTTGTAAGAATAAAATGAATTCATGTAGACCTTAAAACAGTACAGGACATACGATAAGTGCTTGATGAGTATTAGAAGTTGTTATGCTGGCCACCAGTCCTTTTCCAGACTTCTCTGGCCTGTGATGGAGCTAGTCTGGAGGCCAGAACAATACATGCTGGCATCAGCCATGGGTTCTCCTTAGGTCAGTCATTCCTGAATGCAACAGAGTTATCTCCACACCCTCTAGTTGGACTTTGATGAACCTAGGTACTGTTCTTGCCTAGGCTAGGGAGCCAAGACAGTCAGCGGGTTTTCTCCATTGCTAGAAAGCCTCCTTATTCTTTTCTCACCAGAGGAAGTGGTGCCAGCCAGACTATGTGACGTCTCAGGCTCAGTGGTATGGAGATGAAGAAGATCAAATGGCACCTAGGGGTCCTGCTGGACTCAGAGGTACAAATCTCAGCCGAGCCATCGGAGCCTTCCAAGAACCTTGAATAGATCCTTTCAGATTCTTAGGGTGGCTTCACTCAGTGAGGGCCTATCCAGGGCTCTGTCCTGAAGTCACCTCAGAATGCTGTGTTTCTAAATCACAGGAAAGGGAGCCAGAGATGAGTATCACTTCAAAATCACCCACCTCAGTTCCACCTCTAAGAACTGAACTATCAGGAACAAATATTGTAGGAATGTTCAAGAATCTGGCTAACAAATAGTGGTCAGAGATATTATCCTAGATTAAATCAAATTAATAAATATTTATTCGGTACCTAGTATGAACAAGTTCACAGTATTCCCTAAATTGGAGGGGGAAAAAAAGTGTCAGGATATTGAATAAGGAGAGTTTTGAACTCTTTACTAAAAATGCAGTGAGTTCAAACTAAACCAGAATCGTTCCTTGCTCTTCTTCATGGTTTTGGCTCTCAAACCAGAAAGACTGCCTTCAAAAAGAGAGAAGAAATTTGATAGGGTATCCAAATACCCCATGGCCTGATATGTAACCAAATGAAAGTTAAAAGTTCAGAACTTTGCTTTTGAATATAGAAAGCAGCATAATGGCCGGTTCCTTGGAAGCCACGACCACCAGGAACCATAAAGTCACCGTTCAGCCTGGATGCCCCGCCAACGGACCCTGCCCTGAAAGAAATGTCCCTTCTCCTCAAAGGTAATATTGGGGGTGAATAATTTAGAGATTTTAATACAACAAATGAAAATGACTGTTTCTAGTTAGGTATCCTCATTAACATGGAAGAACTGAGAAAGGAGACCCCATTGTTTCTCAAGGTATTACATTGTCAGCTCACTGAATAGAAGATGCAGCTTCAGGATCAATATTTGGATATTTTATATGCACTTTCTTTCATAGGGAGGTCGGTGGATATTCGGACATAGAATATATGATCAAGCTGCAGCACATAATTTCAGACTAAATATACCTTTTTAAAGCAGGTTACAAACCACCTAATTTCCCCCCTTCTTTCTTCCTATGAGAAAATACCACACAAGGAACAAGGCAGAGAACAAAGATGAGTCTTTTCCTCACACAAAAGTCGGCACAAGACAAGGCGGATGGCTCTCAGCACCGTGCACAGATGTATGACTGTGAGCCACATACCCTCCTTTTCTTTTTGGAAAATGGTCTCCAATTAGTCTAGGACACTAGATGAACTGCTGCTAAGGAAAACATTCATTACTTTCTGCAACATTGAATGCCATTGAGTTATATCAGCGATTCTGAATTCTTTTTCCTCCACAGGCCCCATTTGGCCTCTAAATCTCTTTCACAACCCCTCCTCCCCTCTCTTAAAAATGTTTCCTATTCACTGTGAGACTCTCATCCAAGGAAAATAGATGGCGGTGAAGGACCTGGGGGATGGGGACAGGGACGCAGAAGGAAGGTTGTTTTAGTGAAGAGAAGAGGAGGGCGATGCTTATTGGGGGTCCAGAGGGCTCCTTTGGCGAACTTCAAGTGAGATTCAAGCACTCGCCCCAGGCCACTGGAATGTGCGAATTCGTTCGACAGGATGGAGAAGAAAGGTTTTTAAAAACATAATTTTTTCCCTAAAAATATGAAATGACTTTGTGCAGAAGAAAAAAATCGATAGCTAATGAGAAGGACTTTTTTTTTGTTTTTGTTTTGTTTTAATTTTTTTTGTTTTGGTAGGATGAGAAGTTAAATGGCTGGAACAGAACGATTTCATATTTCAGATGCAGTCTGCGATAACTGAATAACCTTCTTATTTGGACTCGCAGCTTCACACAATGCAGGCTTTCATCACATGAAGAGCCACAGTAGAGAGTTTGGGGCCATTTTCTCTCTTTATTCATTTTCTAAGCCCCATCCCTCCCCCCAGCTCCGTTCCCCCATTTCCTCTGTCTGGGTTTGAATAGCTGAAGTGTGCCCACAATATGCACTAGACACATTGTTACCTCCCTTTTACCAAAAGCACCTGGCAGGGTCACCAGCCTCCCAAGTCCCCCACACCCCCTCCCACCCCACGGGGAGTCTGGCTTAACTCTTTGAGTGACAAATGTCCAAATATGTTTTCCCAATGGCTTTAACAAATATTGGAAATAGTCTAACACACTATTTTAACATATTCTTTAAACACTGGAAAGAAAATGAAGCCTGCTATATTTTGTTAAGTTTCATTATTTCCCTTCTATTCTTCTCATCTTGTCTCTTTTTCCCTTGGGTTCTTAACATTAAAATGTGAATTGGGTCTTCCCCAGCTGAATCAGTAGGACTTGTTAACTGCTTTTAAGATGGAGCCTGAAGATATTGTATGGACTTTGTGATCACAGAACAAGCAACCGCACATATATGGTAAAAGACAAGACAGTTCCACTGTATAGCAGAGCATGAGGATAATCGGAATGCTTTGTATTTCTACAAACCTTGCTCTTCTCCAGAGCCCAGGGTACTGTCAGAGTCTAAGTCTTCAGATTTCTGCTTCCAGTCAAGATGGAGTAACAGGGACTGGATGTACTCTCCTGTTGGAAACAACAGCAAAGTATACAATAATAGGTTCAAGACACTACATGATAGGCTGCTTCGAATAACCTAAATCAGATGCAGATTTTGTTGTGTTAGAAGGTGTACCGAGGACCATAAGCAAAGGGGTATGATTTACTCGGTGTGGGTGTGCAATGTTAGATGTGCTGTGGATGAGTGGAGGGGCGCCTCCACTCTTATCGGGGTCCCTGAGTACTGTGGGCCAAGGTTCTGCAGCGAATATACGACAGCTGGGTTTTGGGGAGGACAATTTGCAAACTCTGCTTCATTTTCACCTGATTGAATCTTATAAAGAAAATTCGCTTAATGAAAATTCGGGCTAGACCCATACTTGAACAGGAACATGAGCTGATCTTGCCTGGAGTCCTGGGGGAGACAGGAGCCAGAAAGAGAGAGCTCAGGCCTTCTCCCCATCACAGCAGCTCTGGCGATGGCCTTTTTAGGGGCAGTGCCAGGACTGTGATGCTTAGGGGGCGAGAGTCCATCCACAGCTTATGGCTTCCTTCCTCCCATAGATGGATAGGTCAGAGGCTAAGGTTTTAAATCTTGGTTTAAAAAATAAGTGCAGTTTGTGAATGAGCTTCTGGGGGCTGCGAATGCCCTGTTGCTTAGTCTAGATGATGATTACTAGTGTCTTTACCTTGTGACAATTCATCAGGCTCTACTTTGAGGCCTGTGAACTTTCTCTATGTTCAATGTTCTCTATAGTTCAAAAAAAGTTATAAAAGTAAGTATAGTGATCCACATGCATTATGTCTTATAATTGACTCTGTTTTGATCCACTTACTATTTTATTACAGAAGAATGTGTAGTTAAAGCTTGAGTGCTAATTATACCTGATATTTTTAGTGGTAGTTTTAGAGGCCTTGATATTTTCAAATAACTTCAAGAAAAAATTCGGTCGCCTCTTTCCTGCAGGTGGAGACAAAGCTGTATCGTTCAATCCTATGCCTTTGTTAGGAACCCTTTACTTCTCAAATAGAAATAAATGTTCTCATTGACAACAGCATGGTGGCCATTGGGCTACTCAGATGGCATCATTTAGAAATTTGCCAATGCTCAGCAACATATGAAAGCCTGGCTTTTACAATCACTGCATGACTGATGTTTGTTTGTTTGTTTCTGCTTTCCTTTTTCTGTTCTTAATGCCATAAGTGAACACAGTATCTTAGTTTAGAATTGTTTTACTGTCTTCTGAGTTCTGGGTAAGATTCTTGGAGTCAGGAACTATCGTTTTGTTTCACAATGATGGCAGTTGTCAGCGTTACTCATGTGCTCAAGACTGAAAAGGACAATACTTACCAGAGCTTCTGAGACCACACTCTCCAATTCAAACCAATGCTAAGGGATAACATATTCAGAATCTTAAAATACAGTCCCCAATATGGCCACTGACTCCGCACCAGCTCATGACCCAGAACCTGTCTCAGTTTGATCCCAGGATATCCAACCACCATTGACTGGTGGGCCTGGGTGCCCCTCGAGCTGAGAGTAGCCAGATGCTGTTGTGATTCAGTTCTCATATACAAATTCAACTTCTGAGTGTAGGGAGATGAGTTTTTCATTCCTACCTTTTTAAACCTCTTTGGAGATCCAGGTAACCTCAAGCCATGTGAGGTAATTTTTCATACTGTCCTAGAGGACCTGGAGGCTGGGCTGGAGGTGGTCCCAAACAGCATGCAGCCTGGGAGGCAGAAGTATGGTGGGCGGGGAAGCAAGGTGGTTGCAGTGTGGTTAAACTTGGACCTGGTGCAATCTTGTCCGCTCCAGGCAGAACATCCAACATTCAGAAGGTAGCACGAAGGCTGCCCCTGGAAAAACTGCCATCGTCTTCATAGTGAGCTGACCGCCTAGACTCATAGAACTCATAGGAGATACTTGTGAGCATCAGTCTGACGAGGTCAGAGTACAGCCCACCTGACTTTACCTGCAGAGTGACTCAGATGTGAGACCTCCAAGGGAGCATGTCTCCAGGGCAAGGGTGCTTCTTAGAACGTAAGTGCCCGGATCTGGAGGTAGACACTCGGATTATTGGGAGACTCCCAACAGGGGTTGGAGGAGACCACAGCCACCTAAAAGGAGAAGGTGGCCCCAGCACCAAGTCTAAACAGCCAGTATTTACTGGACATGATCCTGTAGCAGGGGGTGTAAGAATTGGATACAAAGCAAGTCCATGGTCTAGAACACAGCAGGCTGCTCACTGAGTTGAAGTTAGTCAAAACTGCAGATTGTGAGGGTTTTACATGTACTTTGAGAAAACGATTCGTAGAGCAGTTGTCCATATGCCTCCAAAGAGATTTCCACCCCTTTTCTTTTAGATCCAAAGCTAAGGAAATGCCTCTGGATGAAGACAATGTTCTTAACCCAGGCCCAGGGACAGGGGAGAACAGTGAGGCTCCCAAATAGATTCTCTGAGGGAAGGTTCAGGAAGCCCCCAGAGCTTGAATGCTGGGGAGGTACCCCCAGGGGACAGTCTGAGAGCCGAGGACGTGCCTGAGAAAATGGGTTTGAGAACGCCATGTTGGTTGTGTGCTGTTCTAGGTGAGCATGGTCCTGGACAGAGTGCTCTGAGCTTGATAAGCTGCATGGGCTGGTGAGGCACTGGGAGTGGAGGCCTGCACTCAGGCCCACGGCCTTGGTCAGGGCCAACTGCAAAACACTTTGTCACGGCCACCGGAGGACCCCTTGGGACCATCTGGTGGCAGCGTGGCTGCTTTGCAGCAGCGCTGAGGGTGACCGTGGGCGTGCATCGGAGTCCCTGCTCCAGTCACAAGGCTGGAAAGCTGGGACTTGCCTTTGGGTTCTAGAAAACACTTGGGAATTCTGGGCTCTATCAGGTATCTGGTAAGGAGGTGGGCAACCGGAGTTTGGGACTGCAGGAAGTAAAGGAGCTCGTCTTCCTGCCGTAGAGTCACGTGGGGAACAAAGTATTTGATTTTGCCTCTCCACTGGTAGATGTGTTACCTTTTCAGACTTAAAACAGTACCTAGCTCTATGGTCCTTTTCTAATTACTATTCAAGAGTTTCCTCATTTATGCAATCCATATTTTAAATTGTTAAAAGTGTTTACTTCTACTCCTCCCTTAGAAATAAAAAGGATCAGAGAACTGACCCTAATTCAGGGATACCTACCAGTCCTTTTATTTTCAAATTACTCAGTGTTTTAAATATTTAGGATACTCAGGAGAGATTTCAGCAGGAAGATTACATCTCATGATACAACATTTTGCTTTTCTAGCTATTAACTTATCTTTAATTTATATTAAATCCTTCAGCTTAGGGATTGAGGAAGAAAGACCACTCCCAAATCAAATCAGGGAGGGGGTAGGAGCTGAAGTACTTGAGGGGAAAGGATTTTCCACTTTGCTCAGCTTTGGGGAATGAAGGAAATGATATATCAAAGTAGGGACTGACCTCAATGCCCTAAGATATAAATATAATGTGCTGTACACAGTAGGATGATCCCTGTGAGGTGCGGTCAGGGTAGAGGCCAGCAGCGCCTCCCCTCTGTATATATCCCTGGCTCAGGAAATCCTGCACTCTGACAGCAGGAAACAGAGGAGCACACTGAAATCCTAGGGCTTAGAAGACACTCCTCACTGTCGGAGGAGGGTTCACAGGCTGAGCAAAGGAAGCTATATGCACAGAAGTGAGGAGAGGAGAGGAAATCAGTTACCCAAAACAACCCGACTCAGAAGCCTGCGCTAAAGGGAGAAATTTTCCCTTCCACGATTACAGGAAGCTGGTCCAGACCTCGGCATCAGCATGAATAGGCAGAGGAAGGAATGTGAAGGCTGATAAAGAGGGTGGCTGGAACACAGGCTCTGCCTGTGTTTTAATTTGTCTGACATGGAATGGAAGAAGAATGGAAGCCCGGAAAAGGGCATGTGGCTCTGCTGATGAGAGCAGGAGCCTGCAGCGTTGGCTGTGATGGGTGGGGGGTGCCTGGCTGTTAGGACACCGGCAAGTTTAGGAAGCACGTTTCTAGAATACAACCACCCCAACAGGGTGAGTGACACTGAAACAGGTTTTGCAGGGAGAAACTCATACTCAATCACACTTGCACTGGTGACATTCAACTTTACAGCAATGAAATTTTCAGACAAATGTGAACCCGAGAAGTGTGTTTTAAAGTACTCCCAGGAAGAGCCACTCTGAGGTGTCCGGTCTCTTTAGTCCTGCTGCTCTGAGGTCTCCAGATCCCCGAGGCAACGCTAGATTCTGCCCACAGGGACCCTATTAATTCACTGCTGGATTTCAAGCAAAAGTTTTACTTGTTAAATGATCGCTCGCTCGATTCCCGTCGTCCTTGTGAGATTCTAGCACGCGTGTGATTAGGAAGAAGACAGATCAAACCGCCTCCCTCTCATAATTCAACTGTACATTCCTAAGACACTCTTCTATCTGAAATACTAACAGTGACCGAGACACTTAACATTATTAATCACGTTATGGGCCCTAAGAGATGGCTCACTGGAAAGTATTTTGAGAAATTTACATATGGGAAATGGAAGGCACCACAAGTCTCCTGGTTCCTTGCCCATTTTTATTTTTTTTCAAAGGTAGGAAATGTCCCTTTTCATTGTGAGATTGGCTTACCACGCTATGAACTGCGGTGAGCAGACCGGGTCAGGGGTCAGGGGAGTGGAGTGAACAAAAGGGCGGTTACTGCACAAAGGGCCGGTTCCAGGCAAGATGGTCAGATCTGGTTTCGGCATCTCGCTCTCGAATCGCCTGCCAAGAAGACGGGGTTAATTGGGTAGGAAAGTGTAGGAGGAAACTGATGTTAGTGGAACATTTACTGAACGCTTTAGCATTTAATTGGATTCTGTATCTCGTGGAGTGTGTGTGTCTGTATTGAATCTCCTCAACAACCTTATGAAATGAGAATAGGTTGCCAGCCCCATTTCACAGATGAGGAAACAAACTCAGACGAAGTAAGCTTGCCTGGTGGCATGGCGTTATGAAAAGGCAGAATGAAGTTTAGAACAGATAACTGACACTGACTTCTATGCTTTGCACTTTTAAAATGATTCCCTCTTTTGGTTAGTGAAAAATATGTTATCTATTTTCCGTTGGCTTTTCATTTAAAAAGTGGAGTTGGCAGACAGCAGGCAGCAGACAGCAGTGCCTCCGTGTGGAACGTCAGGCACTTTGGACAGAGGTGTGGCAAAAAGATATGACAGAGTGAGATTTTCTCAAAGTGCCATGCTTAAAGCTTTCCCTGGGCGACTCCTGCCACCACAATGCAACAGTCAGCTGCACACGTAATGCCCAACTGCCTTCTCCATCTTCTCCCGCGCCCCCACCACCCGGCACTCAGTATGCACTCCCGGGTAAATCTTTGTACTAGCCTTCCCTGAGCCAGGCTCAGGAATGTGGAGCATTCAAAGCAGGAAATGGCACCATCAGCAACATTGTCTTTGAATGTTGACACTTGCTCAGGGTCAGGCCACCCCAGGGGCCGTCATCATCATTTGGTGACCTGTGTGGGACCTTGTACTTCTGGAACCATTCCAGGTGTGGGAGGAGGTGATGTCTCGGAAAACTCTGCCTAGTGGCCTCGCTTGTAGAAACATGGCCAGATGGTTTTGTCATCTGCCCTTGTCTATGCTACGCTCCTCGATTCTTCATTTGATGGAAATGAACCAAATGGAAATTCGACTTTACTCTTTTGGGGAAATGCAGGCAACAATATGCACATACATAGCATCAGGTTGCTGCAGGTGGTTAAATGAGGGAAATATACACAAAGTACTTAAAATAGTGTCTGACAAACTGGAAGCACCAATCTAGTGTTAGTTGTTACTGTTATTATTATTATTATTATTGATAGTGTTCTCTTTATTGTGTGTTATTTTCTAAAGGACTTCCATTTTGTTGGATTGTTAAAAGATAGAATGAGCTGAAGAAAATTCAGCCCTAAAGATCCAACTCATTGAACGATTTTTTTTCTTGCCATTCTTTCCTTTCCTTTTAAACCTCATGATTTCCGTTCGTGTTTTCACCGAGATTGTTTGCTTCAATGGGCAGAGATAGTGTTATGCAGGTGATGATTAAAATATCCACCCAGTTAGTTGTTGATTTTAAATTTTGTTATTTATGAATAGGTAATATCATGTACAGTATACTACAAAATATTAAAAAGATACAAGTGGATATACTCTTGTGAAAATTTAGTCTCTCCCCCATGACCCTACCCATCCAGATTCTCTTCCCCTAACACAAGACTGGCCCATGGTTCTCCGGCACACATCAGAGAATTTACGCATGCGCACTCGGCCCCTCACACGCAACACTGAAAACAAATGATGTAATGGATACCCTGTGTTCTTTCTGTTCCTTCCTTTCTATACTCAGGATGTATTTTGCATAATATTCCTTACCTGTATATATACTACTGCCCAATATTTTAAAGTTGAATAGTATTCCACAGTATAGGTTAACTCTAATTAATAATCCAGTCTTGTAATGGATATTTTGATTTTGTTATTACAGATAATACTGCGATGATATACTTGTTCTTTGCTTTTAATTTTTTATCATTTAAATATTAAATATTTTATCTACCTGGTATTTGATTTTCCCAAAAGTAGACAGGTTATTTTTTAACCAGATATGATGTGTTGAATAATCTACCTTTCCCTCAATGCCTTGAAGTATACCTTTATCATATATTCAATTCGTCCATGTGTTTAGGCAGTAAAATGTAACATTGGACAGTGTGCGCTCAGCCATCTGTCTAGGTTTGAACCATGGCTCTTCCACCAATGGTTTGAACTTGACCAAATCATTTAATTTCTTTGCCTCAATTTCTTCATCCAATGAATGAGAATAAAAACAATTTCACAGGTTATTGAAAACATAATGTAAGGCAAATATTATACAGGGCTTAGAATATTCCTGGCATATAATAAACTCTAAATAAAAACATCTATTTTTGTTTCTCTACATATTATTATTTCTGGCCTCTGTAATATTTTCCCCTTGTTCTTTTTACTCTTCATGAATCATGAATCTAGTATTCATGGATCTATGGATAGATTAATTAATTAATGTAGCTTTTTAATATGTTTTAATTTTTTATCTTAATTTTTTAAATGTTTTTTATTTATTTTTGAGAGACAGAGATGGCGGGAGCAGGGGAGGGTCAGAGAGAGAGGGAGACACAGAATCTGAAGCAGGCTCCAGGCTCTGAGCTAGCTGTCAGCACAGAGCCCAATGCAGGGCTCGAACCCACGAACTGTGAGATCATGACCTGAACTGAAGCCTGACCCTTAACCGACTGAGCCACTCAGGCGCCCCTTTAATATGTTTTAATATCTGCTAGGTTCTCTCCTTTCTCATTAGTCTTCTCCTTCAGAAAATTTTCATGAACTAAGAATTAGCTTGTGTTGTTAAAAAATGTTGTTTTTATTTTTGCTGTGAATAAATTCACAGATATTGACTTTGAGAGAACTGAAATCTTTATAATATTAACTCTTCCTATTTAAGATTTGACTGTTTGTCCATATTTAAATGTTTGGTTCTGCTCCTCAGTAGCATTTTTAGGAATAGGCTTATTTCTAGTTACTTTTTGTTAATATATCACCTACCTAGTTGTGGTTTGTATATATGATAACTATTTTTTTTTCACTCGGCTATTTTACTGAATTTTCTTATTATTTATGATATATTTTTAGTTGAATCTTTTTGGTGTCCCAGAGATAACAATGGTTTCCAGAGAAGCAATAATATTAATAATAATTTTAATAATAATTAAAAAATAATTTTGCCTCAAATTTTATATCTCTATTATCTATCACAGTGACTAGCTATTTTATCTCTGAAATCAATAATTTTACTAGGCTGTCTCAACATTAATTCTTCTACATCAGTTTTTCCTGGGTCATATATCACCTTAATTTGTGGAATCAAATCTTCACCCCATTCTGGAAAGTTAAAAAAAAATTTTATATCAATAAATATTTTTCATTTCCATCGAGTTTTCCCTTCTTTGGGGACTAGTTATACCCTTTGACTCACTTCTGTTTTATATATCTATATTTTATATAGATTTTCTGCTCTGTGTAAACTATTTTCACTTCATTATACTTGCTTTTCTCTTCTCTATAATCCTTACTGTATTCCTCATTTATTTGCTTCCAGTTTAGCCTCTCTTTATGGGAAAATTTTAGTTTTTACTTTCACTTTTCCTAAGTTAGATCAGCTCATTTTCATCTCCTTCTATTGTCCTGTCACAGCTTCTCTGAGTTCTCACATTTCTGCTCTGTGCTCTTGGTTTAGAGAAGTCGTTGCTTCTTGAAGATTTAAAAATTTTGCAGCAATGTATTTAGTTAAAATTCTCATTTGTTAAATGTATGTGCTTTCTATATATTTTAAATTTCTATTTAATCTCTTAACCCTTTATGGTATCTTTGAAAAAGATAAATTCTTTCTGAAGCAGCTATTTGTAATACGTTCATGCGGAAGAAGAATCAGTGCCATGTTTCAGGCCAGTAGAAATTCTTCTTACCATGTGGGATCGTGTGTGTTGGAACAAGTTACTTAAATCTTATATCTCTCTATCAACTGAACTGAGACTCTGCTTCCTAGTCTCACTGATAGACTGTTTCTTGTGAAGTGGCTTGTCTTTGTGATTCTTCATTCAGTGTTACCTTCTCAGCCTCCTGAAGCCGCCCAGGGTATGTATGCTTCTTGTTTCAAATAAGAGATGGTAGGTTTGGGCCCTCTAAGGGACAAACCCCTGAGAACACTACTCATGATTCTCTGACGTGTGCAGCTATGAGCATTTCTTCTTGGTATCTTTATGCTCACTGCTTTTGTCAGCTTTTCTTATGTACAATAGTCATGATTTATATGCTCCTGGTTTGCCGTAGATGGAGCTTACATTTCTGTTTCTTCTCCTAGTTGTTTTCCTCTGCTGTTTTTGTACAACTCCAGTGGTATTTTAAATGGTCCATTTTGAAATGACCCATGCATTAACAGTAATAATTTTAAAAAGCCTTTCTTCCTCTCTTAGATATCTCTGCAACGAAAAAATGGAGAAATTTTTGTTGTTGCTGAGTGGTTAAACTGATGAGTGCAGAGAGGCAGCTGGGATATTTGAAATTTTAAGTGAAACATCTTGGAGAATCAATTTTCATGGAAGAGTGGTAGGGAAAAGAGGCAAGAGATGGTCTAATCCCAGAGCTGACAGTGAGTGAGTACACGCAGGTACAGATGAAATGCATGTTTACAGATGACATTGGATCTGATTGGGCGAGTATTTGTCCTGATTGTTGAGTTTTGTACTCTACCATTTTGTTACATATTTTGAACATTAACCTTCTACCGAACACAAAGCAGAGATTTGTTAATTGTCTGAATACTTCAGTCAATGTGAATAGCCAATTTGGAAGAGTTCTGAATTTTTCCACACTGACTAAATTAACCAGGTAATTGCCATACATCCGAAGTATTGCCTGATTCTGACACTAACTTTTCTATTTATTCTTCTTGTTTCTTTTTGACTTTACAGACAAATTAATGCTGTGGTGGCTTCACTTCTTATCCAAATATTTTATTTATGAATAGGACCCTCTGATTCATATTTTCTATATTAATGCCAAAGCAATGTTTATATGCTAACAGTAAACTGGACTGTTTGTGCAGTATAGCCAGGCTGGCTTGTCAGAGTTTCAGGGCGCCCTTTTCTCAAGGCATGAAAGGTCTAGTGTTAAAAATCAATAAACCCTTTCAGAATCCATCAAGAGTAGCCAAAAAATGCTTTCTGTTCAGCCAAATCTACTAGTTTGGGTCCTTTACTCCATCAAGGATTAAGGAAACAAACACAAAAACAAAAACATTCTATTGAATCACACTCTTGAACTGTGTTAAGCCAATTTATGTAGGGGCATTAGAATTGTGATTGCCTTCTAATTAATCTTATCTCCCTCCAACATTCCTATGAAATGTTCCCACCCCACCTTCCACCCTGCAAGATGTGCTTCATTCATACCTTATCTGGTGATATTCTGCAGTGAGATTAATACTGCTATAATAATTTAATGAACATTTACCAGGTGCCAGGAGTTGTGTTTTCCACGCCTTCCTTCACTTAATCCTCAGAATGACTCTATAAAGATGGGACCATTATTAACCCCATTTATGGAAATTTTATTTCCAGTTTAAGGACATTGAAGATGAGAGAGGATAAGCACATCATACCAGATCATATAGCTAGTAACAGTGCCAAGCGTCTAACTTGGCCCGTCTGACACTGCCAAACAATAGTGACCACCTGTGCACACTTCTTCTACTTTGGGCTTCTGTTATTTATATCCTGCCTCCTTAAGCCAATGCTTTTTGATCCTAGCTGCACTTTAGAATCATGCATTGAGCTTTTAAAACAATATTAACTTCCAGAGATACTAAATTGATTTGGATGGGGCTCCAATTGGTGTTTTTTAAAAGCTCCCAGGGTTGACAACCAAAACCAATACATTTTTAATAAAAGGGTCTGGGCATCTAATATGCATACATAGCCTAACATACATATTAGGATCCTAATAAGTGCATCTTTATATAGATTAGAAGACTATAGATCGTTATTTGATTTATGTAGTAGAGTTTCTAGAACTGGAAAAAAAAGGTACACACACAGATCCAGACAGGATGCATGCTCAGAAAAGGCCTGAAGGCCGGAAGCTGTTGCCCTAGACTGATATCAAGGTTCAGGGACCTGCAAATCAGTAAAGGCTGGGAAAGGTGGCTGTTTTTGCAAATGCCTAATTTTCAACAAAAGCTCACAGGCATGCTAAGAAACAGGGAGACATGACCCACTCAAAAGAACAAAATATCCAAAAGCAGTTTTTTTAAGAAGTACATGGTTCAGACTTACGTTAAAACAACTTTCTTAAGAATGTTCAAAGAACTAAAGGAAATTAGGAAAACAATATGTAACTGAAATGAGAATATTGACAAAAAGATAGAAATTATTGAAAAACAGATTCTGGAGCTGAAAAATACAGTAACTGAATTGGAAAATTCACTAGGCAGGTTCAAAGACAAACAGACATAAGTATGAGTCAGCAACTGTGAAGACAAGTCATTTGAAATATCAAATCTCAGGAGTAAGGGGAATAAAAAGTAAAGAAAAGTAAATAGAGTAAAGAGACTTATGGAATACAATCAAAGAGATGAATATATACATATAGGAACCACAGAAGGAGAGAGAGAGAGAGAAAGGGACAGAAAGATTATTTTAAAAATCAGTGGCTGAAAACTTCTAAAATTAGAGAAAAGATATAGATATACTAATCCAAGAATCTCAGTGAAATTCATGTAGGATAAAACCAAAGAGACCCATATGGAGACATAATCAAACTGTCAAAAGCCAGAGACAGAGAGAGTCTTGAAATCAGTAAGAGAAAAATGACTCATCATGTAGACAAATTAGACCTAATAAAATGTACAGAACACCCCGCCCAATGACAACAGAATATGCATATTTTTTTTCAATTGCACAAGGATTATTTTCAAGGATAGACAATATTGTGGACTACAAAACAACTCTTAAGAAAAATAAAAGATCGAAATCATACCAAGTATCTTCTCTCTTCTTTCTTTCTTTTTTATTTCAGAGAAAGCACAGGGAGAAGGGCAAAGGGAGAGAGAGAGAGAGAGAGAGAGAGAATCCCAAGAAGGCTCCACTCTCAACACAGAGCCCCACATGAAGCTCAATCCCATAACTCTGGTATCAAGACCTGAGCCAAAACCACGAGTCAGACACTCAAGGGACTGAACCACCCAGGCATCACCCGAGTATCTTTTCTGATCATGGTAGAATGAAACTAGAAATCAACAGCAGAAGAAAAACTAAAAAATTCATAACCATATGGAAATCAAATAGCACACACTTAAACAATAAATGGGTTAAAGAAGAAATTACAAAGAGAATACAAAAATATCTTGAGAGAAATAAAAATGCAAAACAGGATACCACAAGTTATGGAATGCAGCAAAAGCAACTCTAAAGGGAAAATCTATAGCTGTAAATACATTAAGAAGAAAAGTGTCAAAACAGTAACATAACTTTATACCTTAAGGAACTAGAAAAAGAACAAACTAATTCCAAATCTCATAGAAGGAAGTCATAGAAATTAAGTAGAGACAAATAAAACAGAGAGCAGGAAAACAGCAGAGAAAAATCAATGAAACCATGAGTTAGTTTTTTGAAAAGATTGACAAAATTGGCAGTCCTTTAGCTAGACTGCCTAAGAAAAAAACAGAGAAGACCTAAATAATTAAAACCAGAAATGAAAGGGGATATTACTATAGATTTTAGAAAAGTAAAAAGAATTACAAGTATTATGAACAACAGTATGCCAACAAATTGAATAACGTAGATGAAACTGAAAATTCCTAGAAAAACTTAACCTACCAAGACTGAATTGTGAATAAGTAGAAAATATGAGCAGACCTAAACTGACAAGTAGATTGAATCAGGAATCAAAAAACTCACCCAAATGAAAACCCTAGGACCAGATGGCTTCACTAATGTGTTCTACCAAATATTTCAAGAATTAACACAGTCCTTCTCAAGCTCTTTCAAATAATTGGAGAGGAGAAAACAATTCCTAAGTCATTTTCTGAGGCCATCATTATGTTGATATCAAAGCAAGATACAGACACTACAGGAAAGGAAAACTATAGACCAACAATATTCCTGATGAATATCAATACAAAAATTCTCTTGAATTTAAGAGGACATTAAAAAGATGATCAACACCAGGATCAACTACAATTTATTCCTACAATATTAGGGTGCTCCCACATTTCAAAAAGAATCAGTATAATACACTCCATTAATTGAATGAAAAATAAAAGCCACATGATCATCTCAATCGATGAAGAACAAGCATTTGAAAAAAATTCAACACCTGTTCTTGATAAAAACCCTCAGCAAACCAGGAATAGAAGGAAACTATCTCAACAGCACAAGCACTGTATTTGAAAAATGCACAATTAACACCATATTTAACTTTAAAAGACTAAACTTTTACTCTAAGATCAGGGAGGAGACAAGGATGCTGACTTTTGTAATGTCCAACATAATATTGGAAGTCCAAACCAGAGCAACTGGGAAAGGAAAAGGAATAAAATAAATCCAAATTGGAAAGGAACAAGTAAAATTATCTTTGTTAACAGATGAGGTAATCTTATATATAAAACCCTAAAGAAAGAGTCCACAAAAAGTTGTTAGAACTAATAAACAAATTCATCAAAGTTTCCAAATACAAAAATCAACATGTGATAATCAGTTGCATTTGTATACACTAACAATGAAGAATCTGAATAAGAAATTTTAAAAAACAATCCATTTAAAATTGCATCAAAAAGAATAAATTACTTGAGAATAAACTTAGACAGAAGAAGCAAAAGACTTATACACTGAAAACTATAAAACATTCCTGAAAGAAATTAGAGACTTCAATAAATGGAAAGGCATTCTGTGTTCATGGATTAGAAGACAATATTGGAAGATATTACAACCCCAAGTGATTTCCAATCCCTACTGAAATTCCTAGGATGCTTTTTGCAAATTTAGAAAAATCTATTCTAGGGGCACCTGGGTGACTCAATTGGTTGAGCAGCCAACTTCAGCTCAGGTCATGATCTCATGGTTGGTGGGTTTGAGCCCCGCATCGGGCTCTATGCTGACATCTCAGAGCCTGGAGCCTGCCTCAGATTATGTGTCTCCCTCTTTCTCTGTCCCTCCCCTACTCACAGATTGTCTGCCTGTATCTCTCTCTCAAAAATAAATAAACATTAGAAAATTTTTAAAAAAGAAAACTCTATTCTAGAACTCATATGAAATCTCAAGGGACCCCAAATAGTCAATCTTGAAAAAGAACAAAGTTGGAGGTCTCACACTTCCTGATTTCAAAATTTACTATCATGCTACAGCAATAAAAATAGCATAAAACTGTCATAATGATAGTCAAATCAAGCAATGGAATAGAATAGAGAGCCCAGAAATAAACCCTGACATATATGGTCCAATGATTTTCAACTAGGATGAAAAAGTCATTCAATAGGGAAAAGACAATCTTTTCAACAAGTGGTGTTGGGACCACTGTATACCTACATACAAACGAATCAAGTCAGACACTTACCTTATACCATACGTAAGAATTAACTGCAAATGGGTTTAAATACAAGATCTAAAAGCATAAAACCCATAGAAAACATGGAAGGAAAAGTTTTGTGTCTTTGAATTTGGCAAGGATTCCTTGGATATCATGCCAAAAACTGGACAGCAAAAGAAAAAAATGGATAAGTTGGACTTCTTCAGAATTAAAAATTTGCACATCAGAAGACACCATTAGTGTGAAAAGGTGACCCACAGTTGGGAGAAAATATTTGCAAACCGTGTCTGATAAGATCGTTATCCAGAATCCATAAAAGTTTTTCACAACTCAGCAACAGAACAGTTAAAAACTGTACAAAGCACTTAAAAGGACATCACCCCAAAGAAGATATGCAAATAGCCAATAAGCACTAAAAGCATGGTCAATATTGCTAATTATTAGGTAAATGCCAATCGAAATCATAATGAGGTACAGCTTCATAACCATTAGATTGGCTATTACTGAAAAAACAGAAAGTACGTGTTGGTGAGCTTGTGGAGCAGTTGGGACCCTTGTGCATTGCTGGTGGGATGTGATAAGGGAGATCTGTTGGGGGAACTATTATGACGATTCTTCAAAAAATTAAACAGAATTACCACATGGCCCAATAAATCCACTTCTAGTATATGTGCAAAAGAAATAAAATCAGGGGCACAAACATGTTTGTACACTAGTGTGGCATTACGCTCATTAGCCGAAGAAGAAGCCACTCAGATAAACGAAATATGATTTCTACATACAATGAAAATATTATTCAACCCTAAAGAGAAATAAAAATTCTGACACATGCTACAGCATGGATGAATCTCGGAGACATTATGCTTAGTGAAATAAACCAGACACAGGACAAATATGAGATTCCACTTGTAGGTTGTACCTGGAGCAGTCGATCTCAGAGAACAGAAACTCTTTTGGTGGTTGCGTTGGGTTGAGGGGAGAGTGAATGGGAAGTTACTGTTTAATGGGTAGAGAGTTTCCTTTGGGGAAGTTGGAAAAGTTATGGAGATGGAAGGTGGCTGATGAGTGTCCAAACATGTGACTGTACTTAATGCCATAGAAATGTACACTTGAAAATGGCTAAAATGTTACATTTAATGTTATGCATATTTTACCATAAAAAATAAAATTGCCCCCCAAAAAGAGTGAAATCTAAAAAAAAAATTCTCTATGTTAGATGACCCATCAGCTTTCTTTTTTTTCCTGAAAACCTCACTCCTGGTGGCCTCTGCCTTCTCTAATGTGGATTCATTGATCTCCTGGGACACAGTGATCATCCAAGGATTTCCCTTCCCAGCTCTATTGTTGGAGCTGCTTCCCTAATCTATGTCTTGATTTATTCCCTTGTTTTGGTGGACAGCATTCTCTGTGAAAGGATGCACGGGGATGAAGTCTTCTGAGTCCTTACGTGTTCCAGGCTGTCTTTATTTTGCACTTTGCTGAACTGCAATTCTGTTTTCCTCCAAATACTCAAGGCATTCTCCATTTGCTTCCAGCATCCAAGTTAGTGCTTTGTCATACAGCCTTTATAGTTGATCTCTATTTTTCAGGTTTTATTGAATCTGCTTTCCAACTTAAAGTTTGTCTTCCTCTGCATGTTTTTGTAAAATCAACAACACAATTGGTAAATATCATTCACCGATGATTACCAACCGGGTTCATCCTTTGTCCCGTGCTGTACTCAGGAAATTGGTGGAACTCCGGAGCTCTAACCTGACTGTATAAAAGGGCTGTAGTAAATCGTCCATGGTCCTCAATTTTTCCTGATATTTTGTTTCATTTCAAAATAGCTTTGGAGTTGGGTTAGCTCTTTATTTTCTCTAAAAATATAAAAGTAATCCCCCCAAAAGCAAAATGTCAAGTAAACAAAAATCCCTATTTGTCTGAAAACTTCAGTCATTAGCTATCCTGTGTTACCTTCATATTTTCATTTTAGACTGTTAGTCATCGCAGAGATCAGATCCTCTCGCTTCTTACAGCATGACACATTTTTTTGGTTTTGTTTACTCTGTGCCTTTGTATGTGTTCCCATCTAAGTGTTTTCAATTTTTAAATAAATATTTAAGACTCAGATCTATATTTGGATGCATGCATAATCAACATCACCTTCAGTTAAACCTTCTGCATTTTGCCACAAATGGGAGAAATTGACCTTGGTATTTTCCAGGAGGACAAATTCATAAATATGAAAACCAAAAAGAAAATCCTGCACCAATTTAGCAAATGACTCAGTGTAGCTTCTGTAGTGAAATGAAGACAATTCACAAGGCCGGCACATTTATGAAAAGTACAATAAATTATATAATACCGCAAACAAGCACAGATCATATGAGCCTGTGCCTTTTCCTTGATGCTGACAGTTCTGTGTATCTAAGCCTTCATGTGCTTTACCTTCAGTAGGTTTTGTTCACAAAAACTGACATTCTAGAGAGACCCCCCCCCCGGGTGACTCTGTCATTTAAAATCCTACTTTTGCTTTGCTACAGATGCTTTGTGTGGGAAGGAATAAAACCATACTTTGTTTTTGTTTTGCGTTTTTTCATGTAAGGAGAGAGAAAACATTGATGAAGGAAATTTATAAATAACATTTAAAAAAATGGCCACCGTTTGACCTTCTTGACTCAGTAAAACTTTTTAACAGAGCAGCTAGCCTTTAGGCTAGCTAAAGCCTTTAGACTAGCTTGGTTGGAGTTTTGTTATGCCTTAATTCTTTTTTTTTTTTTTTTTTTTTTTTAGAGAGAGAGAGAGAGAGAGAGCATGAGTGTGGGAGGAGCAGAGAGAGAGGAGACACAGAATCTCTGTGATGTCAGCACAGAGCCCGATGCAGGGCTCAAACTCATGAACTGCGAGATCATAACCTAGGCCAAAGTCAGACGCTTAACCGACTGAGCCACCCAGGCATCCCCATGCCTTAATTCTTTCTAACTTATCCTTTGACAAGTGTAGAAAGGGTACATAGTTAAGCAAAGGAAGGAGCAAGTGAAAGAAAGAATTAGAGAGCATGTAAATAGAGACTTAAGGTGTGGTATCTCCACGTCCACAACTTTCCCCAGGAGGGCCAGCTGCACTTGGCCTTCTCAGAGACAGGAGGACTCTGTGTGTTCAACCTCTTCTCCCTGCTGCTCCGCCGCCACCCTGGCAGATTCAGTTTGTTTCCACCCAAGCGTAGCTGCCTCTACCACCTGCTCATCCAGATATCCGCACGCTCCTCCCTCCTGCAGACTTGGTGGAGTGGGCCCAAAGTCTTCGCTGCCCTGGGGTCTTCTCCTGAAGACAGGTCCTTTTAAAACAGGCTTAGTGAGAAAAGGAGAATGCAGGTGGCAAGCATGGCACAGAAGCTAGGTCTACTGCCACATTCTATCCTTCCCAACAACTGCCTGAAGCAGGCATTATTATGTGTCAAGAAGGTTAGAGAATTCCATCCAGGTCACTTTAATGCCCATGTGCCCCTTGGCCCGAGTGACAGGGTCTTACAGCATCCCAAGGCCAGACAGGAAGCCTGCTGAGCGTCCTATTGCCTCTGCTTCCCACCCAGCACCTCCTGCCACCCAGAGGAAGGATGTCTTGTGTCTTCTGTTCTTTGACAAGTTGCAGATGACAGTTTCCGGGGAGCACCCACAGGCCTTGCCGCTCTTAGTCTGTGACAGAAGAGAGCATTTCCTTCCGCCGTACTTCAGGTGTGTGTCTTCCCCCTGATGCTCCCACCTCTCATCTTCCCACCTGCTGTGGCCAGTGACTTTGGGGCTTGCAAGGTAGTCAGGTAAGAGTTCCAAAAAAAAAAAAAAATCAGGATTGGACATCCCCTTCTCATAAAAATGGAAGTGGCGATTTTGTGAAATGAAGATAAACTAGAAAACACACTAATGATGGCTATGAGACCCCAGTAGGCATGCATCTCTATTCTTTGAGAAATCTCAGGTTGCTGAATGTCACCTAGTGGATGCTTGTATGACAGAACTGATTATGCGGTCATGAGTCACAGCATGAAGCCAGTCCCTGTGTCTCTGCATTCCCCACCTAACCCTCCTTCAGCCAGCAGAGTAATTTTGCTACGAAAGTTTTGTGTTCATATACCAAAATGTCACCCTCAGGGGAGTGAGGCACGTCCCCACTCCTGCATTGACCTTCCGAGGGCCTTCCTTTAACGAGCGCAGAGAACACGGCCCTGGCGTGCCAGCTGTACCTGGACAGAGGTGGAAAGCAGGGTCTTAGTCTGTTCTGGCTACGATGACAGGAATACCACAGACTGGTAGCTAAACAACAGAGATTTGTTTTCACAGTTCTACATGCTGGAAGTCCAAGATCAAGGTGTGGGCAGATCCAGCTCCTGGTGAGAACTCTCTTCCTTGTTATGTTCTAACACAGCAGAGAGGGAGAGGGACAACCGTCTTGTGTCTCTTTTTATAAGGACATTAATCCCATCAGGGGACTCCATCTTCATGAGCTAATTACCTTTCAAGAGCCCTACCTCCACGTACTATCACAATGGGGATTAGGATTTCAACCTAGAGAAAACACAAACTTTCAGTGTAGCAGTTGGGGCACCCTGCAGGGCAAGGCCATGATGGATGGCGGTGGTCACAGCACTGGCCCTCAGAGACTCAGTGGGAAACAGCTCAGCAGTGGGTATCAGAAGCGAGGAGGAGAGGCTTTCTGCAGTGCAGCTTTAGGGAATTGAGGCACTGGCAATAGATGGTCCTAAAGAAGGCTTGGAAGGGAAAGGAGACACAACTGTCATGCATCCTACAGAGGAGCCCAAATGAACATTGGTGAGAACGAACCAGCCCTGGGGACTCCCATTCATAATTAAAGGACAACATGGAGGCCCTCCAATCACAGGTGTTAACATGAACAAGCAAAATAAAGATCATCTGTGTGAATAGGACTCCATTTTATTTATTTATGTATTTATTTTTTTTAATTTTTTCAAATATTTTATTTATTTTTGATACAGAAGAGACAGAGCATGAGAGGGGGAGGGTCAGAGAGAGAGGGAAACACAGAATCTGAAACAGGCTCCAGGCTCTGAGCTGTCAGCACAGAGCCTGACACGGGGCTTGAACCCACAAACGTGACACCTAACCTGAGCCGAAGTCGGAAGCTTAACTGACTGAGCCACCCAGGCGCACCTTATGTATTTATTTTTACATTTTCATGTTTGTTTATTTTTAAGAGAGAGAGCCAGTGGGGGAAGGGCGGAGAGAGAGGGGGAGAGAAAGAATCTCAAGTAGGCTCTGCACTGCCAGTGCAGAGTCAGACATGGGGCTCGATCTCACAAACCCTGAGATCATGACCTAAGCCAAAATCAAGAGTCGGGACACTTAACCAGCTGAGCCACCTCGGTGACCCAAGAAATGCCAATATTCTTGATCTTCACTATCACTTAAATGTGAGAAAGAATAATTGTTCTTTATACTTGTATGAATCAGTGTTTGTGGTAGAAAGTGCTCCACTAATCTTCTGGGGGTTTCCTCTTAACCTGAGTATCTGACTAGGTGGTATGAACCCCAACTTAGAAATGGTGATATTTATCCTTCTGGACATGTGTTTTCCCACTAGCACACACTGGCTCCTGTCACTGAAAACCGTGATATAGCCAATTGTGCATTTCCTGTCACCTTGATGTCTGCTTTCTGTCTCTCCCAGGTTCTTGGCAGGCAAACTTATCCCATGGCTGTCTGTTCCAGCCCCACCTCTCTGTGCCTCATGGCCCCTCCGTGTGTCTTGGCAGCTCTTCATTGGTCCCACCTCAGCTGTTTTGTGTGAGTCCCTCATTATGCACCAAAGCCCTCTGCTCTTGAGAACTCCTTTTCTGGGGTGCTCAGTTGGCTCAGTTGGTTAAGCTCAGGTCATGATCTCATGGTTTGTGGGCTCAAGCCCTGCATCGGGCTCTGTGCTGACAGCTAGCTCAGAGCCTGGAGCCTGCTTCAGATTCTATGTCTCCCCCTTTCTCTGACCCTCCCCTGCTTATGCTCTGCCTCTCACTGTCTCTCAAAACTAAATAAACATTAAAAAAATTTTTTTAACTGGACTTTTCCAAAAGGTTCTTGGATCAGCGTTTAAGTCAAGTCTTCCTCCTTGGATCCTTCTCAGATTGTCACAATTCATTTCCATCCGGCTATCCTCAGACTGGCAATGCTGATTATCCACTGCAGCGTCCTGGGTGATTCACGCCTTCCTTCAGGCCCCCTTAGTTTTTGCTCACACTAACTTTTCACCTAGAGTCTGCTCCTAACATAGTCCTCTTTGAGAAAGGACAGTTTCAATATTGTTTCTTCAAGGGACAAGCTCCAGGGGATGTAAATACCCTATATGATCTTTGGGCTGAACTTGTTCTCCTACTCTACAGGGTAGGTGGGGTTCAAGTTGTATATCACTTCATTCATCTCCAGTTATTTATGAAAAACTTGCTTACTCAGCAGATAAGAATTGATTTATGTGTCTAGGATCATAGCGGGTTAGACAGGGGGTGCCTGGGTGGCACAGTTGGTTAAGTATCTAACTCTTGATCTCCACTCAGGTCATGATCTCACAGTTCATGAGTTCAAGCCCCACATCAGGCTCTATGCTGACAGTGTAGAGCCTGCTTGGGATTCTGTCTTTTCCTTCTCTCTGCTGCTCCCCTGTTTGTGCTCTCATTATCTCTCAAATAAATAAATAAACTTAAAAAAAAAAGCATTATACATGTTCCCCAGTGTGAAAGACTTAGTAATTGGGTTTGTCCGAGAAAACCTAGGTGTAGATGAGAACTTGTAAATGTGTTACAAAAGCTGACCCTTCTTCCCTTTTCCATCTGAGGCTGACATTTCTTTTTTTCTTTTTAATGTTTTATTTATTTTTGAGAGAGAGAGAGACAGCATGAACAGGGGAGGGTCAGAGAGAGAGACACACACAGAATCTGAAGACAGGCTCCAGGCTCCAGGCTAGCTGTCAGCACAGAGCCTGACGCGGGGCTTGAACCCATGAACTGCGAAATCATGATCTGAGCCGAAGCCAGATGCTCAACCGACTGAGCCACCCAGGCGCCCCTGAGGCTGACATTTCTTTAACACTTTATTTTTTTAAAATAGTTTATTACCAAGTTGATTTCCATATCTTTAACACTTTAAATATAGTGGCCTCTGCAAAAATTCTCTCCTTTTTGTTCTTTTCTCCTATCTCTTTACTTTCTTACCCTGAATGCCAGATAGAACATCAACATTTCATAGTTAGTGGGTAATTTCATAATTGTTTTTGGAACTCTCTTATTTTGCCTCCAAAGCTCACTCTCTGTATGACCCTCAACAAGTTACTTAATCCTTTACCTCCATTTTGTTATATATAAAATAAGAAGAATAATAAGCATTTGCTTATAAATTTTTTGTGAGCATGAAATGAAAAACAAAATCAACTAAAGAATTTAGCCCAGTGCTTGAAACTTGTTAAATAGTCAATAAATACTGGCTATTGTTTTGTGTTAGAATTATTAGTACCTGCTATCACCACCACTGGATTTGGCCTTCAAGGT
The DNA here is from genome assembly GCF_006229205.1 of Suricata suricatta. Taxonomy (NCBI): domain Eukaryota; kingdom Metazoa; phylum Chordata; class Mammalia; order Carnivora; family Herpestidae; genus Suricata; species Suricata suricatta. The sequence continues at coordinate 61,361,932 of NC_043703.1, read as the reverse complement.
GATAAGGGCCGTTAGCTCTCACTTCCATAGTTCAGAGCACTGTGTTTCATCCGTCAAGTACCTAACCTGGAGCAGCTGCTGAGACGGTGGTGCTCATCAGTGTAGGCCACTCCCTTCCTAACTGATGACAGCTTGACTCAGAATCATGAGTGAAGGGAGCACAGAGCAGCCGGTTTCATGTCACCAATGCTCATGGAAGCTGACCAGTTTTAGTGATGGCACCAAGTGGCCACTCTTTCTCACAGGTGTGTCTTGTGAGCGTGCCCCAGCCAGCATTTCCTTTGAACAGCTTTCATAGTAAATACTAAGCTGTGTGTTTCTCTTTGAACTTTCTTATTTTTTTAATGTTTATTTTATTTTGAGAGAGAGAGAGCCTGCAAAGTGGGTAGAGGCAGAAGGAGAGAGAGAGAAAGAGAGAGAGAGAGAATCCCAAGCAGACTCCACACTGTCAGAGCCCAGAGTCCAATGCCAGGCTCGATCTCATGAACTGTGAGATCATGACCTGAGCTGACATCGAGTCAGCTGCTTAACCAACTGAGCCACCCAGGTGCCCAGCTCTTTGGCATTTCCAAAAAAACTTAACATATCATCACTTACCATATTTTACAGGTGAGGAAAGTGAGACTCCAAGAAGTGGCTTACTGCCCCCAGAATTAAAGCTGAAGTAAAGTACAGATCTTGCAAAATCTATACTAGAAAACTCTACCTGTAATACTGTGACTTTTCCCTCAATATTAAGTCCCACTGGACATCACTCCCTTCTTACAGCTATTTCTTTCCCCCTTAGGTGTTTTCTCTTTTCCTTTGGGGCAGAGTCATCTTATTTATTATTGATATTGAATAAAGAAGACTTAGCAATACCGTGAGAATTGACTGCCTACACTATCTTCCTCTGGTTCTGGGAAGACAGAAAAAGATATATTATTTACAGAACAAAATTTTAGTGTGAAAATAAGTCACATGCACTGAAAAGAGACTTGTTCCTTTTCAGATGTGTGGCACGCAAAGTTTGGAGTGGATTGTTCAGCTTCTGACAATCCCCAGGCCACTTAGTAGGTACTCATTTTTATAATGGTCACTACGTTGCTTTTTGCTGATACTGTTGATGACAAGAACATGAATATCAGTTAATAACTGAAAAGTTTTAAGAGAGATATATGCGTGTGTTAGAGGTGTATATCTACATGCGTCCATACATATACTGATGCGCATATAAACATGCATTTATATACGAGAAAAACACAAATGACTCCAATGGAATGATAAAACTCTAATCTTTTTTTCTTACTGTTTTAGACAAATGTTTGCTTTTTATCACACGTCTGTTGTTCTTTTACACTTTAGAGTGCTTTCACTATGGCCTTTGCTCAGCATCATAATTTCTATCTGTATGAAATTATTCTGATTGCTACCTGCAAGGCTCGGTGATTTCAATTGTTTGAGGAACATGACACCATTCAGATAATGTTCCAAAATGCAAATATTCACAGTAGGAGTGTCCACAAAAGTCAGTTCCCCACATTGTACTGAAAAAAAAAAAATCGCGGCTGAAGTATGATAATAGTAAATTGGTATAAAAGAACCAAAACACCATGGGGGCTGTGGCTAAAGGTTGGAGGGAGGAAAGGAAGCCAGTGTTCTTGTTGAGCCTCACAAGTCAGTGCTATAACCTTGACTGCCTCACACTCTGACTTTCCTGTAAAACCCAACCGACAAAAGACTTTCTGTCAGATTTTCAGATGCTACTTGGAACGTGTTTAGAAATTGCTCCCTGATGTTTGTGATTAGTGTCTACCTCTTGACACTCTTTGAACCAGGCTATTTTTAAGCATCTACCCAGATCTTTGCTTTCTTGAGCTTCAGGATTTCTGACTTCTGCGTGTCAAAGTCCAGCTTCCAGCTGTTTAAATCATAGATAGGGGGCAGAGTTGGTCCAGTTACTAGGGGAGATGGAGCCTCTAGGAGTTGGTGCAGTTAAAGTGACAAAGAGCAAAAAGGAGAGGATCAGAGAGACTGGACTCAGTTCCTCCGGAAGACCAGCCCCTGAGCAGATGTCTGCTCTGGGGTGGAAGTACCCATTTTAGGGATTGTGAAGGCGGTTGGTGATTGTTGTGGTTTGCTCATGGATAAAGTAGAGCAGGATTTCTCCACCTTGGAGCTACTTGCATTTGAGACTGGACCGTTCTTTGGTGTGCAGTGCCGTCCTGTGCATTATACAATTATTAGCAGCATCCTTGGCCTCTGCCTACGAGATGCCAGTAGGCCCCCTAGTTGTGACAGTAAAAACTCTCTCCAGACACTGCCAAATGGCCACTTGGATGAGAGTGTGGAGCAAAAATTGCCCCTATCGGAGAACCACTGAAATAGATGTTTGATGCCTTTATTCATTGGCTCCCAAACATTTTTTTTCATCTTGCCTTAGAAAGGGAAGCAATAAAGCTTCACCACTAATATGGATTACATGCTTTCTAATGGTGAATTTTTTTTATATATATATAACAGTAGTCACTGCCTTATAAAGATGAATCGCTTTTTTAAGAATCTGTTCCCAGAGAAGCACAAGATACTCATTCCCATTATTTTCTCTTGCTCTTCTTTCCCCTACCCCAATTTCTCCAGAACTGCTAGAAAGTAAAAGAAACGGAGGTGGCCATTGCCTCTGTAAGGTTGAAGTTATGATATTGCATCTGGAGGATATTGTTAGATAAAGAAAATAAAGAAAGTAATTTGAAGATTTACTAAGTCAGACTAAATTTTAACTCAGAGTGGGGAGTGGGGGACGGATATATGTGCTGATAAACATTTTGCAAGAAGGTGACTACATCCTCTTTATATTTGCCTTGGAGAAGAATGCACTGAGGAACTTAGGTACCCGCCCTAGACTTTGCAAAGCACATCTCTACTCTGGCAGGAAGGGATGTTCTCAAGTATCATGAGATAATTATCAATGAGGAGTCAAGAGGAATCATCCAAAGAACCAATATGAAATAACTAAGGCACCAGAACCCAAGAACCATGATTTTAAATTTCTCCTCAGGGGCACCTGGGTGGCTCAGTTGGCTAAGCAGCCAACTTCGGCTCAGGTCATGATCTTGCAGTTTGTGGGTTTGAGCCTCGCGTTGGGCTTTGTGCTGGCAGCTCAGAACCTGGAGCCTGCTTCAGATTCTCCGTCTCCTTCTCTCTCTGCCATTCTCTTGCTCATGCTCTGTCTCTCTGTCTCTCAAAAATAAAGAAACATAAAAAATTTTTTTTTAAATAAAGAAATAAATTCCTCCTTATCCTACACCACACCCCTTACCTTTTTTGTGTTGTTTGTACAATTTTTTTTGAAAACAGTAAATTTAAGCTGTTAATATTATGCAGATTGTTCCTCAATCTTTGAGATAAGATAGACCTTACTGAATCCATTTTTGGAAATCTTCAAAAGGAGTTAATTCAGTCTAATTCATTTCAGTTTACATTGTGGTTTGGGCCCAAAGCTAACAGTAATGAGTGTTTCCTTTGACATTGTCTTCCATGGATATATTTCCCTTGAAAAAAGAAAAAGAAGTGACTGGACTTGGGTATTCTGTCTGCACTGATACCTTTTTAATTTCACTGATTATTTCCCTTTGAACACAATTACCTTTGTCTTGTGCATTTGTTGTATCTTTGTTGCTTCAAAAGCAGTAGGGACCTTTACGGGAAGTCTTTTTGTGTCCTCTTTCTTCCTAAAGCTTTTGGACAGGCCAGTCATACCTCTGAAACCTTCAGAAATATTCAACATTAAAACAGGCTTTGAAGTGACAATATTTAATCATAGACTGACGAAATCTTTATATGTTTACGCAGATTTCACAAACTCCACGTGTTTTAAGGAAGTCTCTTCAACATCATCCCAACAACATCCTCACTCAGATCACCCAGAAACTCTGAGGTTAGATACGTATTTTATAGAATTATGTTCACAATTTATTGCTGAATTACATTTGATTCTAGATGACAAATTTCAAAGGAGGGGCTTTAATTCCCTTGGTTTTAGCAGAGAGAATTGTCCACGTGCTTGGACCCTATTGGTCTCAAATGAAACAAAAGGTGTAGATGTTGGCTGAAAAGAGAGAAAAAGTATAACCAGAATAGATTCTTATAGTAACTCTACTTTTAATTATATTCTTTAGGGAAAAAAACCTTTATAATATACCATATATAACATAGATATTTGAAAAGTGATCTTGAAGTTTCAGAGAGATTTCTCCCTCCAATTCTAACAAAGTACAGTACTTTCCCCAAGGCCCTTTATTTTAAAAGATGAAGGTTCTGAAATATTTGATCACTTTCTAACCTTTAGAATCCAGTAAGTAAGTGCTCTCCAGTGTGAGCTTGAGCTGCGATGCACTCCAAACACAGAACATCGTGTGCACGAAATGCTCCGATTCCAGTCCTCATAACTCTTCTTGAGAAATTGAAAGACTCCCATACCAGGGGCCCTTAGTTTTTGTAACCAAATAAATTTCCCATCAGAACAGGCTGAATAATTTTTCTAGGCTAGTGTAAAATGAACATGCAGGTCCCCTTGTAAAACTTATTAAGAATTTTAGGACAGTGACAATTAAACCAAGTGATGAGCTCTTCTAAGCATGACTGTTTTGTTTTTGTTTTTGTTTTTGAGAAAGAGAGCATGGCCAAGAAGTGGAGAGGAAGGGAAAGAGAGGGAAAGAGAGAAAGAGAGACAGAGAATTTTAAGCAGGCTCTCTACTCAGTGTGGAGCCTGACATGGGGCTTGATCCCATGACCCTGGGATCATGACCTGAGCCAAAATCAAGAGTCAGATGCTCGACTGACTGAGCCACCCAGGTACCCCCTAAGCAGGACATTTTTAAAGAGAGACATTTTTTTACTTTTACTTACTGAGTCCTTCTTTCTGGTTCAGCTGGGTACTTTGTAGCTCAGTGAATTCCTTTACTTTTATAGAACAGGTCAGGGAGATTAGTTCCATGATTCGTCTTGTGTGAAGGAGTTTGAATAATACTGTAATCCTTTTACCCCAAAACACTTTTAACCCAAACCATATTTTATTAAATGTAGACATCATGAATTATAACAAACACTATTGTTTTATGTACCATGGTGGGGGGGGCGGGGAGGAGTTACTTCTAAATGTGATGCATCCATTGTAAAATGAACTGTAAGTTCAGAGACATTGCAATGTCAAAGATCTCAGTATTGATGAAAATGTGGATCTCAGTGGAGAGATCTTGCAACATTGTGAGCTACCTACCCTCATCTTACCACATTATGTGCAAAGGCTCTCTTGTTGATAGGAATGAGGCACAGAAGTTTAATGAGAGGGGCTAAGGTCACCTGTCTTGTCAGGGATAGAGTGGTAGCATAGCCCACTGGGCTGAACCTAACACTTTCCTCCCTTAGCTCTGCTGCCTTGTCTCTTTGGTAGCATCATTCCTTGGATCAGTTCTAAAGAAGGAAGAAAGTGACAGAAAACCAGATGAGACAAAGGGAAATGTGCACACAAATGTTCGTGTTTTCTTTTACTACATATATATGTATGAATTTACTATATATGTGTATTTACTATATATAGGTGTGTGTGTGTTATTTATTTTTATTTTTTAAATATAATCCCTACACCCAATGTGGAGCTTGAACTCACATTGAGCTTGAACACTGAGATCAAGAGTTGCGTGTTCTACCAACAGAAACCAGCCAGATGGGAAACATTCTCTTTTTGTGTGAAGTTTAATCAATTTATATCTCATTTTTAATTAGTTTCAAGATACTGATGATTTTATATCTATGTCTCATTTCAAGTTGATATGCATGCATATACACATGCGTATTCTATTCGGGGGAGACGGGTGATGTAGTTATTTGTGCGATAAACATCATGGGAGTTTAATGTGGACCGCTACATAAAGTCACCCATTAAGATGAAAAGCAATTCATAAATAAGCCAGAGTCCATTAAGGTTATGTAAGAGCTGTCATCTCTGCATTGAAAGTGCCATGGATGTGAGTGATACGGAATTGCAAAAGAACCTTTTTGAGATATTTGTCAGAAATTATTTCTCCCTCATTAGCATACACCCTAGCAACACACACGGATACATGCCTACACCGTGCCCATGAACCAGCTCCCTAAACCTCCACTGCCCTCTCACCATCTCATAACCCACACTCCTCGTGTGATCCACTTCTGCTGCCCTCCCTAAGAGATGGGCTGTGACTGAAGAAGGAAATCCTCCAGGCAGTCTGCGTGTCTCACCCCACTCCATTTTGCCTTGTGAGACAGAGGGCGGGTTGGGCCAGGCTGGGATGGGGAGCCGTGGGAACAGGCTTCCACACACAGGATCCCCTGGGAGGAGGTCGAGCTTCCCCTCAGGGGGCAGCAGGGCCAGGTGGCCCAGACGCCTCTGGAATTCCCGGGTGACAATGGCAAATGGGCACTGGGGGCTGTGTCTGCATGCCAAACCGCTAAAGCTCAGACACCCAATACAAGTTACCAGTGCCAAACGAAAGCTAATGTTGAAGTTGATCTTTCAGAAGAGGTGGGGTAGAAGGAAAAGGGATTTGGAAAAAAGCTGTTGGCACTGTGGCTTTTAAGACTCACACAGCCTAAGACAAATTCAAGTTACATTCTTCCAAAGACATTCATTCTTCAGCCTGAAAGCCACAACTGATGGAAATCTGCAGATGCCTTGGACAGCAGTGGGCTTAGTCATATTTAGGTGGGAAAAATTAAGTGAGGAATGTTTTAGGAAATCAACTTTAGTTCCTAGCTTCCTCTCCCTTCTCTTTTTTCATTTTGCTTTTCTTTTGCTTCTTAGTGGGAGGAGGGAAAAAGATATCCATTCTATTATTTCTTAATTTTCATCTTGCAGCTCATTATCTCAATCAGCATGTCACAGCTGAGTGCACTGATTTCTGAGGAAAATTCCAGCAGGTTTTTGTAGCTCTTGATGAGCTGTGGCTAATCGCTGCAGTTAAAATTTTCTGTCATGACCTGAAATGGATTGTAAGCGTTTGATTGGCAGGAAGGTTAAATGAAGAAATGGCATGCAGAAGTGATCATATGCTTTCTTGGCTCTTGGGGATCTGGAAGAGGAGGAATGAGGTCAGAGATCATGAAACGGTAACCATCTCAGATCAACTGAAGGATAACTTTTTCTGAACCCAAATGGGGTCCCAGCATAATAGTATGCATGGAAGGAGAGGCTGCAGGTTCCCAGGGCTTTGGAATAGAGCATCTTCCGGTACAGCTGTTGGAAGAATCTGGTCTGCACAGGGAAGGTTCCCATCAGGAATCCAATCAGACAGTGTGAGCAGTGGATTGTATTGTTAGTCCCTGGACCTCCACGAAGGACTTAGAAACAACGAAGAGAGCTGCCTTCCTGTGAGAGCGGCTGGAAGCCGGGACTGGGCGTTTGAATCCCTGCTTACCTCCAGCGTGCCGGTCCATACTCCGTCTCTCTCCGCTTTCAGCCTTCCCATTTGTGAAATGAAAGAAACCAACTAATTTACCTCCCAGCGTGTCTTCATAGCATAATGCATGAAAGAAGCTTGGAAGGGACAAATGGAACCATATGAAGACATTCTGGGCCAAAGTTAAGATCAGTTAGCTGGAGAATTAAAGCACATGAGGCTTGAAATGAAAGAACGCCAAACCCAAACCTATAGTGTCCCGCCACCCCCAAAAGAAGAGAATATATAAAGGAATAAAACAGAAATCTGTGGAAGTAGAGCCCAGGGGCACGGATGTCTGTGGGGTGGATGGTCAAAGAAGGCATCTGGGAAATCTCTATAGGTCAACATTAGGTACGCACTGAAAACCTCAAGGAACGGCAGTCGTTTATAAACTGCAGAATTTACAAAATCAGGGAAAAGCTATGACTGTGGGTGGCAGTGGAAATTGACGAGAGAAGCAAAAGAGAAATTTATGTTTGTCTGTAAACAAAAACAAAAGGTGACATAGGAAGGGCGAAGGGAAGGAGCAAGGATGAGGGGAGTAGAGTGTATGGAAATCTATGCAAATCCAGCTTCAAAAAATAGCAGAAAACAAACCTAGTTAATTGAGAGTAAAATTACCAAAACCTAAAACTAAAATAAATTAAAGGGCCTCCTCTCTTTCCTCCCCAGCCAAATAGATGGTTTGAATTACAAAGACAGTTAAGCCCAAATGGTTATCTGGTTCTTTTTGCAGACACCGTCTTCATTAGCAGTTTTCAGCTCAGTCTCAGAATACGCAAGAGGAGATCCTGGGGAGCACCAAGTCAAACCAGCGGAGCCATGGCTCAGAGCATCCAGTGCGTCTGCAGTGGGAAGAAGAAGAGAGCAGGTGTTTGCTCGCCGCTGCAGGAACCATCGGCACAGAGGCATGATGGCTGCACAGGGGGTGCGCAGGCAGGATGGGTGAGGTGAACGCCTGCCTCCTTCTTGGCCTCTCTCTGGTAGAGCTGGCAGTGGACAGTGCAGAAGACGGGGTCGGGAGTGGGCTCCTTGTTCTCTGAAGCAAAGGAACCGATGCTGCCTTCTGCCTGTGTCGGTACCTGAATTTCCAATGCTGAGATACGACAGAGGGGAGAAAAATGTAATACATGACTGATTCTAGATCAGTCTAGATCAGACCTTGTTTTCAAGACAACGCGAATGGAAAATAAGCTGGCAGAATTGAGGTCGACAGTCGTGGTGTTCCTTTTTTCCATTTCAGTGTCTGATTAGCCCAGGGGGTAACCGGCAGCCTGGTCAAATATCAGGAAGCACCTTCCCTACCACGATCACCTTCCGTGGAATCTCAAAACCCTTGTTTTCTCGGTTGCACTTGGATAACTTGTGGCCTCCAGGAAGGTATCAGACCTGTTCGAACCAGGCATGAATTCTATACTGAATATTTTTCTTTAAAACTCAAGAGGAAAGACCAAGCAGAAAGCAAAACAGGTTTCCCCTCCTACTTCCTGCCACTGCGCCTCTTCTGCGCCAAGAATACCACATTCCTAACAGGTGGACCTGTTCTGAAGAGACGGGCAAATTCTCCCGCATCTTTTTGCCCTCAACACACTTTCCTTTTTTGAGTCCCTTTCCAAAAAGAAGAATACTGTCCTAGCCATGAGGCTTTGGATTAGAAGAATTAGTAATAAGAAATATCCTGGTTCAACTGCAATCTTATCTCAGATGAACTACGAAAGGTAGAGGGGCCCCATCTAAACACCTGGCCGTGCTCACAGCTGACCTCTCCCAGAGGTGCATTACCCTTAAATCAAGACCATGGGCCCCAGGCCCTGGAAAAGTTGTTCTTGGGCCCATCTCAGTACTTTTCACCAAAGGCTCCTATCTTCCATGACATATGGACATTTTAAGATCTGCACATAAATTATACTAGGCAATAAAAGGGCCGTCTGTAAGCTTGGAGTTGCAAATGGAAAATTATGGGGAATTTTCAACATTCTCACAATAAAGGAGACAGGGCCACAGACATCATTTCTGTGTGGGGGGGGCGGGTGAGGGTTGAGAAAGAAAGCACCTATCCCAATTCCTAGGAGAACTGCACCACCTCCTAATTAGCTACCCCTTTATGCCCTAGATACCCCCACCCATCCGTTCTCTTCTTCTAAGAAATACAACTGAATACAACTTTCCCTGGAAGTGAGCCCTAACACTGATTTTATACCGCTTATTCGAAATGATTTAAAACGAATATTTTTGTGAACTTCGGATCCTTGAATTAGGAAAAACTATTTATAAACAGATACTGACATGGTTGCTAACATAGTTGGCTCAAAAAATGTAAGCCTTCCTTCAGGCTAGCCCCCGGAAATAGTATTTGTAAATGATGAATTTGTGTGTAAAGGAACAATTTCCTGTAAATCAATGTACCTTACTTTAGATTTCAGTTTAATACAAAGAAATACCTGTCCTTGGAAAACAAATGGCATACAAATTGCTTATGATCTTCATAGAAAAAAGCCATATGTTATTTGGGGTGATTTATCTAGACTTTCAATCCCTTCTCGTTGGAAACCTGCATTTCTCAATAATGTTCCAATTAAATTAACATGGCAGAATAAATCTGGGATACCTGTATTGATAATAAATGGACACAGGCTGATTCTTCGAGCATTTTCACTGTGGGCTGCACCCTAATAAAGAAATAACAAGAGATGCTTTTAATAATGCCATCTCCATGAAATGGCTTTCGGTTTTTCCAGTCTCAGACCTTCTCAGAGCTATTTCGGTTATTAAAGAGAAGAAAAACAAACAAGGGCCGCTCACCACGATCGAGGACCAACATGGTGGAGCAAATCTCCAGCAGAACCCGGTCCCGGTTTCAGCCGCCCTGTCTGGCAGGGAGTTGACGCTGGTCTCCCTTTGCAGGTGCGTGAGAAGAGCAGATCTGGGGGTCTCTGAGGAGGTATTTGTAAAACTGTTGTGTGATTCCGCTCGCCTTTTAAGAGAATACAGGCAAAAACACTCTTCTATCTAATAGGTGCTTCTCTCTCAGAAGTCAAATTTGCTCACTGCATAAAACTTCGGTGAGAGGGAGGTACATTGCTGATTCCTGCCTCAAGGGAATCTTCGCGCCAAGTGGGAGAAGCAGGAGAGCCCCAAAGGAAACATTTTGACTTCCCAACACGCAGTTAAATGCTAGGAGCTGCATTTTGCACCGTTCGTGGAGGGCTGGAGAGCCGTAGGGATCCTGCAGTCAGTCTAGAGCGGGCCCAAACTACTAAGTATAACGGAGGCTTGCATTTGTTAGGTGAAAATGGGACAGGAAGGAGGAGCAACGACGTTCAGGGAGCGACTGTCCGACCCCTGAGCTGGCAGCTTCCAGAAGAAATGGTTCTGAGGTCATCATCTGAGGTTGTGTGATGCTAACCAACACCTTTCCCCTACAACGTCAGTAGAATGGCAACCTAGACTGCGGTTTTGACATTGGTTTCTTTTAACATCACATCCTGGCCAAAAGGTCTTGTTCCATGACTTTTTATGTGACATTTGGCAAGTACGTTTATTTGGTCTTCATTTTTGCCTCCAACAAAGTGATGACAATATTTTCTGCCCCAAATAACCTGAAAAGGGTCTTGTAAAAATCAGTATGGCCATTTACATAAGTTATTTTTTCTCCGTGTGTTAAAATAAATAACTCAAGATACTTTATAGGATTATTATTTTTATTTTCCGACCCATGAATCTCAGGACAAGTATGATTGCAGTATCTCATATTTCTAGAGTGTTCTATGGCTTATAAAGCACTCTTTTTTACATACACAAATTCATTTGATATTTACAAAACTACTAGAAGATAAACCAGGTAGATGTTATTTTTTTCATTTTAGAAGTAAAGACATGAAGAACCAGAAAGGCTGAAGGATTTATTTTAGGTCACACAGTCTTGAAAGAAGACTTAAAACTCCTGATTTGTGATAATTGTCAATTAGTCTCTCACTTTTCTTAGGTGCCAGAGCTTCATCAGATCACTAAGTGCGTCTGTGCTTCCTGAGCCCCATTGCTCAAAATCTTAATATTCCAATGTTTCAAGTACTGCAGTTTTAGCATCGAAACATAACGGTGCCCAGTCTGTTGGGGTGTGAGTCTAGATGTGGAAGGTTTGGCAGCATGGTAAAACTCAACCTTGATGCTTCATAAACAACTGACTTAATAGATAGGGGATCTCCATTTCCAAGTTTATAATGGAAAAAAGTATTACTCTCCAACTGTTTATTTTGTGCAGAACTTCTTGAATTTCTTCCTACCCTACCCTTTAACAGTTCCTTAGAGTCTTTTTGTACAGTAAGTGCCCAGTCCCCTGCCCCAATTTGTGGTCTCAGGGTGAACCCCCTAAGAAACCAGTACAGTCATGATCATTTCTTTGAGAGTCATGGACTGAGGCAAACTCAGTCTTTTCCAGTGGATAGACCTGTGGTGGGTACATTTCTGGGGCCATAGTTCTCACATAGATTCCAGAGCAGAAGATGATGTGCTAGTGCACGCACACGCGCGCGCGCGCACACACACACACACACACACACGGATGTGGGGGGTGGCAAACGAAAGCAAAGCCTTGCAAGAATTAAAAGGGAGTCCTGACAGATTTCCAAATCCCTGTTCCAGTGCCTTCCTGGGAACTTGTATTATCTCTGCCCTTAAGTTCTGGGCCACAACCCTGGAGCCTTACTCATAGATAAACCTGAATTCAGTATACTTAAGATCACCTTTCAATCCAAATGAAACAATTGCTCAAAGAAATTTCCCTTCTCAGGCAGAGAATTTCACATTCAGCTCTTTAATCCATGCCATGTGTCATAAACACAGTGAAACATTGATGTAATTATGTGAAGGACAGAGTGGAAATTAAAAGGAGGAAATGTGGTCTGGTGGTTAGATTGGCAGACTAAATGTCAGGAGTTTTGTTTCTGTTTTTGACATGACCCCAGGGACTCAGTCTTTTGCTTCCTGGTGTCACCCTTAGAACTCAAGAGTCTAGGTCTGTCTCCTACTTAAATAAACACAGCTCTTGACGCCCTGGGACCCCTTTGAGGGCAGAAGATGCCTATAAAAGTGGAGGAGTCAGAAGCCCACGCAGACTCAACAGCTAGTGTCACAGTTGGCCTGTACTTCCTTGTCCACAGAACAAGGACAGCAAAAATCACGCCTGATGGGGCCAGTTTCAATGATGGGAATCAAAGCCAACCTACTTTTTATCTTGTGACATAGTTACCAGCTCACCACAGGAAATATAGTGTTATGGAACTGACAGGTTCCTCTGTATATTTGACTAGAGACAAGTGCTCTTCTTTCTTAATTCTGCCCTCCTGCTTCCATAAGAAAATCACTTGCCTTTCAAAACCATGGTGTGGCACTTTTTAGTCCCAAATCCTGTATGTTTGCTACCTGAATTTTCTCATTGGCTGAAAAAAAATCATTGCATGTTTCTATTTACAGATAACATCATTGTCTATGTAGAAAATTATCCGCCCCAAAGAAAATACTTACATACAAATTAAGCAAAACATGTCCAGGATCTATCTGCTGAAACTTATAAAATGCTGATAAAACACAAAAAGTACCGAAATAAATGGAGAGACATCCTATATTCGTTGATGGGAAAATCTAATACAGTGAAGATATCAATTCTCCCTAAATTGATCGATAGGTTTAATGTAGTTCCTGTTAAATACCAGCCAAAGTGTTTTACAGACATGGGCAACCTTATCCTGAGGTTTGTATATATAGATGCAAACCCTAGAAGAGCTAAAATCATCCTGACAAAGGGGAATAAAGAGAGGAATTAGGTGACCCCACTGGTAAGGCTCTTACTAGAGCTATCTATAGTAAGGAAGACGGTGTGGTATGGGCAGAAGGAGAGACATAAACATCAATGGAACAGAATAGAGGACCTACACATAGAACTCCACAAATATGCTCCTTTGATTTGTTTTTCAGGAAAAGTGCAAAAGCATTTCAGTGGAGGAGGATAACCTTCTCAGAGAATGTTACTGGAGCAACTGAACATCTCTAGGTTAACAAAAAACTGAAACCCTCAATCCTACACCTCACACATTACACAAAATTAATTCAAAACAGATCACTGCCTTAGAAACAAAGTGTAGCATTCTAAAGCTTTCAGAAAAACACTTAGGACAAAGTCTTCAGGATCTGAAGCTAGACAAAAAGTTCTTAGATCTGATGCCAAAAGCATGATCCATAAAAGAAAAAATAATAAAATGGACTTCATCAAAATTGAGAAGTTTTACTCTGTGAAAGACCTTCCTAACAAAATGAAAAGACAAGCTACAGACTAAGAAAGAGTATTTGCAAACCAATATCGACAAAGGACCAGCATGTAGACTACATAAAGCACTCTTAAGATCCAATGGTAAAAACAAACAAGTAATCCAAATAAAAAATGGGCAATAAATACGAGCAGACATTCCATCAAAGGGTATTTACAGCAAATACACATATGAAAAGATACTCAGCATCCATAGCTATTAGGAAAAGTTAAAAGCCTAATGAGATTATTACTACACACCTATCAGAATGGCTAAAAATTTTAAAATAAAAGCATCAAATGAGGGAGATGAAATTGGATCATTCATACATTACTGGTGGGAATTTAAAATGATAGAGTCACTCTGAAAGTAACTTGACACTTTCTTATAAAATGAATTTCAGGGCACCTGGGTGGGTGAGTCAGTTAAGCATCCAGCTTCGGCTCAGGTCCTGATCTCACTGTTCCCAAGTTCAAGCCCTGCTATGCTGACAGCTTAGAACCTGGAACCTGTTTCAGATTCTGTGTCTCCCTCTCAATCTCTCTCTCTCTCTCTCTCTCTCTCTCTCTCTCTCTCTGTCTCTCAAAGGCAAACTTAAAAAAAAATTAAATTAAATTAACTCTTCAATTACCATATGACTCAGCAATTGTAATGTTTGGCATTTATCCCAGAAAGTGTCCGTTTATGTTCATACCAAAACCCATATATGTGAATGGCTAGTTATAGTAGCTTTGTCTGTAAACCCTGCACTGGAAACAACCCAAATATTCTTCAGCAGGTGAATGGCCAAACAAATGGTAGTTCATCCATACCCTGAAATACTATTCAGTAATAAAAAGAAGCAGACAGCAATAACTTGGATAAATATTAAGGGAATTATGCTTAGGGGAAAAAAGCCAATATCCTAAGAGGTAATATACAATATTAGTTTTCTGTTGCTGCTTCAACAAGTGACCGCAAACTTAGCAGCTTGAACAACACAATTTTATTATCTTACAATTCTGGAAGCTAGGAATCCAAAATCAGTCTCCAAAGCCTGAAAGTCAAGGTATTGACAGGGATGTTTCCTTCTGGAGACATTTCCTTCACTTTTCCTTGACTTTTTCAGCTCCTAGAGGATGCCTACATCACTTGGCTTGCAGCCCCTCCCTGGAATTCCTCCAACCTCCATCATCACATCTCCTACTACGATGTGTCTGATCTCGCGCCTCCTTTTATCAGGACTTTTGTGATTATATTGGACCCATCAACATAATCCAGGATCGGCTCCCTCTCTTAAGACCCTGAACATAATCACCTCTGCAAAGTACCTTTTACCATGTTGGGTAATGTATTCAGAGGTTCAAGGAAGGAGGATATGGACATCTTTGGACATTATTCAGCTTATCACATATACTTCTTGATTTGATTTATAAAATATTATTTAAATGAAAATATTATAGAATTAAAGAACAGATTAATGGTTGCCATGGTGTGGGGAGACGGCAGCTGCGAGAGGGCAATACTTTTGGTATTAGAACTGCTTTGTATCATAATTATGGTGGCACATACACAAATCTAGGTAAAAGAGACCTACATACACACACAAATGAGTATAAATAAAACTGTACAAAAAATGAAATTTGAATAAGATAGGTGGATTGTATCAATGTTAACATGCTGCCTGTGATATTATCCTATGGTTCTTAAGACGTTATTATTGAGGGAAACTAGGTGAAGGGTACATGTAATCTCTTCGTATTTCCCACAACTGCAAGTCAATCTGTGATTATCTGAAAATAGAAAGTTTAAAAAAATGAAACAAACCTCCTAGAAAGTCAGTTTTTATTGTAGAAATGTAATAATACCTTAGGTTGTATTCAAAGCACAGCTAATAGAATTACAGGGGGAGATTGTTGTAAGAATACAGAATCCTTGACCATATCTCAGAACTCCTTGATCAGAATTTTGGGGGGATAAAAGCCAGGAATCTCCATCTTTACAGACTTCCCAAGCAATATATTATCAACTAGGTTTAGAAACCTCTATCTTATATTATGCACTGTTTTTCTTTAAATTGTTCTACTTTTTGTTTACAATTTCAAGAAACACATAGGTCCATCTTACCAAGATAATAGCAGAATGGAAAACCCTCTCATATACTCTTTAGGGGGGGTTTTGAATGAGTTTAGAGAAAAATTGAGTAAGAATGAGGAAAACTTGGAATACTGTGTATAAAAACTATCAGGCTGTTACTTTGGATACTGTGTCTCCCTCTCTCTTTGCCTTTCCCCCACTCATGCTCTGTCTCTCCTTCAAAAATAAATAAACACTAAAAAAACTTTTTAAATTATCAGGCTGATGATTTATGTCTGAATTAGCCTACCAGAAAGGTACTTGTTTTGAGGTTCTCCTTAACAGGAGAGAAGGCCGTTGTGTGGAAGAGAACCCTAGCGGGAGAGAAGGGACAGGTGTGCACATAAAAAGGGGACACACTGAAAACAGTTGGGTGCTGCATTGGATGTACAACTTACTTTAAAAATGGAAGACTTTGCATAATTGTTAGAAGGCCCAAATTGTAGCATTGAGAGTCAGGTTATGACAAGAACCATTTTAAGTTGCCAAAGGGGTAGGAAAACCAAAATGGCCAGATACAGAGACTGGAGAAGAGAAGAGATAAAATGACATTTCAAAAGGCAAAAGTAACTTATGGTTTTATGAGTGGATTTTTTTTTGGAGGGTCCATGGATGAGAGCCAACAGAAATGTCTCTTACAAGACAGCGTTTATCTATTGTGCCTCCCTTACATGAATAGGTGTTGCATGAATGAATAAAGGTGAGAATCCTACAATCTATGACCTGACACTAGCTCAACTGAATTGAGATATTGCTCGTTTGGAAACTTTTCCTAAAAAATCAGAGCCTGTGTCCTACCCACAAAGTTAATTTAAAAACCTGATGGTGGTAAATTAATGCAGGCAATCAAAATCAGATGTCATAGAAGGAAACAGTGTACCAGGTTTCTGCACGATAAACTTGAGTGTTGACTGATAGTCATATGCTGATTGTTATGTTCCTGGTTGCTACTCATTCCCTCATTTCTCTGAGTACTGGAATGGTCTAGGGTCCAAGACCAAGGGAGCTGGTATTTGGAACCTCACCAGAAAACACTATGTCGTGGGATTATCTATCCTGTTAACCACATTGGGCAGTATTTGCCTCATGCTTTCAAGGATGGAGGAAACCAGCCTTATCATGGCCCCCTGATGCCTAAGTCCCTCCATGTGAAGAGGCAGCCAGTTCTCCATAGAGGACATCTCCTCCTCTGCTTATCAGACACTCACCATTTAGTGAAGGGACTCCCTGCCCTGGTACCATTTCTCTAGAGCTGTGGCCTCTACAAATAGAGCTGGAATCATGGGCCTCCTTTGGAGAGAAACTGAGACTTCTGCCAGCAATATTTGCTAAGAGATTAAGTGACATAAGATAATGTTCATTGTAAGATCTTAATGAGTTCTAGGACCTTAATCTACTGTGATGCGTCAGCCTCAGGGTATGTAATATTTGTTAATGTTCTTTTTATCAATAAATTTTGAAATATGTTGTAGCTAGAGTTCTTGAGAAGGGGGCTGATGCTAGTTTATTGGGCCATTGAAGAAAATTGTAGAGGTGCTTGGGCTTAAACCAGCAGCTGTGTGTGCCTCCTGGAAGGTCATCTAAGTCTTTTGTCCACCTCTAATGGCATGAGAGTTACATGGGTAGAGGTGAGAAATTTACAGCCCATGAGAAGACCCTGGCCCAGTTCATGGTTTATATGTGACGAGGAATACCTTTTTCTCAGGTCTGCTTCCTAGTCCTCTCAGGTCAAGGAGGAATCGATCTTCCCCTTGTGGATTCTGGGCCTGGAAACTGGGCATTTTAGAGAGCGATTGTCTCTGAGGTCAAGTGTGATGTTCCTATTTCCATCTGTGATCTTGAATCTGAACTTCAAAAACAGAGATTTGGCCTGTTTAGCCAGGGTCATCTCTATATCTCTCTCCGCTCCCATGTTATTCCAAGCCTTCCCCTATACCTTGTTAGCACTCTTATTTAAACCAAATCACTGGTCTGGCTTTAAAAAGACTACAAGAATGCCTCTTCTTGAACTTCAAAGTCTAATCCTTAATTACTGGCAGTGTTTCAGTATTTCTTCACATAGCTCTCTGGATCAGACCCTCCAGATCTTTGGGGCGTTCACTTTATTGTGCAGCACGTTGGCACACCTGGGTCATAACTTACTAGAGTAGAATGGTAAACCATTAGTCAGCTTGCTGAAAGGGGTAAAGAATTTAGGTATTGCTGGATTGTCTATAATTTCCTACAGGTGAACAATTGATACAATACTGTACTTAAAATTCCAATACCATTCTCCTCAAGAGCTTAATAAACATTTTGGGAACTAAGCCAACATTACTCTCCCATACCTGCCCTTTCATATCAAAGGGATAAAGGCCAAGATTGTTCCTCTGCAGTTTCATTGTTAGCTTTTCTTTTCCAAGGTCAAGGACTTTCCTTTGGGCTAGGAAGCTCAATCTAACACCAGCACCCCAGGCCCATTTTCCTGACCGACATCCATGCTGAGTCTCCTGGGTGTGAGATAACATTTAATCAAATCCATAAACACAGGGTGGTGATCTGAAACACTTGTGAATATGAGGATTGTGTCCCATCCACCTGGCTTTCTTATTATAGGATTAAGGTGTTGAAATAAGGCTGGGGATCCTGTGACAAAGATCAGATTTACCATAAACACTGTGATTTATTCCTCCCTGGAGAATTTAATAGACAGGGTGTCTTGTTGCTCGGGTATTGTAATTCCAGGTCTGTAACAGAAGGAGAGCATTAACTGGGTGCCCAGTGACACCTTGAGCACCTAGCTCGTTCTCACCTCCAGCTCCATACTTCTAGTAAATGGCTGGGTTATGTATCCCCACCATTGCCAAGAGCTACTCTTCTCACATCATCTTCTGACCGCAGATACTTGCATTCTGAAGAGCTTTCCAAATGTTCTTTTCAGATCATCTTTATAAATCCCTTAGTGAACAGCCTGTGAGGGATGGTGTAAAGAGCACACCTTTAGAATGTATAGCATATCCCATGGGCGTGAAATGCTTTTGAAAATTGCCATGGCGTTCTCTCTGGAGCATATATGAGGTCCAAGTGGATGTCCCCCATGCGAGACATACCATGCCAGCCCAGAGAGTGGGCGCCTCAGTGGCAGCAAGGCCCCCACATCTGGTCTATTTTCTTCAAACCACCTCACACGCCTCCTCACCCAGGCCATCTGTTGTGTATTGTTCTGCTCCTGATGCCCTCAGACACCTTCCCACTTTCCTCGTTCTCTCCTCTTATATTATTTCATCTTCACATTCATCTTCATCTTGTCCGTTTACCAACATGAATTATGATGCCTTAACCTCTGAATGCCAGCTCCTTTCTGCCATCAACATCCAATTTGGGTTCCTCTTGGTCATTCATGCAACACACATTGATAGAGTACCTGGAACATACCAATCGACAAACTAGGTTTGGGGTACCCACCCACTGGTGAATAAAGAAGCATGCCCTTTGCCCAGTGAAGCTTACAGCCTATTGAGGGAGGGAGGCAATTAGCTGGAAAGCTAACAAATAAATAAGAAGAAATGAACAATGAGACAGAATAATGGGGAGAACCTCTGCAGGGAGGGTGGTGACATTCACGCTAAGACCTGAAAACTGAGAAGTCGGGTGTCCTCTGGGAATGAGCGGGAGCAGAGCACCTGGCAGAATGAGCAGCATGTCGTGTGCGGATGTATGCTTTCCAGACCTGTGTGTGTGGATGACAGATGGGAGGAAGGCAGGAATGGAGGAGGGGAGACTGCTGTGTGGCTGTGGAAGGAGTCCAGAGGGAGAAGGTGAGGGAAAATGGTGGCAGTGACGGTGGAGAGAAGGGACTATGGAGAGAATCGGATATAAGGGGTGAGAAATTGAGAGGAGTCAAGAGTGGAGCATTCCAAGCAATGTAAACCCCTCCTGATTCTTTCAGCCCAGTGTCAGGTACCCCAAAAAGATCAAAACATGTTTGTTCCTTTTCCCTTATTTTTTAAGATTTAACAATTCTATATGCCATTTGTTTGGCAGTGACTCGAGTAATAGCCTGTGATATCTCTTCACTTTTTTTTAAAGTTTATTTATTTACTTTGAGAAGAGGGAGGGGCAGAGAGGAAGGAGAGAAAGAGAGAATCCCAAGCAGGCTCCATGCTCTCAGGGTAGAGCCTGACACAGGGCTCAAACTCATGAACTGTGAGATTATGACCTGAGCCAAAATCAAGAGTGGGATGCTTGACTGACTGGGTCCCCCAGGAGCCCCCTTACAGTGTTTTTTTTTCAACCAAGCATACTGGAATGTATCATCAGATAAACACTAAAAATTATCCAATTTACCACCCTAGGAAAAAGTTGATGTAGCTCTTGACATAATCTCTTTCTCTGATAGCAAAGCCATAGTAACAAAGAGGAAGCATCAATTGTAACTCCTGTTTCCAATCTTAACTTCATTGAATATTATATTCTTGATTAATCATGGACTTATGTTCTAGGGTAATATTAGTTTGGAGTGCTTTTCTAAGAGTTCAGGGCCTATTTGTGCCATGCCCCTTAGTCGTGGTCATAGATCAGAGGGCAAATGGCAGAATTGCACTGGCTGGGCAATGCCAAGGCTGAGCCAGATCTGTGTGTCTGGAATGGATGGCCACATCGCAAGGGGTCAGTCACATATTGTCACAATCAGGCTTATTTGCACTGCAGAAGCAGAGGAATCTGTGCTTGACCTTTGGAGGCCGGTGACAGGGGGAAGGAGAGAAAAGCTGAGTAAAGGCTGTTCTCCATCACCTGCAGATCAGACCGCCCCAAGGAGAGCTCAGGTCAGACTCCACCTGAGTTTTCTGCCCAATCAATGGAGGTCTGAGAACCAAAAGATGACAGGTGGACTTGTACATGGCTCACCTGAAGAGTGTTCTGGAAGAGGTCCCTCAAGTCTCGGGCCTGGAGATTTTTGAGCAGGAAGGTTTGGAAGAACCATGCATAGCATACTGGTGGGGCTGGTGGGAAAGTCCCAGCAATCAGCCATCAGTACCTAGGGGGAAAATCTTTTATTAAAAAAAAAAAAAAAAGATAGCCTTCATATAAAGAGTTCTATTGTATAAACATGTGCAGAAAGTTGTGAAATCCACTTAGTATTAAACATTCTGCTGTACCTAAAATAGCAAAGCAACAAACACAGGCTATTCAGTCTTTCCACTTTGGAAAAAGAAACACTGCGTCAATTCAACCCATAATTTTAAGCCTGCGATCACGGGCTCTTTCTAGACTAGAGGAGGGGTCTGAATGAGTGGCTTTGCTACTGGTCATTCCAGCCATTTAGAAAGGGCTCTAGTCTGGGCCCTGCTGTGGGGAAGGACCGTGTCTAAACAGCTGCAGCTGAATCAACCGACCAAAAATGTGGGTGAAGGTAATTAGCTGTGGCATGGCTGTTTGAGCAAGCCACATGGTTGGGTCACAGGCTTGGCTCTGGCACTTGTCTAGCACTGGCAAGTGCTGACCCCGTTATAATGACTGCGTTCGGCTGCATTATGCCCCTTTATTTTTCAAGTCCTAACATGAAAATAAATACTATCAGTCAAAAAGGACCAACTGAGAACGTGGAATGGAGAATGGGCATAGAATCGTTCACTCGTGATGTCAGCGTGGAGGAGCAAAAGTTTTAGGACTAGGTACTTTCATTTTTCAGTGTTATGGGACTATTGTGCTTCCCTTTCATAGAAATAAGCTGGTTTTTTTCAGTTCTGTGTTTAGCCTGTCGGGCCCACCCTAGTCCACAGAGGACCCACACTGGCTATCATTTTCCTCCATATTGGAAAGAAAACAAATCAGCAGGGGACCTTCCTTGAGTGAGGAGTTTCATAATGATAATACACAGTGACATGTAAAATGGTTTTTACCAATTTATCTCTATGATCCTTTTTCTTACTGTGTTGATGCATTTTTTAAATGAAGACTGCCAAGAAAATTCACTACCACTCTATCCTAAAGCATTACTTAAAGCTTTTTAAAAATTTATATGTTTTTTTTTTTCTTCCTGGCAAACTAGCCAGATGTCAATTACCAAGATACTTGAAGTTTCAAAAGGAAATACTTTTGCTTCTCTCCTGGCCTCTGTGAAAGTGATAATATGATGATTGGTCAGACTGGATTTCTGAGTTTGAGTAACTTTTGCATGTCTGTCCAGAAGAGTTTGCTAAATTGGCATTCTTTTAAGCTTTTTATAGGAGCCCAAAGGTGTTATTTGGGCTGAAGTTGTGCAAAACTTAAAACATGTCGCATACCGTGAACTTGGGTAGACGCGGTTGCTCTGAGAATTGTGTGCTGCTGTGAAAAAGAAGAGTGCTTCTGATTCCGACGTTAAGGGCCTTCCACATCTGACAACTCGTATGGACCAGGTGAGGGCAGAAGTCCCTGATCAGAATGTCGCTCCCACCATGCGTTCCCACAGCAGCACCACACGCACACCTGCATGATAACATTCATCCCTTTGAAGGTAAACGTATTCTTACCTGTTTGTTTCTTCCACTTAATTGTGAGTGTTGGGACAATATGGTGGAAGGACAGGGGTGGGTTCAAATCCATTTAGGCCACATTTTAGTCTTGAGACACAGGTTAAACTAAATAATCTCCCTAAGTCTCTTTATCACTTGGTAAAAAGAAAAAATAATAATAATGCCTTTATCTTAGGGTTGAATAAGAAACACATTCTTAGTAATCAATGGTTAGCCCTTAGCAAGGGATGCAATCAATGCTTGTTAAATAAGTCAACTAATGAATAAAAAGAGAAGGAGCAGTCCTCAAGACTCCTTTGAGTCTTCTTTCCTTTGAGAAGGAAGTTTTTCTGGAAGACACTCCATTCTCTTTACCCGAGTCAGGTTCCCTCACCCAAATTTCCATCACTTGTACCCATGTCCAGGTTTTATTCAGTGTCAGCATACGAAGGGTGGGGGAAGGGAACGGCAGTGACTCCTGCCTTTCATGCTTACTTTGAATTAGTTAGTAGGTTGAGTATTGGGGACCATGTTCTCCATGTAAGTCCAAATCCATTCGAATGGGGAAAAAATAGGTGTTTCTCAAAATTTTTGTGGGCAAGTATGAAGAAAAGTTTACAGTGTTACAAGACATGTCCCCAGATAGCTCGTGATGAACCCTTGACTCTGTTCTGGGGCCAGTGTCAAGGGCACTGGAGGAAAGATGAAAATCCACTCCCTACCCACCATTTCATAGTACTGTGTACTTTCTATTAGTTTTTTTTTTTAACTAAAAAATAAACTTACACATCCATCACTATTATTTAATTTGTTCTCCGTTCAAAATAAAATATTTCTTTCTCTGTGTCTTCGCTTGTTGCTCCGAGAGCAGAAGGTGATGAAAGGGAAGCCTCCTCAAAGAAGATGAAAAGCACCCTTGTTATGAAACATCCCATTTTCCATGGTTAAATACTATTTAGAAGACAGGTAAAGCCCTGAGTAGTTTCCCTGGTGTTTGCCAAGCCCAAAGCCGCAGACGGTGGAGAGGGGCCGAACATGAGCAATGAGGGAATGTGGGCTAAGGGATCCCATGTTTGGACAGATGGTTTCAGGCAGTGCTGCTCGCCAGAGAAAGCAAAAGTCCACGCCTGAAACGCCAGGGCCCAGGAGAGTGAGTGGAGGCGTTTGCGCCAACCGCGTGAGGTCATGGGGAGAGCCAAGCATGAGGACAGGATGCTCAGTCCTCATCACCCCGCCAAGTGTCAAGAGGAGAAGAGAGTGGTTTTAGTCATAAACTGGAGAAATGGATTATTTTTCTTGAAGAAGAGCATTTATGAGAATGAAGTCATGTGGAAGGGGTATCAAAATAAGCCGTGGTGACAGATTTGGGGGGAGGGAATGGTAAGGGGGTGTTAATCCTGCTTCCTTGTTATCTCCTGGCCGTTATGTGTTCTGGGTGTTGCCCTGATTTATTAACTAGGTTTTATTTGAGGTGTCCACCTGGATCCGTGGGTAATGTCCGCCTGAAATACGGGGAGAAGGTGTGGTGACTGATGACTGATGTCTGCCACAAGACAGGAAATAGGAATAGTTCCATTAATGCCACTTGGTGCCATCGCAGGTCTAGAAAGAACTCAGCTTCTTTGGTATTACTTTCCTCATGTTGAAAACAATGCCAACCAAAGGTATGTGAATTATTTTAAGCCTAAGGTGTAACCAATGAGTGTATTGTTTGAGGGTTATTGTAGGTATATTAAGTTCACTTGCTTATTACACTATATTTAGCATTCAAGTAAATGGAGGTATTCAACCTTCTACATTATTCATCATAACCCACTCATTGTGCATAGGCGTCTGGGATTATAGTACTTTGGGGGTTAGGTTAGCATTCACATAATACATGGCACCTGATATAGCCTTACAGGATTATAGGCTTTTGTTGGTTGAGGTTTGGTTTGCAATGTGATGTCAAAGATTGTAACGTTGCACATTTAATACAAAAAATATGGGGCACTTGAAAATGTCTTAGAGACCTGTACTTGTCTATGTATTTTCAAAATGTAGGAGATGAAGCATTAGATACAAGGGAGAGAAGCCTATGTTTTAAATAACTCCTTCATAATAAATAAGCTTTTGGGTTAGAAGACCTTCAAAAACCAGTCCTAGTCCCAAGGATCTGGGAGAGTTCTTGATAATTTACCTAATTTTCCAACCATTCCTCATATTCAGGCAGGACTTCATAGGAAGGGCTTCTGGAATTATTTTGCACAATTTTCTTCTTTAAATTTCCTAAAGCAGATTTGACAGTCTCCTTGAATAACCTATTACACAGCAAATCCAAGTTTTGTGGGGCCTGGAGCTCATACAAACTTGGGGGTTCCTTTTGAAGAAAATGGATACAAAAATCCCTTTTACAAATTTTATATAAACATAAGACATGTAAACACATCAGTCAATCCTTTACCAGGGTTTTGGAAGGGGCTTGTAGCCTTAACTTTATCGGCCCTGAAGCATTAACTTTATCAGCTTTGTATTTTTTTTGTTAAGCTTTAAAACTTTTATTTTATTTTTTAATATTAAAAATTTCTAAATTTAAATTCCAGTGAACATACAGTGTGGTATTAGTTTCAGGTGTACAATATAGTGATTCAACACCCAGTGCTCATCATAAGTGCCCGCCTTAGTCCTCATCACCTATTTAACCCATACCCACCCCCACCACCCACATCCCCTCTGCTAACCATCAGTTTGTTCTCTATAGTTGAAAATCTGTTTCTTGGTTTGCCTCTCTCTTTTTTTTCCCATTGCTCATTTGTTCTATTTCTTAAATTCCACATATGAGTGAAATCATATAATATTTGTTTTGGTCTGACTTATTTCACTTAACATAGTACTCTAGCTCCATTCACATCATTGCGAATGGCAAGATTTCATTATTTTTGGTGGAGATCTCTATCTCTATCTCTATCTATCTATCTATCTATCTATCTATCTATCTATCTATCTATCTGCTACCTCCTTGTTATCTATTCTTCAGTCGAAGGACACTTGGGATGTTTCAATAACTTAGCTATTGTAGATAATTCTGCTATTAACATCTGGATCCATGTATCTCTTTGAATTAGTATTTTTGTATTGTTTGGGTAAACACCTAGAAGTACAACGGCTGGATGGCAGGGTACTTATATTTTTACCTTTGTGTGGAGCCTCCATAGGGTTTTCCACAGTGGCTGCACTACTTTGCATTGCTACCAATAGGGAATGAGAGTTGGTAGGAATAGTGCACAAGGGTCCCCCTTCTCCACATCCTCCCCAACACTTGTTTCTTGTGTTAATTTTAGCCAGCCTGACAGGTATGAGGTAACATCTCACTGTAGTTTTCATTAGTATTTCCCTGATGATCAGTGATGTTGAGCATCTTTTCATGTGTCTGTTGGCTATTTGGATGTCTTCTCTGAAAAAATGGGCAGAAGACATGAATGGACATTTTTTTGTGGACATTCATGTCTTCTGCCCATTTTTAAATTGGATTCATCATTTTTGTGGTGTTGAGTTTTATAAGTTCTTTACATATTTTGGATACTCACCCTTTATCACATATGTCATTTGCAGATATCTTCTCTTATTCTAAAATTTGCTGTTTACTTTTGTTGATCATTTCTTTTGCTGAGACTGGAAACCATAAAAATCCCAGAGGAAAACACAGGCAATAACTTCTTTGACATCAGCCATACCAACTTCTTCCTAGATATATCTCTTGAGGCAAGGGAAACAAAAGCAGAAGTAAACTTTCTGGATGTCAGCTCCATGTTCTTAACAGTCAGTAATTTGGGCTAACTTTGTAATCCTGCTGGATTTGAGGAAATAGCTACCTCTATTCTGATTTCATTTATCATATTCTTCCAGGAATGGGAGTCCAGGTAGTAAATTTTGTGAGTGGGTAAATTTTTAAAATTTATTTTCAAGACTCTCTGTAATTCCCAATAGAATATTCTTTAATACACTCATCTGCATATAAAGAGCAGCAGGTTTTTTCAATAAAATACTCTGACATCTGAAAATAATGAAATTTTTTATTATTTTTCTTTCCTTTTCCCCTTTTGCTCCCCTCGACTACCTTTTCATTTCTCCTTCCTTCTCTTTTTCTGTCTACTTTTTATTATTTATTTAATGTTTATTTACTTTTAAGAGAGAGAGAGAGCAAGCACAAGCAGGGGAGGGGCAGAGAGAGGCAGACACAGAATCTGAAGCAGCCTCCAGGCCCCAAGGTGTTACAGAGGGCAGAGCCTGATGTAGGGTTCAAATTCATGAACCGCAAGAACATGACCTGAGCCAAAATTGGATGCTTAACTGACTGAGACACCCAGGTGCCCCTGCTTTTATCTCCTCCTCTACCTCCCAATGCTCCATTCTTCTTGTTTTTCTTTTTTGTACCCTTTTCTCTTTCTTCTTCTTAAAACTATATAATAAAAATTTTAAAACATCACAACTAAAACATCGACTACAGCAAAAAGATAGGCTCGTTGTTCCTGCATACCCCTTTCTTATTTATACTTATAATTTATTAGGGTTATTGAGTAAACTCAAATTAATCGTGCACCCACAAAAAGACTTGAAGACTCACAAAAACCAGAGTAAGTGACAATAAGTAGCAATCAAGTCCCTCACGTACAACAGGCACTAGCTGTGGACACATTTCTGGTATCTGAAACTCCAAAGGGACGAATCATCAAAACATACAGAAGAAAACCAAATTCTATTTTTAAGTTTCTTTTTCCAGATACTATTCTATTTTAGTCTTTCTCAAATTGGGTCTGCTGACAAATTTTAGAGCTTTGAAAGTTTTTTTCCCCTTAAAAGTTGTCTTTTCATTATTGAAATTTAGAAACATGTTTTATGAAAAATTTAAAACATGAAATATTTCAAATCTCAGAAACTAATATGATGCCAAAGGAGCCTATTGGTCAGATTTCAGAGTTGCTGCATTATTTCTGATCTCTGGGTTGTTTTGGTTTATTTTAATGTATAAACCATCTCACATATATAGGTAAAGCCTCTCTTCCAGACCCCCTTTCTCTTTCTTCCCATTTTAAAGTTAACTACTAGCTTGATATTGGTGGAAACACTTCTAAATTATTTTGTGACTTCACAGACGTTTTCTACAGTAGCATTTCATCAGGTTACACTAAGAATTCATTTTTTTCACTGCAAGAATGGATTAAACATTTGTTATTCATCCATCTATTTTGGTTACAAAGGTAAAAGTACAGAATAAAAGTACTGAAAAGAGATTAGGATTCTTTAATTAAATTAATTAATCAATTAGATACTAATTTGTTAAATCACATATTCAACAAATATTAACCACATACAAAGTTCTGGTTCACATTGTTTCGATGAAAAATGACAAAGGACATGCGTTGGGTTAAAAAGGAACAATTCTGATTCATCCAATCCTGACATGTTCTTGGTATTATTGTCAAAGTCATAGATAAACTGGGAACTGGGACCATGGATTCTGATGCCTAGACTTATCTGGTGAACCTTGGCATGACCTTGGGGAAGTGGATAGCCCAGGCTCTGTACTATCATTGGTGAAATATCAATAAAAGCAAATATTTTCTTCTCACAGAGATATTATTAGTATTAATAAGTTCACGCATTTGGAACCTCTGAATAAAAGTCTATTCTATGGGGTGCCTGAGTGGCTCAGTGGGTTAAGCATCCAACTTTGGCTCGGGTCATGATCTCACGGTTTGTGGGTTCTAGCCCCGCATCGGGCTCTGTGTGTCAGCTCAGAGCCTGCTTCCGATTCTGTTTCCTTCCCCCTCTGCACCTCCCCCACTCATGCTCTGTCTCTCAAAAATAAATAAATGTTAAAAAAATTTTAAAAGCTTATTCTAGGCTAAAGATGAGATAAATGTTAAGTAGAGAAGAACAATAAACATATTATTAATTGGGGATCTTGCTTGTTGAAAATCAGGAACAACAATCATTTATTAGTTTAAATGATGCTTTACATTTTAACTGCAGCCAATAAAATTATGTAAAATATTGAGAGAGACAGAAAAGGCTACAAATGTAACACATATTGATGTGGACTGGGATTCCCAAGCACTGGTAATATCTCAGGTTAAGGACACTAAAGACCACAAGATTTACAAGCCTGAGTGAAAACAAGAAATAATTGCAGTTATCAACATGAGAGAGAATATTATGCCATTAATAAATTTGCTAGTTATTTTATCTTTACTAACCTCACCTTCTAAATTACATCATCCTTAAGATCCTCCTCGTACTCTGGCTTTTTTTCCTCTTCGGGCACGTAGTCCTTTGGATCTATAGTCATGATGAATGCATTTGCACAATAAGTGTCTTGAAAGTGACAGTGTGACCAAAATCTTGGGATGAAAACAAAATATATTCCTATTATTTAATACTTAATGATATAGCAATGATTTAGAAACTAATATTTTTACGAGTCGAGACGTAACTAGTAACTTAGAACATAGAGTTGATTCCTTTTACTTTTACATTTTTGTATTAGCAAGAACTCTTGTGGTAGGAAGATTTGTTTCAGTGACAGTCCGGACTGGAAATTAAAGGATCTGATTGTGTACTTCTAACTTCCCCCTCAGGCAGCTACTGATAATGGTCTGGCTTTTAAGTTACAGTCTTTGGCTCACAGTTTTCCTGAAACAGGCAGAAACGACAGGGTGATTATATTTCTACAGTTACATAGAAATATCTGTCCTCCTCAGAGCACTGACTGCAAGTTGACACACTAGGTAAAAATATAGAAATATATTAAAGGGATGGATATATATTCAAAGTTCAAACTTTTAAAGATTCATACTTTCAATATATTCTTTCTTGGTACTTTTATAACACACTAGATGATAAAAAGATTTACAAACTGCCACTGTTAAATAAATCTAAACATTGCCCAAATTCATTTTAGGCAAGATGATTTTTTCACATCAACTGAGATAAAATTAGTGTAGCTTTGAAATGATGTTTAAGAGTATGTTTGATTTTCCCATTGGGCCAGTAACAGCTCCAACACAAATACGTGTGGACACATGGAAAAGAATGTTCACAAATGTAAGGCATCTTTGGCTGAAGTTCTCAAAGTATGGAACAAACTTCCAAGTTAAAAAAGTTGTAAAACTCAGTGATTATTTCAGCCAGGTCTACAGACATTTGAAATTCAGTTAGCACTATGGAAGTGGTAATAAATATGGTTTGTAAGGGTGTCTGGGTGGCTCAGTTGGTTGAGTGTCGACTTCAGCTCAGGTCATGATTTCACTGTTTGTGGGTTTGAGCCCCGCGTCGGGCTCTGTGCTGACCACTAGCTCAGAGCCTGGAGCCTGCTTCAGATTCTATGTCTCTTTCTTTCTCTTCCCCTCCCCTGTTCATACTCTGTCTCTCTCTGTCTCTCAAAAATAAATAAAATATTTTTTAAATGGCTTTTAATATTTAAACTTTTTAAAAAATGTTTTTATTTATTTTTAGGGAGAGGCAGAATGTAAGTGAGGCAGGCGCAGAGAGAGCAAGAGCCACAGAATCTGAAGCAGCCTCCAGGCTCTGAGCTGTCAGCATGGAACCCGATGTGGGGCTTGAACTCATGAACTGTGAGATCATGACCTGAGCTGAAGTTGGACACTTAACTGACTGAGCTACCCAGGGGCCCCGGGTTTTTAATTTTTATAAACTATGCGTGTGTAATTTTTCTGAGCAGGAATCATTGTTCAGTTTATTCCAAAGCCCACTGAAGGCAGCAACATTCAGCATTACTTTGGGTGAGCTATTTAATCCTCTACATTTTATTTCTTCACTTGTAGAATAAGACCAGTCCTTACCTCACAGATTGGTTGAGGGTGTTTAATGACCTAATACACCTTAAACAACCCCTCGCCCACTAAGCATTCAATGATTATCTGTTATTATTATTGTTAATATTGTTATTAGAAATAATAGTACAAAAATTGTTAACAGAAAGACAATGAAGGCTCTTTCCTCCATCTGTTTTCAAAGGTTTCAAATCTTAATTTGGAATGCTTCCATATTTCTACTCAGGTCTAAAGCACTCAATCTAAGACTTCTTTTCTGTTAAAAAGATATAATTTCATATGTCAAAGAAGATTATTCAAGGTTTAATTATACTTTGGACAAAGAAGGTAACTGAATGTCTTTGGCAATTGGCATTTTTCTCTAAATTCCTACACTTTAAAAAATGAGGCATTAACTCTTCATTAGAGGACCCACAGTTTTGGTTGAGTCCGATAACAGACTGCTAGTTTCATTAGTTTGGAAGAGACCCCGTAACCATAGAGTCCGTATAACCCAATGAAGGGAATGTTTTTACCGATCAGGGTTCCAGGAGAAATGGATGAGACACACACTCAAACCAGGTAACTTGAGAAAAGAGAAAATGACGATAGGCCAAGATGTTGCCGGGCGCAGTGAAGCTGGGGGATGGGTGCTAGCAGCACCCTGAGCCTCTACCTCCTCAGGCCCAGGGAGGGGGCAGTCCTGCCAGGCCTGGGGCGGTGGCCTGTGGGTAGTCTTGCTGGGGGACAGCAAGAAGTTCACACACACACACACACACCCATCTCCCTAATCTCCCTAATGTGGGGTGTGTGGGGCGTGTTGTTCATTCTGTTCAACGTCTTGACTCGAGAGCAGAAGCCAGAGGGTGGAGAGAGCATCTGCCAGGCCAAATGGAACAAATCCCACAATGAGGTTGTTCTCTTTTCTCCCTTTCCTCGATCCCATAATGATGGACAGAAAGAAATAAGATTGCTCTTCCGAAGTTTAGATGAGGTAAGCAAAAGGCCCACGTCATATATCACCTTCACAGATACATGACTCTCGGAAAATCTGAAGGTGACTTGGGGCACCTGGGGGGCTCAGTCAGTTAAGCGTCCCACTCTTGGTTTTGGCTCAGGTCATGGTCTCACAGTTTGTGGGTTCAAGCTTGGCATCTGGCTCTGCATTGAGAGTATGGAGCCTACTTTGGAACCCCTCTCTCCCTCTCTCTCTGCCCCTCCCCCGCTTGAGTGTGTGGACTCTCTCTCTCTCAAAAAACAAATAAATAAAAACTTTTAAAAAATCTGAAGGTGACTTTATTTACAATATTCACATATCCAAGGAAAGAATATGTGCATCAGAAAGAGGCTGATCAAAGCTGCTGCATTCTAATTAGACAGCGCTGTTCTTTCCAAAATTCCCCCTGAATTCCAACTGTTACTTTACTTTGAAACATACAAACAAAATATCAGACAAATGACTTACTCCAGATATCAACAGACATTGCTTACTTCCACTGCATAATTTCAAGACACTGAGTCATTTTATGATAAAATCACTATGGCTCACATACTTTTAAAAAATATAGTTTACTCAAACATATAAACAAGCAAAGGATATATTTGGTTATTTGATAACAACTACTTTGTGTGTGCCGTGTAGATTCACAGAGGCAACGTTTGGTATTTTCAGATGGGATGGTATAGATTTGGCTTTTATTTTTGTCTCTATGGTGGAATTATTGACAAAACAGTGAGACAAAATGTATTTTTACCATTTTATGCCCTTGTGCAATAATCGTCAGCTTCCTTTCTTATGTCCCACCAGCAATTATATCCAGTAGGTCTCAACATTAATTTACTAGATGTATTTGATTAATTAATGAATTAAGTAGAAATTTAAAAACACTTCACTTCCAGGGAAGGTCATATTTCATTAATATTCTGCTATCATTTTATCATTTATTTTAAGGATTAAGCCTGTGAAAAATTATAGTAAAAAAGCTAAGGCTTTAGACAAGCAAAATCTATTCATTTAGTAGTTGAAAATTGTTATTATATGATTGAGTGTAAATTTTACAACTGTAATAACAGGAAAACACAAAGATATTCAATAAAAAAATATTGCCATTCCTAGGTTTATGTAAAATTCTGCAATGGCCCGTGGGCAAAGCAGGATGGAGATGTTGGTGTCTACAGGGCTAGTGACAAGAGGGTGAAGCTTGGGAAGTGTATAAGATGTATCAAAGATGTGATTGATCAAAAATGGAAAGGGACAAAATAATCAATCAACATCCCACAGTAAATGGGCTTACTGGGAAACTGGGCAGCAAAAAGACTTTCTGGCCACATGGGAAATAGGGAGGAGAAGAAATACTGCCCAAGGCGATAATGAGGATATAAAAAAATCATAAATCTCTGTAAGTCAGAGGACATGGTGTGCCAAAGACATGAGGGACTGTGTGCATTAAAATGTAAGATTACTTCTGTGTCTCATCTGTGTAAGAGTTACCTTAATTAAGATGGCAACCTAGCGGCCATTTTGCTGTGGGTTGGGGGAGAATTACATGCACCGACAACCCCCACCTGCAGACCTGGATGTCTCGTGCCTTTTGAAAACAACCAATCATGAAGCTCCAGGTTCCCTTCACCCGACAAAGAGGCAACCAATCCCACCCTGCCACAGTCCCCAAATGCCCTTACTTGGCAATCTGCCCACCCAAGACCAAACCCGGAACTCTTTCACCCATAAAACACCTCGCCCTCCCCAACCAGGCACGACTTCCCTGACTCAACCGCTACTCGAGTCACAGAACCTTGCCTGGGGGCCACAGACCCCAATAAAGGCTTTCTTGGCTCCATAACTTGGTCTCCTTCTTTCCTCTATCTCTGCCTCCACCTATTAAATCTTACAATCTAGGTTCCAATGGTACTTGGACCCCATGATATGTGAACCTCATGGTATATGGGTCCCATGGTACCTGGACCCCCATGGTACTTGGACCCCGTGATACTTGGACCACATGGTACTTGGATCCCATGGTATTTGGACTCCGTGGTATTTGGATCCCATGATACCAAATCCATGGTACTTAGAACTCATGATATTGAACCCCATGGTATGTAGGTCCCATGGTTCTTTGACCCCATGGTACTTGGACCATATGGTACTTGGACCCTGTGATGCTTGGACCCGTTATACCATGGTACTTAGTTGCCCTAATATATGTTCTGGCTCAGTGCTTTATTTATTTATTTATTTTTAATTTTTTAAAAATGCTTATTCATTTTTGAGAGAAAGAGTGACAGATTGTGAGTGGGGGAGGGACAGAGAGAGAGAAAGACACAGAATTCGAAGCAGACTCCAGGCTCTGAGCTGTCAGCACAGAGTCCAACCAGGGGCTCGCACTCACAAACCACAAGATCATCACCTGAGCCAAAGCCAGATGCTTAACCGACTGAGCCACCCAAGCACTCCTGGCTTAGTGCTTTTTAGAAAAATGTTTTAATTTCTTAGATATCCACAATGATTGCCATTATATGTCTGAGTGGAAATGTATTTCCTTTACTATTGTAAGAAATTCTTGCTAAAGCACTGCATAAAAATAAAAAAATTTTAAATGGAAGAAAAGAGGAAAGAGGCTAGTGAGCTATGAGTTCAGAGAAAAAAAGGTCCCTTGAACATCAGCCGATGTTTCCAGCGCAGAGTGGGATGCCTAGTACAAAGACAAGGACACTCTCCAGCAGGAGTAGATGGCTTGGGGGCAGCAGCCATTAAGGTTCAACCTGCTCCCCTTACCTGCTCTCATCCATCAAGCTCTTTCTGATGATAATTTGGCTTTTCTTGTTGATTTTTGAGCAAGTGAGCAAGCGTGGGTGAAGATCTGGTCTATTCATTGCTGTGTGTTTCATTGTAAGCTAATATACTGCCATTCTACTTAGTCTACATCAGCCACTGGAGATGGAGTTAATGTGAGTCTTTTCCAGAGGGAAGGATCTACTCTTCATGTTCTGACTGATCAGGTTCCTAAACCTGTAGGGTTCGGGACTAGCCCCCCTGTTAAGTTAGCTTTTCCATGCAAATCACAACAGGAGATCTGGTAATGATCCCCTGGTACTGAATTGTTACACATGATATAGTTAAACTTGGTTACTTCAGTCTTGATCCAACATGAATTCTTGAAATTGCCATGTTTGAGATGCTGCTTAACACACAACCTTCGTACAAACCAGTTAAGAACAAAGACCAAATCTAAAAAGGATAAAGTTGTATTCTGTCTTTTCTTTTTTGGGGGGAGCCACTACAGAGGGAGAGAAATTATGTATGTCTTAACTACGATATAAACTCTGAAGCTCTGGTAAACAGAATAAGAGTAAGTTCTCAAAACCCTGGGATAACTGGAAAATAAGGAGTGAAAAAGTAATGATATACATGGAAATATGAGGCTTTCTTATCCCCCTGGTGATAACATAAACTTGAAGTCTGAGTAAAAGTTTGTCTGTCAAATCAATTGGTTGAATTATAGATTATAAGTTAAAGCCTCTTTAGCTGAATATGCCTTAGAAACTTAAACATCCCTCTCCTTTAGATATTTATAATTTATGTGTTTCCTAAAAGGATTGTGTGGTCGTCTACAGTATATGGTATGGATATAACAAGAGATAAAATCCAGTTATGTATAAATTGCTTAGCCACTTGAATGAAAGAAATCTTAACTGTTTTTCCCCCAACTATCAAACAACTTATGTCTTTGAGCAAGATTTTGTAGGCCATAAAAAATCAAATACTGATTTGGGTTCTCTTCCCGACCTTCATTAAATTATATAGAACATTGCCCCAGCAATGCAGGAAGGAGACCAGCTCTCCGGGGATGGAATTTGTAACTCTGACGATTAGTACCGGAAGTGATCAGACCCACCTGTGTGTGCCGGGCCGTGATGCTGAGGAAGGACTGCAGCGACAGACCTCACCAAGGAGAGTCTTACACGGTCTTAAACATCAAACCACTTGGTATGCACAGTTTCCCCTTCTCTGAGGCGCTGCCACCTTGGGGATGCCATACAGGAGGCATTGCTGGTGTCTGCAGGTGTTTGCAGGTGTCTCCCCCTCACAGGGCTATGGCCTTGGTCACACAGCATCTCACTCTGGCCTCTCCTTTACCCTCAGTCTCAAGTTAAAGCACACGGCCCCGGGGCGCCAGGGTGGCTCAGTCATGTAAGTGTCTGATTCTTGATTTAGGCTCAGGTCATGATCTCATGGCTCGTGGGATCGAGCCTGATGTCCAGCTCTGTGCTAGCAGTGCAGAACCTGCTTGGGATTTTCTGTCTTCCTTTCTCTCTGGCCCTGCCCTGCTTACACATGTGTGTTCTCTCTTTCTTGCTCAAAACAACAAACAAAAACCAAGCACGTGTTCCTGCCATTCTCCTATTTAAAGCTTTTCTCCCTGTTTGCTTCTCCCAAAGTGCTGAGCATTTCCAAGACCCAGGGAAGGGATTATTTAGAGTTTTAGTCCTTGGAGGGGATGGGGCGGGGGGGAGGCAAACTCTTCCAAAGGGAAGAATTCAGATCCCAAAGGCTTTGCTGTGCTTCCTATAAAGAAAGAAAAAGGAAAAATTACTTCCTTTTTCTTCTTTTTTATTTAACTGTATCTACAGCAGCAATACGATAAAGACCCCAAGTGATCACTTTTATGTTAAAACACAAGAATAAAATGACAAAATCTAAATAATAAAGGAAGGAGGCATGTAAAGTGACTATACTAAAAA
Organism: Suricata suricatta; assembly: GCF_006229205.1. Lineage (NCBI taxonomy): Eukaryota > Metazoa > Chordata > Mammalia > Carnivora > Herpestidae > Suricata > Suricata suricatta. The sequence continues at coordinate 61,326,026 of NC_043703.1, read as the reverse complement.
CATAAGTGAATAAAGTGGGGGTTTTGTTTGTTTCACTGCAGTACAAACTTATCTAAGCATCTCAGCAGCTATGATAATAAATCACTTTGGCCAAGCTCTTGACTAAAAAGAGTGAGTGAACACTTTCTGTGTGCTTTAATAATAAGCTACGTTTGCTAGCGAAGCAAGGACGTGTATGCGTTTCAGTGGAACATGGGACCCTGCGGAAATCTGCTAAAGCACCAAGATGATTTGCCAATAGAATTCAACCTTCAGAAGCCTCTCATTCAGGTCTAAGCTGGTTCTTGGAAAATGGTCTCCAGGTAAGCTGTGTACTTTGAGAGTTACCTATAATTGTTCTTGAGAAATTATTCCTTTTTTCAAAAAGTACTTTAATCTGTGGGTGTAAACAATTACTTTGTTTTTCACCATTAAACCTATGAGTTTAACCAGTGAGTTAAATCAGTTGGCACGTGTAACAAGACGCTATTATTGGACCCTGGGGTCAAGTGACAGCAAGCAGCACAGCGTTGTCTGGATGGAAGCCTGGGTTCACGAGGGGGGCGGGATCTGAAACTGAGAATGGCCAGAGCAATAGCCACCAGAGTCTAGAAAAGAGCCAACTCCAAGTCAAAGACGAAGGAAGATGAGGAACCCAAGCATCCAGAGGTATGCCAAACCAGACATTGGAAAGCCAAGCACAACAACACCTAAACGGGGGCAGGAACAGGGAATGTAATGAACAGAGACACATGGGGAAGAGACAGCTCAGTAGTCTAGAGCTGAGCAGAATCCAAGGAAGGTGATGGGAATGGTTTACTGGTATCTATCATGTAACCGGTACAGCCAGGAGCTCTGCACCTCTATTTTCTCCAACCCTCACCGCAGTCTGGTGGTAGGGTCTAGTGTCCCCATGGTATCGCTTCCTCATGGTCACCAACAACATGGGCCAGTGCATATCACTAGCTTGGAAGACAGTGAAAAGGAATTCAAATATTCCTTACATTCCTAATATTCAAAATCCCTTTATGAATAAAATTCTAAACATATATTTCTAAAAACTATGTTTGTGGATGCAAAAACTATATTGTATACTTAACACAAGAGTTACCATTATATTTAGAAGCAAAGTTGAAAGCCAGAAGACCCAGGGGCCCAGGCCACCAGGGTCACTTATCTTCATGTGCCCTATACTGCTATGAACTCCTAGTGTAGGAAAAAAAACAAAAAAGCCAATTTAAAAAAATGCAAGAATCCTTTTATAAAGGATACAGCTGTACACCTAGAAAATTCAGGGATGGTAACCAAAACTTATTCATGGTCATTAAAAGACAGAAAAAGAAGTTCAGAGAAAACCTGTTAGCCTTTAAATTAGTCAACATAACCAGTCCATAGATTCACTCATTCATCCATGAACTAATTCTTTTATTAGTTATTTTTGTAAATAAAACCACAGGCCCTGTGTCAGGGGGGTGAGACCGTTTCCAGGGGCCCACCCTTGGGAAGTTTCCGGTCTGTCGGAGGACTGCATGTTAACGAGGGGCTGTAGCAAAGATTGGTAGGCTCTCTTGTGGGTGGTGCTGGCATCGCCCAAACACTGGCACAGAATAGTTCCAGAGATAATTCTGTGTCAGACAAGAAAACAGTTTTGTTGGGGTAAAGGCCCAGCTCATTTTATCAAAGAAAAACAAGGAGCAAACAAATGAAAAGCCTCCTCTTATGCTCTGTAATTGCTGGGTGGCTTGACGAAGAGACAATATTGGAAACCCTGAGTTTTGTTCACCTGACCAAGCTTCCGGTGACATTTGGATCTTTCTAGAGGACGAAGGTGTGTCGTCGTGGAGAATATGTGAAGTGCTTTAAGTTCTGAAAGTACCCCCTCAAGAGGGGCGACACGGCTCTGAGTGAAGCAGCATCATTACAATAAATGTCAAACACCCCAAAGGGACTGCTGTGAAGGGGCCACGCTTCCTGAGACAAATCAGTGCGGGATTTCAAAACACAGACTCCCTCTTTAACAGCATCCCTTTTATGGGAGGCTATGCCCCGGCTGTGCATAGCTCTGAGTGAACCAGAACTTAGTACTTACCTGCACGAGTGCCTTCTTTTAGACCCTGAGTGGTAATGATTTTCTCAGACACCCGTTAGGCATGCGATCTGGGACCAGGTGAACTGGATTCAGGTCTCCGTTCAGCTTCAGATTGCAACCTGCAGGTAGATTTCATGTCTCCAAGCATCTATTTTTCCCCCAAAACATTTTATCATGAAAAATTTCAAATGAAAGGCAAAGCTAAAAGACTTTTCCAGTAAACATTCATAATTCCACCTGGACCTTGTTATTACCAATTTTACTTCCTCTAGCACACATCTACCCATCCCTCCATCCCTCCATTAACCTATCTTATTTTCTGATGGATTTCAAAGTAAACTTGAAGAGACTGGTATACTTCCCCTTAAATGTGTAAGCATGTCTATATCATTAAGTAGAACTGAATATTTGTTGGGCACCTGGGTTGCTCCGTGGGTTAAATGTCCAACTTCGGCTCAGGTTATGATCTCAAAGTTGGTGGGTTCAAGCCCTCCATTGGGCTCCGTGTTGACAGCTCAGAGCCTGGACCCTGCTTCAGATTCTCTGTCTCCCTTTCCCTCTGCCCCTCCCTCACTCTCTGCCCCTCCTCTACTCATGCTTTGTCTCTCAAAAAATAAACATTGAAAAACAAGAATTTAATATTTGTTTACAATTTCTTCTTTTGATATAAAAATGCATATACATTAAAATACATACATTTTAAGTGGACAAATGTGTGCACCTATGTAATCCTAGCTCCTATCAAGAATGTTCGTTGGTGGACCCCACCCCCCACTTTTTTAGTTATGAAATAGAGGTGAGAGTATCTGTCTCAAAGAGTTATTGGGCGGTTAATACGAGCTAATGACAAGAGGCTGTGTAACATCTGACGTGGGGCACGCAGGTGAGGCACTATTTTTATCACTGTCATTAATATAATCACTGTCTCTTTAATGAGTAGTGCTAATAGATGTGAGGCCAAGTCTGAAAGGGTGACAGTTTCAGTTAAAACCTGTAACTTACTGACTGTAAAAGCCATCCCTGCCCCCCGTGTTAGTTGTCAAGCAATTTGCACACAAGTAGGCTCGTGCAGTAACCACACGGCTGCCTCCGCAGCGTCCATTCTGGGGTCTGGGAAATCCTCTCTGTGCTTTGCCTGCAGTATGTCTGGCAGAATGGTGATGGCAGCATTTCCTCCTCCTGACTTAATTATCACTGGTGTATTGCATTTTCCAAGTGACCTGAATGGACCTAAATCCAATCATCGGAACTTAACCATATTACTTAAAGTATTCATGACATTGTTGATCACTCCCTCCTCCTTGAAACGATTTCTTTCTTTGACTTCCACTCATCACTCTCCTGGTTTTCTGTTTATCTTTCTGCTTACTTCTTTTCAGTCCCCTTGGCTCTTTCCCTGTGTATCTTTGACCTCTAAACATTGGAGTATCCCAAGGCTCAATCCTTGGGACTCTTTCCTTTTCCACACTCATGGGTCATCTCATTGAGTCTTGTTGCTTTCAATGCCATCTTTATGCAGATGGCTCTTGGATTTCTAGCTCCAACTCCTAGTGCTCTCCTGAGCTAGACTCATTTATCAAGTGCCTACTCAAGGAATGGGACTATCAACTCTATATTTTGTTAAGTGAAACTGGAGGAAGGTGAGAACTGAAGAATATAACAGGAAGGATATATGGCGAAGTCTATTAGTTTTCTACTCAAAATCCATTCTCTTGTCTGCTCCTTGCTATCAGTATTCTGATTTTGTCCAGGTATCCATATTTCAAGAGAGTTTTCCCACACCTAGCTCAAGGATAGATCCTGTATAATCTTAAGCGTTGAAACTATACCCTTGCTAATCTTTTGTTTGGGAGAAGTTGTTTCTGAACAAGAAGTTGTGAGGAGAAATATGATGGAGAAATTCTGAGAAGGGCTTCCTTGACAAAAAGAGATGCACAGAAACGGGTGGCCACTCTTCTTCCAATGGACTTTGGGGTGGGCGTGCTGCATGGGATGTCCAGAGCTCATGCAGCCTGCCAGCAGCACAGAGCCAGAGCATGCCTGAAGACAAACCCTATTCTGAGGAGGGTCAAGTAGAATGATGAGAAGGGAAGGAGCCCCTGATAATATCAACCCTTGAAATAACTAACACAGTAGTTGCTCTACAGTTAAGAGGGGCACCTGGGTGGCTCAGGTGATTGAGCTACCAACTTTGGTTCAGATCATGATGTTGTGGTTCATGAGTTCAAGCCCCACATTGGGCTCTGTGCTGACAGCTCAGAGCCTGGAACCTGCTTTGGATTCTATGTCTTCCTCTTTCTCTGACCCTCCCCTGCTCACACTGTCTCTCTCTGTCTCTCAAAAATAAATAAAAAACATTAAAAAAATAAAAATAAATAAATAAACATTTTAAAAATCTTAAAATAAAGCTTCCTGTTATGAGGACACAAGTTTGCCTTATTGTTTAATATAGTTGAGTTGGCCTTTTCTGGTACTTGTGACTTCAGTATGAAAACTGGCATAGTGTGGACTTTTTCAAGGGAGCACATTTGAACGTTCTTATCCATGTTCAACTGGGATAGTCAATGTCTGGTTTTCTACTCTTTCCTGGTCATCTGTTCTTTCTGTCTCGGTGCCACAAAAAACTGACCAGGTTTTTGCTGCTTTCCCTACTTGGTCATCCATTGTGTTGGACATCCTGTTTCTCGCCATTCAGCTTAGAGGCAAGATTGGAATTTTTCAAAAGAAACATTATAGAAAACTAACAATATAGAAAAAGAGTGTCTTTTCCCTCCTTCTTTTCTTCCTATCCTCCTCCTCCTCCTTCTTCTTCTTATCCTTCCTTCCTTCCTTCCTTCCCTTTCTCTCTCTCTTTCTTTCTTTCTTTCTTTCTTTCTTTCTCTCTCTCTCTCTCTCTCTCTCTCTCTCTTTCTTTCTTCCTTCCTTCCTTCCTTCCTTCCTTCCTTCCTTCCTTCCTCTTTCTTTCTTTCTTTCTTTCTTTCTTTCTTTCTTTCTTTCTTTCTTCCTTCCTTCCTTCCTTCCTTCCTTTCTTTCTTTCTTTCTTTCTTTCTTTCTTTCTTTCTTTCTTTCTTTCTTTCTAATTTAAGAGCACAGGTGAGACCAGTACCACATCTGGGCACTTATCTCATCTGGGTAGAGACAAGCACACTACAAGGGCTTTGTAGTCATGAGCTGGTCTTGTTGGCAGAATAAGGAGCAAGGCAGTGGGGCTGGGACATCGTGAGGGTGGGGCCAACGAGCAGGGGAGACCATGTGGGTCTTGTGACCCTGCAAAAGCTTATGACTTAACAAAGAGGACCATGGGAAACCTGTGCAAGCTTAATCAGGGAGTGATTCAATTCGATTTATATTCTTGAAGGTTCTAACTGTTCTGTGGGAAACAAGTTGCAGGGGCCACAGAAGAACTGGGTGCCCAGTTCAGAGGCTGCTTTAGTGCTCCAGGCAGGAAATGACAGTGCTTTGACTAACAGTAACAGTAACAGTAATGGTGACAAGGAAGTGGCCATGTTCATGATATATTCTGGAGATATTACCAAAAGATATTGATAATTGCTTGGGATTGGGAGTGGGGTATGATAAAGGGAATAGAGAAACTCAAGATGATCCCTAGTTTTCTACCTGAGGAGGTAGTAAATGATTGTACCATTTCCAAAGATGAGAAAGATTAGGATAGAGACTGGTTGAAGAACGATAATCAAAGTCATTAACTGTTTACATGGAGATGTCTAGTAGGTAAATAGACATGTTAGATAAACACATACATTTGTCATAATTTGTTACAACAGACACAAGAAGCTAATACATACTTGTTAACAAATTCTCACACCTGTTCTCACATAGTTCTAGAAGCCAGAAGTCTCAAATCAGTTTCAGTAGGTTGAAGTCAGGCTGTCATGCTCTCTGTGAAGCTCTAGGGAGAAACCTGTTCCTTGCCTCTCCTAGTGTCTGACGGCTAGCATTATTGTTCTGTGGCCAGTCCCTGCCTCTGTGGTCTAATCTCCTGTCTCTCTCATCCAAGGAGATCTGTGATTGCATTTAGGGCCCACCTGGGTAATCCACATCAATCTGCCCGCCTCAAAATACATAATTTAGGTCACGTCTGCAAAGTCAATTTTTCCCATATCAGGTTACATCCTAAGATGATAAGAATTAGAATTTGGATATCTTTGGCAAGCAGTGGGAGGGGGGCAGGTACATATATATACACACACACATTCATATATACTTCATATGTATATATATATGTGTGTGTGTGTGTGTGTGTGTGTGTGTGTGTATAAACATGTGTGTGTATATATATATACATATATATGTATACGTATATATGTATATTCAGGCAAATAGACAAATGGCTCCTGGCTTCCTAGAGCAAGAACATACTTCCCACCTAGCTCAGAGAATTTTCCTCATGGATCCCCAACCCAGACATGTCCACCATGGCGGTCTCTGGCTCTCAGAGTTTTTGTTCCCGGTCTTTTGTTCCATCTTTTTTGGCTTTCTTTTCTTTCTTTTTTTTTAGTTAAAAAATATTTAATGTTTATTTATTTTTGAGAGAGAGAACATAAGCAGGGCAGGGGCAGAGAGAGAGGGAGACACAGAATCTAAAGCAGGTTTCAGATTCTGAGCTGTCAGCACAGAGCCCGACACGAGGCTCGAATTCATGAATGGTGAGATCATGACCTGAGCCGAAGCTGGATGCTTAATCGACTGTGCCACCCAGGTGCCCCTTGTCTGGTTTTCTTAAAGGAAATATTTCTGTTTGAATATGGCTCAGTATCTAATCCACTTTGGCTCTTTGGTTCATGGTCGTTCTCCAGTGCCCAGCGCAGGTCCCGGCATGCAGTAAGTGCCCCATGAACGTTAGGTCATTGGCTGAATGAGGGGATGGCAGTGACCAAGCAGATCGTTCTTGATATTTCATTTCATATGATTTTAATGTCATGGATATTAATTCTATCAGGTAATGCTGTATTCCTTTACGTATAATTCTCAGTGTTTAGACATGCCTGGCTTCGAATAGGTGCTCCTCGTCTCTGGAGCCTGGCCACGTTACATCCATTCACTCAATGCCCAGCAACTGATTCCTTGTAGACTCCTATTCCAAGTGAGTGGATCCATTTTAGGATGCGCTAAATTACTATTGCCTATCAGTGTCCCTCCAAGTCTTACATCCTGTAGCATAACGTTGAGGGGATTGTAATAAAGAATCAAATATCACCTAACCCATGTTTTTCACCCCTTTCATGGGTTCTTTGATGACCTTTGGTCCTTTAGGTCACCTCTCATTCTGGAAGGAAGGCTTCATCTCAAATGCTTCAGTCACATGTGCATTCACTGTGCTAGATGAGCTGTTTTTCTTTTTTTTCCTAAATCACACTTGTACAACAATAGCAAACAGAAATTCATCAAAAGAAAAGAGAGTTACTTATTTATCATGTTTGGTTACTTTTTGGCCACTCTGAAAAATACTCATTTTAAAACTAACACATAAGACTGGGGAACAGATAAGACTACGCCTCTGCATTTTTGTTTAAAATGTGACCTTGAAATGAAAATTAAGATCTACAGAAACACTTAACAAAATAAGTGAAATTACGCATTCTGGTGCAGAATTAAATTTAACATACACCTCAGAATTTTCAAATTATGCCTCTTGGAATTAAACCAATGGGCGGGTTGTTTCTGAATTGCTTTCAAACCTGGGGACATACTTAGGTATCATAGCAGACACATACATGAGTGTATCTGCATAAATCATTTGTTTCAATAAAATGCCAGTGTGGGTTAAGAAGAGGAATTACTTAGAAAAATATTAGGCCACTGTGAAAATTGACACTGTAAGATGCAGTGGTAGCCCAGGATCTTTTTAAACACAGTACCCGAAAATAAATAAGCAGAAGAAGAAACTGACCAAGTAAGGGCATGTGAATGTCTTGATATTGAAGGAGGAAGAGAAGTGTAGGAAAGAAGGAATTGTTCAGATGAGCAGGAAATGAAATGGTCACATCACTACCTTAAGAGTATCTTCAAAAGCAGAAATATGGCAGCAGCAGCAAAAACCATTAAAGCTCTATTTGTTAATGAAAAACATGGGATGACACCATTAAAAGAGAATTTCATCATTTTTGGGAGCTAATGTTTTATCTTTATTTTTTTTATTATTTAAAGCTCATTTCCTTATTTTGAGAGAGAGAGAGATAGCACCAGTGTGAGAGGGGCAGAGAGAGAGAGGGAGAATGAGAGAATCCCAAAAAGGCTTGGTGCTGTCAGCATGGAGCCCCACGCAGGGCTCGAACCAATGAAACCGTGAGATCATGAGCCGAGCTGAAACCAAGACATTTTCGCTGACTAAGCCACCCAGGTGCCTCTAACGTTTTAAAGTAAGTCACCCTGCAATGTCTGCACAAAGGAATGACATACCCATATCTACTTAAGCAAGGGACGCACTGACCTAGAAGTATTATAGAAATCCTCACCTCAAAACCAAATCTTGAATGGGAGTAGTTTGGACGATCTTCTCCACTTTTCTGTTATTCTAAGACTCATCTAAAAATAAAATATAAATTTTAAAAAGCCTTTAGGTTCCATGCATGTTAGAGGCGATTGAAATGTGGTGGAAGTTGCAAACGTAAATATTATGGAAGTGCGTGCAGAATGACATGGATGTCCTTGGGTCCTCATCTCAGCAGTCCATTGGAGCCTTATGGAGAAAATTAGGATTTTCACAGTCGTTTGAAGGAACTAAGATGGTTGGTGATGGGTGAAGTCACAACCTCATGGTTTATTTCGAAAGAAGACGCCCCAGCAGCAGTGAGGTGCCTGGATGGCGGGGCTTCTTTAGGCATTAGTAAAAAATAACATATAGATCCAAGAAGATGCTAAGTAAAGGAACCCTGCCCCCTAAAAACCACCCATGACATTTTGGACATTTAGTCTGGGCATTGTGAACTATCATGTTATAATTGGTGAAATAAATCGACTTACTTTTTCATTGCAAGGACGTAAGCGGACTTGACACTTCTGATCGCCCCGAGCTTCTGAACAATTTGACTAGTTTCAAGTTTAAAAAAACTTTAGCAAGCAGTCAAAACATGTACACTGCTTTGGTACCATTCTTGTAGAAATTAACCCCAAAGGGAAGAAAGGCATTCAGCCATCTGTCTCAGCCTGCAGCCCGTGGATCTGAACCAGCCTTGACCCGTGCCCTCAGCCTCACCTCCAAGATGGACCCTGGACTGACGCCCACTCCCGGGCAGCTCTCTAGTGCGTACCAGATGTAACTAACCAGTTATGACCGGCTTCTAGTAAGAAATGCCAAGGAGAAGAAAATCAGAGTCTGAGATATTACTGAGCCCCAAATTATATTATGAATATCCAATAGGAAACTCTTTTGGGTCCACTGGTTTTTGAGCTTTCGTTTTTAATAGCAAGATATTTTGGTGAAGTAAATCTTATGCAGAATCCCAAATATAAAAGGCAGAGCTGATTGACATGGGAATAAGGGAGGGGCCTAGAAGCCCAACTGTCTCCAGTCACCCTCTCTCTAACTTTGGGCTACTTCTTGGAACAACTGCAGCCAAAAACCACTGATACAGCTGACTCCCAGAGATGGACAATGACTTGGTCAAGATATGTAGCAGCAGAATCAGGGCTAGATCCAGAACGACTTCCTTTGGGGCATTTTCCCCACCACGTCATTTCCCGGACCACTTTCCTAGCAAATCTTTCTTAGAAAACCTCCACAGGAGTGCGTGAGTGGCTCAGTCGGTTAAGTCTCTGACTCTTGTTTTTGGCTCAGGTCATGATCTCACAGGTCAGGTGTTTGAGCCTCGACTGGGCTCCATACTGACAGCCCAAAGGCTGTTGTGATTCTGTCTCTTCCCCTCACTCTCTGCCCCTCCCCTGTTCGCTCTTTCTCAAAATAAATACATAAACTTAAAGAAAAAAACCCCTCTACATACTTGAGCTGAAGGGTGTGTTAACTAACCTTATTGTGGTAAACATTTCACAATAGGTATGTGTATCAAGTCATCACATTGCACACCTTATACTTACACAGTATTATTTTTTATTTATTTTTGAGAGACAGAGAGAGACAGTGCGAGCAGGGGAGGGTCAGAGAGAAAAGGAGATACAGAATCTGAAGCAGACTCCGGGCTCTGAGCTAGCTGTCAGCACAGAGCCTGACGCAGGGCTCGAACCCATGAACCTTGAGATCATGACCTGAGCCGAAGTTGGAGGCTTAACTGGCTGAGCCCCCTAAGCCACTGTATACTTCCACAGTATTGTATGCCACTGTATCTCAGTAAAGCTGGAAAAAAATCGAAAAAGGGAAAGAAAGCCTTCACAGTGCATCTTTCAGAGAAACAGACAGAGCCCTGCAGGTAGGGAGAAAGAGGAACACGCTAGTGTCACAGGGCGGGACGGCCCTGGGAGAGACATGACACAGAACAAAACCCACACGGTGCTCGACACACCAGCCCCTGAGCTCCTTGGCAGTGAAGCCAACGCCTCGTTGGGGCTGCGTTTTCCAGAGGACTTGAAGGGCCCCTGACCAATTCTCAGTAGGCATCCCCTCCTGCTGGTAGCCTTCAGTGTGGCTCAGGGCTGCTGCCTCCCAAGGTCAGAGTCAGCCCTCTGAGAGAGCCTTTGATTTAATGCGGAAGGGAATTCCCACTGGCTGATTAAATATTTTGATATTTTATCATTTTCCTGCAGCCAGCAGCTTTTGGCATGCAGGGTATTTTTATGAACGCTATAAGTAAATATTATGGGGTCAGTCACAGAGATGAACATGGACCCACGAGCCTGGGGCTGGAAGGCATTAGGCTTCACTGAAAAAAAGAAAAGTGGGAATGCAAAAATAAAATATTCCAGATTTGAAAATACTTGCAAAACATTGCAATGGTGCATCCAAAAACCCAACGTTAATATGATTAGACCACTAAAAGCAAATCCATTTTAAGTGATGTGTCTAGATATCCAAGGCATCTAATTCATTTAATTTCAAGTTTGCAGCATTTATTAGAAGAAAGGGAATAAGCAGGGTTACACTTTCACATTAACAACCATGAGTTTTGTTTTCCAGACAGAACTAGACCTTTCCAGACTCTTCCACAAAGCACAACAGACAGATTCCTAAGATGCCATGCTGCTACTCAGAGTTTCCAGGGGCCCCAGGCCACTTTTGGTCCAAGTGGGCCTTTGGAAAATACAAGAAAGAAAAAATAAAGTGTGGGCCATGGTGGTGTTATGCTCCAATGCCCTCTTGAGTGGGAAAGCCTGGAAGATCTGCTTGGAAGCGGATGTCACAAAAATCCTCCTTGACGCAGGATGATTCACTGCAGGAAATGTATTCCTTCCTGGGAAACCACTAGCCCTCTGCAGGGGCTCTGCTGGTTTCACAGCTGCCCGCCTGGAAACCCCCGGGGAATCTACGCCTAGGGTCTCGGTCAGCAGCTCCAAAGCAAGACAACTCCCCAGATCATCTTTTCCGCTTTTCTCTCAGCTCCTCTTGCCACCAGTTCAAGTCAGGATGAACAGGAAGAACACTGTACAAATTCATTTGATATGCACTGCTGATTTATTTTTGCGCTATCACTCTTTCTGCATCTACTCTCTTGGCACTTTGCAGTTTGCCCCTCTGCTATGCTGGGCGACTTTGTTCAAGTCCAGATCACTTCACAATCTTTCTGATTAGCGATGGGCATTTATGCAACGCACCCCATACATTTTCTTCTCCTTTAGATGCTTTCAGCATGGTTTTCTGTCATCTTCAAATCTAAGAGCTCAGCCTAACTCCAGGTAATTAACAAAGTCTTAGTGCTGGGCATATAGCAGGAAGTTGATAAATATAGTGGCAGGAAGGGAGAGAGGAAGGGAGAGAGGAAGGAAGAGAGGAAGGGAGAGAGGAAGGGAGAGGAAAAGAACGGGAGGTAGGGTGGGATGAATCAGCCTGGAGCACAGCCTATCTTCCTTCTGGTGATTTGTAAATGCCTGGGGGGCATCCTGATTGAAGGCTGGGCCCTGTGACAGCCCAGGTGAGAAGCCCCCTCCAGCAAGGCAGGCAGTGGAGGCAAGAGGTCAGAAAGGGCACGTCAGGAAGGAAAGGGCTGACCTGTCAGATGGAGTATGAACGGGGCTGGCTTGCCAAGACAAAGTGAAGTGCTAGCGCTGCTGAGGGTGGGGGGGTGGGTGCTGACGCTCCCGCCAGGTGCCCCAGCCCAGGTCCCCGAGGTGCTTCCCAGGATCTCCGGAAATCCTGGTTCATTAACGCATCCTCTCAAGTTGATCCAAATGGAACGAAAGCTTTCTGGAGTCTAGGTGTGATGGCGTCTTTCACTTCCTTTTTGCCTCCCTGGTCTGAATCTAGAACATCAAGAAGCGATTGCACAGGTTGAGAAGAACTCTGGCCACACGGGTGAAGAATGCTCTCACCACCCGCCTTCCTCCGTAGCTGCTGGCCCTCTTCACCAACACTCACACTTACCACGAGGGCTGGGTTCTGGGTGCTGTGAAAGAGAACCCCATAAGGAGCCCGTCTGCCTTCTCTGAGCGACCGTAGAATGTTGTACAGTTGCTTCCCCTGATTGGAACCTGGAGTACCAACTGACCATCTGCATTTGGGTCATCCTTGGAGAAGGTCTGGTGGGCTTTTGGGAGAGAGGCTTCTGAGACTGTGTGAGGAGGAACCTGGCAAGGGACATACTTGTTTTAGCTCCAGGAAATGAGACTCTCTTGACTTTCCAGGTAAATTCTTCAATGCTAGAAAATAGCTAAGGCGGGAGACAGAGAGAGACAGAGAGACCATGATTTTTTAGCAAATCATGTAGAGTTAAGGGCAAGTTTTATTGTCTAAATATGTTAGTAGATCTTTGACAATCATTATAATATATAATGAGAAGAAATACCAAGTACCAGGCAATGTTAATCTCTCAGCTCTTATAAGAAATCTATAAACTAGTATTTTTTTTTAAGGTTTTGTTCACCAGTTTTTCTTGATTCTGCTCACTTCTGGCCTCTCTGCAAACTAGACTGTGTATAAGACCCAAGCCTTGGGGCGCCTGGGTGGCTCAGTCGGTTAAGCGCCTGGCTTCAGCTCAGGTCATGATCTCATGGTTCATGGGTTTGAGCCCCCATGTCGGGCTCTCTGCCGACAGCTAGCTCAGAGCCTGGAACCTGCTTCAGATTCTGTGTCTCCCTCTCTTTCTGACCCTCCCCTGCTCGCGTTGTCTCTCAAAAATAAATTAAAAAAAAAAAGACTCAAGCCCTGTGCTACTCTGTAGCTAACCCCAGTCCCACAGTATGTGAAAGGATCTCAAGAACACCCCTTCTCTGGCACCCAGAGAAGTTTCACTGAAAGAGACACATTTCTTCAAATTCTAACAGTTGTAATGTCTTAATGCAAGTCACTGGATTGCAGAGTTTGTGTCCATTGTGCAAGTAACAGATAAACCAAAGGGCCTCGTGGTGATAGTGTGATCCTGTCCTCGCCCACTGTTTCCACTTTCAAAATATGTTAAAACAATAATAATAATAAAGCTGTTCCAAATACGCCAAATCCAAAATATCTGCACTCCCAGACTCCACTATTGTGACTGTTTCTCGTTGATATTTTATAATCTTATCACTTTTGGCCACACAGCCACATACCACCCTGGGTTATTTATGAAGATAAATCTTCTGCCAAGATCAAAATTGACAATTATTTTTTGCTGCGTCTAAATTTATTTTTGCTGCCTTAAAAAAGATTTTGAAAATATTTTCCATTGGGTTTATTTGTTTAAAAAAGATTTTGGTAAAGAAATTACTCTGAACAAAAAAATTATACATATATATATATATGTATATATATATATATACCTTTTGGGTTGTCAGTTATAAACTACCACATATTTTGAATATCTTGAATTATCCAAGAGCTGACAATTGGGTTTTAGGATTATTTAATCTTGGCTGTGTTACTATGTTTCAGCATTTTCAGAGTTTGTCTAAAAATGGAACTCTAATCATTAATTTCTGGCTCCTTATCAGCATGGGTTTATTAGCAAATTGAACTTCACATTACCCGGATTTTGTGAGCTTTGTTTTCGTCACCTCTGAAGTGGAAAGAATAATACCTACTTTACAGAATTGCCATGAGAATTGAATGACACAATATAGGTAAAAAATGATTGCCCTTCACACACGAAGTGTTCATTAAAGGGAGCTTGAAAATATGATCTAAAGAATGAAGCTTAAAAATTTTTTTTATGTTTTTCATTTATTTTTGAGAGACAGTGCAAGGAGGGGAGGGTCAGAGAGAGAGGGAGATACAGAATCTGAAGCAGGTTCCAGGCTCTGAGGGGTCAGCATAGAGCCCCACTCGAGTCTCGAACCAATGAGATCATGACCTGAGCCGAAGCCGGACACTTAACCGACTGAGCCATCCAGGTGCCCCGTAAAGAGTGAAATTTAAAATGAATTGGGTGACAACAGTTTGTGCGCATGCCTCCTGTCTCCACAGGCCTGCGTGCTCTGAGAGAATGTGCAGTGGCCTCCACTGACTTTCACCTCCTCGCCAGCTTTCAGCCTGGTCCTGACACAGCGCTGTCTCCCAGTGAACAGTGGTAGCATGGAAATCACATGAAATCCACCTGCCACATGTCTATGGCACAGATAAGTAGTTGCCCATTGTTGTCTATATTTAGAACTGATTTCCTTTCTCTAGACACAAATAACAACTTTAACTCCCGTTGTATAGATCCTGCTTTTGTTTTCCTCTTCTATTTAAGAAACTGGAGCCGAAATTCTAATGTGAATTCAACAAACGAGAGTTAAATAAGCTCATGCCTAGAAAAAGTCAGCAGATAAATGATGTCATCGGCTTTTCCGAGGAGAGGTAAAATTGAGACAACTTGGGAGAGCGGTAGAAATTTGTTACTTGCTTTGGGGCTTGTCTCAGAAACAATGAGCTCCAGTCTGGAGGGCTGAAGTACTGCTGAGAAAAGATTTGACCTCACTCGTGAACGCATCGACCGCTCTGCAGGGAGGAGGCCAAGGTCATCAGGCCACCTGCTTGAAAGAGTCAGTGACAAGCACATTGGGCTTGAACATGTTGCTTTTGCTCCATAAGGAATATATTTCCCAACCTTTTTATCTAATAAGTCTTTTCTACCCTTTAAATATATGTAAATAAATGTATGGGCAAATGCTGCAAATTAATTTACAAATACTATCGGGTGCTATTGCAATATTCTAAGCGTATTTGGCTCAGACGTTAATTAGGGGTGTACGTGTGTGTGTGTGTATGTGTGTTCAAAGAAAACCTCAATTCATAGGACCGTACCAGTATTAGACTAACAGATATTTCAAACACCCAGTGTATGCTGTGAACAGTACAAAAAGGGCTAACAGTTTGGCACAAAAGGGATGGAATGGAAGATTGGGGCCAATTTGTGCAATACTGTGTTTCTGAATTTAGAATATATTTTCTCTCATAGGACAAAATGGGGAAATACGTTTACCTTAAAAATGAAAAGCAACCTAAGTATTGGCTACCTGGAGAGCCACGGTGGAAAGTTTCCCTGGCTGAGAACAGCTTTATTGGACAAGCGTGCCCTGCGAGCCAGGCCTGAGAGCGGCCACCCACATGCTGAGTATTTGTCATTCTTTGTCCTGTGGTCCAAGAGCCACGGGAGGCCTCTGGCAAAGAAAATGGCCTCAACGGGCTATTGGGCTAAAGAAAGGCCTGCCAACAAGGAGAATGAATTGGAAAAGGAGCAATTAATGTATTTGGTCTCGCCTCATAGGTAGCTCTTTCCTAGACACAGGAGACAATCGATATCTCCCTATTCAGTTCCACCTGGACACTTGTCAGTTTGGGGGAAGGCGGGACGATCAGGCCCCTGGGACACCTTCCTGTGGCAACTGACAGCTTCGCCCACTCTCAAAGGAGGGCCGTCTTCTTTTAGTGCCCTTGCCTTCTAGGAATTGGACCATAAGTGTGTTTTCACATTTCAGATTACAGGAACAAGGCTTTGTGTTTAATAAGACACATTTTCCAAACCCTCAGCTAAATATCATTCTCAGGAATATTACAAATTTGTTTAGGAAAGTTAATTCTTATCTTTTGACCCAAAGTACTTTCTAGAATCTGCAGTCATCTGAGCACATTTCTCCAAAATCAGAAGCATTTCTCTAAAAGAGAAATAGCAGCCAATGGTGCAGTGAGTCCCTCGGAGTTCCATCAGGAAACAGATGGTCCTCCCAAGCTGAGGAAGTGAGGAATGTTCGTAAAAGAGTAAGTTCCAAAGGTGTGGAAAGATCTGGGCACATGCACAAAGGATGGTGAAGGACCTTGGGACTAAAGAGCAGAAGGTGATGGTGATCGGTGAGCTCTTCATCACGCCCAGGGCTGAAGGGAAACGTGCCAGTTACAGATCTCGGGGTAGGTGGTTATTGGGAGAGGGTCACTGGAGCAGAGCTGGGACACTGCATGGAAAGATGTGGCCAAATTGTGTCCACTGCAGGAAGGGAACTGAATGCATCGCCTCCCTCTCCTCCCACTGGGGCTGAGAGCTCATTGATGTGGTTTGTGCAGATCAGCCTGCCAGACACAGACTTGGACAGGGAAGGGTGGGGAATGTGTCTGGAGGGCAAAGAGAAAATAACCCGCTCAGTGCAGTTTGGGTGTGCAGTAAACCTGCATAAGATAATAGAGATGGGACATCAGAAAGATGTTGATCGAGGAAGCTCCAAGCTTATGTTCCTCCACACAGTCATGGTGGGGAGAGGGGAACACTCAAAAACCCTTGTCCAAATGGCAACAGTCTTAGACTCCAGGGGCAGCAAATTCAGTTCCCAGTTCCATTCTTCAAATCAGAGGGAGAGAGCAGACCTTATCTGCAAATTTCTGTGTGCATGTGTTCTAACCTGGCCAGGGATTCCTGAAGAACCAACTTGCTCTCTCTTTCTCACCTAACTCAGAACACAGGCCAGAAGGCTTTGTTTATAAAAGCAACCAGGGAAAACACACACATACACCTGGGGCCACAGATTCTCACTGGGGACAAGCAAGAGGCCATCTAAGACCTGGAGGACAAAGTGGAGTAAGACTCTCTAGGAAATCAGGGGGTTCAAAAGCAGCTGTTTACATAAGGGAATCTAGAAAGCCACATGCCTACTCAGGTAAGAGAGAAGCTCACAAAAATCTGGGAAGACTTTAAATTTTCACCTAAGGCTAATCCCTAGGCTCAGAGAAAGCCTAACTAAGGGACTGGTCACCCAGCATAGAGACAATCTGCCAAGGCTCTGAGTGGGGAATGTCCTCCCAATTCCCCAGCCCCCACTGGTGTCTCTCCTTGTATCTCTACCTGTATCTCTATCTCTATCTCTGTCTCTATCATCTCTATCTTTATCTCTGTCTATCTCTATCTCCATCTCTATCATCTTTATCTCTATCTACCTCTATCATCATCCCTATGATCTCTATCTTTATCATCTCTGTCATCTCTATTTCTATCTCTATCTCTATCTTGATGTTTTGTCTGTTTTAGCTCTTGGCATTCAAGAAAATCTCTATCAAGCTGCGTTAGCTCAACACAAACTAAAGTAACAGAGACTTCGATGAACTCACAGGGCAAGGAATAGACTTTGCAAAAATAGTCTGGAAAAGTCACAAAACAAATGACTATCACAGTCTTAAATTAAAAAAAAAAAAGCAAGCCCTGGGGAGAAGTCTGATTTCCAGAATCACGTGTTATAATAATGTAACACATAATTTTCAATGATGATGACAACAACAGTAACAACAAACCCAGGAAAATATGGCTTATTGAAGGGACAAATTCCTTTAATTTGTGGAAACAGAATCCATCTGCAAGAAAGCTGACAATGGACTTACTAGACAATGATAAAAATAACTCTTTTATTTATTTATTTATTTATTTAAAATGTTTATTTATTTATTTTGAGAGAGAGGGAGAAAGAGCATGTGTGAGCAGAAGGGGCCCTGCTGCCAATGCAGAGTCCAATATGGGGCTTGATCCCATGAACCACAAGATCATGACCTGAGCTGATATCGAATCAAATGCTTCATTGGCTGAGCCACCCAAGTGTCCCCTAAAACAACTCTTTTAAATGTGCTCAAAAAGTTGGGGGGGGGGGAAACATGGACAAAGAACTAAAGGAAATGAGGAACATAATATATTTTAAAAATGAGAATATCAACAAAGACATAAGGATTATAAAAGGCAAATAACAGAAATTCTAAAGTGAAGAAGTGAAATAACTGAAATGGAAGTTCCAATAGTGGGTTGCAACAACAGATATGGGCAGGCAAGAGAAAACAAAAACAGGATATGAAGACAGGACATCTGAAATTCTCAGGTCTTGGGAGCAGAAGAAAAGGATTAAGAAAGTGAACTGAATCTAAGGAATTGACAGGATACCATCAAGAAGACCAATGCTGGCAATATCTCGAAGATACTGTGGGCTCAGCTCCAGACCACAGCAATAAAATGAATGTCCCAATAAATCAATTCAAATGAATTATTTTGGTTTCCCAATGTATATAAAAGTTATGTTTACATTACTCTGTAGCCTAGCGTGCAATAGCACTATGTCTAGAAAAACAACATACATACTTGAGTTAAAAAATACTTTATTTCTAGGCCACCTGGGTAGTGCACTTGGTTCAGCATCTGACCCTTGATCTCAGGGCAGGTCATGATCTCGCAGTTCATGTGTTCAAGTCCTGCATTGGGCTCTGCCACTGATGGTGCAGAGCCTGCTTAGAATTCTGTTTCTCCTTCTCTCTGACCCTCCCTTGCATGTGTATGTTCTCTCTCTCTCTCTCTCTCTCTCTCTCTCTCTCTCCCCCTCTCTCCCTCTCTTGCTCAAAAATAAATAAATAAATAAATAAATAAATAAATAAAATTATGAAAATCACTTAAAAAGTACTTTATTTCTAAAAATGCTAACCATCACTTGAGTTTTTAGCAAGTAGTAATGTTTTGCTGGTTGAGGGTTCTACTTTGATGTTAATGGCTGCTGACTGATCAGGGTGGTGGTTGCTGAAGGTCAAGATCGCTGAGCAAACGTCTTAAAATAAGACAGCAGTGAAGTTGGCCACTAACTCTTCCTTTCATGAATGATTTCTCTGTAACACACCATGTTGTTTAATAGCATTTTACTAACATTAGAACTTTTTTCAAAATTCGAGTCATTCCTCTTAAGTCCTGCCACTGCTTTGCCAAATAAATTGGTGTAAAATTCTAATTCCTTTGTTGTCATTGTAACAGTCTTTGCAGCATCATAACCAGGAGTAGTTTCCAGCCCAAGAAACCATTTTCTTTGCTCAGCCATGAAAAGCATCTCCTCATTTGCTCAAGTTTTATTATGAGATTGTAGCAACATGAAATACATGGATCTACAATCCCAAGAAGCTCAATGAACTTTAACTAGGATAACCAAAAGAGATTCACATCATACACATAATCAAACTGTCAAAAGCCAAAGTCAAAGGGAATCTTAAAATCAATAAAAGTGAAGCAACTCGTCAGAGACAAATGATCTTTAATAGGATTATTCTCCAGTTTCTCAACAGCATTCTTACAGACCGGAAGGCAGTGGGGTGATATATTTAATAAGGGCTGGAAAAAAAAAACACCCTCAACTGAGAATTCTCTATCCAGAAACTAGCCTTCAAAAGTGATAGAGAAATTAAGAAATTTCCAGTAAAACAAAAGCTGAGAGAGTTCATTACTATAGAACTTGCTCTGCAGTGAATATTAAAGAAAGTACTTCTTGGAAGACTGTTTTTTTCCAATGCTACCAAACAATGAACTCAGTTCTAAGACTGTCAGTTCCAACAGTTAAAGGCTCAGTCCTGAAAAACTACCCACCCCTGATCCCCCACCGACTCCCCTACTTCAGATATCATTCCCAAGCACAGGTTGTCACCTTTGTTTCTGATGGACTGGCTAGAGATCAAATGTTCCCATATTCCCCTCCTTGGGTTTTGTTAAGTTACTAGTGTGGATCACAGAACGTAGAGACACATTTTACTTTCTAGGTTACTGGTTTATTATAAAAGGATAAAACTCAAGAAGAGCCAGATGGAAGAGATGCATAGGATCCACTCCATCCTCTCTAGACACCTCCACAAGGTTACTAACGCAAGAGTTCTTTGACTCCATCCTTTGGGTTTTTATGGAAGCTTCATTTACATAGGCATGATTGATGAAATCATTGGACATTCATTCAACCTCCAACCCCTTTCCCTCTCCTGAAGACAAGAGGTGAGACTGAAATTTTTAATCCTCTATAATTTTGGATTTAACTTTATTTTTAATTTAACTCTACTTCAGGATGTATGAGACAAATGCATACAACATAATTATAAATCTATGTAAATGGGTATATAATGTATAAAGATGTAATTTATGACTTCAGTTAATGGAAGAGTAGTGGAGCTATTATAAGAGTAGGGTTTTTATGCAATTGAAATTGTTTGTATCAATTCAAATTAGATTTCTATGTAAAAGGCTATGTATAATCACCATGGTAACAATAAAGAAAATATCTGTAGAATATACACAGAAGGGAATGAAAAGAGAATCAAAACATATCACTACAAAAACTGAACACAAAAAGAGGCAGTAATGGGGGAGATAAGGGACAGAAAATGCTGTAAGACATACAGAATACAATAAAATAGCAAAAGTAAGTCCTTCCTTATCAGTGATTACTTCAAATGTGTATGGACTAAACTCTCCAATCAAATGGCATTGGTTGGCAGAATAGATTTTTAAAAACTGAACAATATGCTGTTGACATGAGACTTACTTTACCTCTAAAGTCAGACTTAGTTTGGAAGGTAAAGGATGCAAAAAAAATTTCACAAAATTAATAACCAAAAGAGAGCTAGGGTGGCTATCCTAATATTAAACCACATGGACTTTGAGTAAAAAATTATTACAATAGACAAGGGTATATGTTGATGAAACAGCCAATTCACTAAAAAGAGATAAAAATTATAAAAATATATGATATCCATATTATCAGAGCTCTAAAATGTATCAAGAAGCATTAACAGAATTTAAGGGAGAATGGCTCTAAGATAATAGTAGGAGACTTTCAAAAATGACTGGAACCAACAGACAGAAAATCAAAAAGAAAACTGTGGACTTGAACAACACTACAGACCAACTGGGTCTATCAGACAAATACAAAACACTCTACCCAACAACAGCAGAATACAGTTTTCTCAATTGGACATGAAACACTCCCCAGAATAGATGATATGGTAGACCACAAGACAAGTCTTAAGACATTGTAAAAGATTGAAATCATATGAAGTTTCTTTTGTGATCACAATGGAATGAAACCAGAAATCAGTAACAGAAAGAAAACTGGAAAACCCACAAATATGCAGAAATTAAACAACATACTCTTAAGTAACCAATGAATCAAAGAAGAAATTACAGGGAGATTAGAAAATACCTTGAGACAAATGGAAAGGAAAACAAAAACACAACACACAAAAACTGTTGGGATGCATAAAAGCAGTGCTAAAAGGGAAATTTGTAGCTTAAATGCCTGCAGGTAAAAAAAAAGAGAAAGATCCCAAATCAATAACCTAGACTTTCTCTTTATGGAACTAGAAAAAGAAAAGCAAACTAAACCCAAAGCGAACAAAAGGAAGGAAATAAGCAAAATTAGAGCAGAGCAAAATAGAGAGTAGAAAACAGTACAGAAAAAAACGACAAACCCAAAGTTGGTTCTTTGCAACAATCAGCAAGATTGACAAACCTGTAGCTAGATCGATGAGGAAAAAAGAGCGAAGTCTCCAATAACTAAAAGGAGAAATCAAAGAGAGTGCTATGAACATCTGTATGACAACAAATTGGATAATCCGAACAAAATGGACAAATTCCCAGAAGTGCACATCTACCAAGACCGAATCATGAGTAAATAGAAAATATGAATAGATTTAAAACTTGTGAGGAGACTAATCAATATTCAAAACCTCTCAACAAAGAAAAATCAAGGGCTAGATGCCCTTGGCATCTGAAGAAGTCTGCCAACATTAAAAAAAAAACAACCAAAAAGTTGATACAAATTTTCAACTCTTCCAAAAAATTGAAGGGGATAAGGTTTCCTAATTCATGCTATAAAGCCAGAATTACCCTGATAGCAAACCCAGCAAGGAGGTTACAAGAAAAGAAACTATAGAATCAATACCCTGATGCAAAACTACTCAATAAAATACTAACAAACTGAATGCAACAGTACTATTTTAAAAGATTATATGCCATGGCCAAATGGGATTTACTCCTGGAATGCAAGGATGATTCAATGTACAAAAATTAATCAATGTAGGATACCAGATTAACAAAATGAAGGGAAAACTCTCCACATGATCATCTCAACTGATACAGAAGAAGCATTTGACAAAATAACAGTTACAACTTCATTTTATTTGGGACGTGCTATGAACTAAGCTCTACATGAGGCATTTAATAATATTTTGAATCCCCAAGGCAACACCCTTACATATGTAATATGATATTATTGCATTCCTCTTACATACAAAGCAGCTGAGGTTTGTTCTTCAAAAACTGAAGTAATTTGTCCAAATCATATATACCAGTAAGCTGCAGAGTCAGTATATATGTTCTAGATTTTCATATTGCAAAGTCTAAAGCATTTCTCCTGTGGTTTGTGGTTTTTGCTTCTGTATCTTAGGAGAGTTAACATGAAGGTACCAAGAGCTGATTTGCAAAAGTCACTACCCAGTTGATGGGCTTAGTAAAATGGCATTTACTAAGGCTTTTCATCTCTGTCCCCATCCCCACTGGTAACAAAGTGCTACGGTTTTGATTATTAACTTTCATTGCTGAACTGGGGACCTGGCCCAGTTCACCCCAATACTGACTTCGGACTGCTGGATGTGGTCACCTCCCTTTCCTGGTCTGTCCAGGGCGAGAATGGATCCTCTGGAACTGGCAGCCTCATAACGGAAGAGCACCATAGCGGCTGTAGAAGGGACAGAAAACAGAAAGGAAGTTCACAACTTGAGAAAGCTGGAATCAATTTGGTCTTGACTCAGAGTCATACTCTGTCTCTCTAAAAGACTGGTGCCAACTCACTGAACTTGAGTTATAAATAAAAGTCAGAATTAGAGTTTCCAATTTTTAACGAGTTTTAATCAGTATATTGTTTAATTTCCCAGCAAATTGATGAAATGCAGACTTGCTAAATTGTAAAAACGCCGGCGACATTGTTTACTTGGACTGTTACAAGAAAAGAGCTCTTTAATATTATTTCCTTTTTGTAGTAAAACTCAAAAATAGGCTTCTGCGGACTTCTGACTCTGTGCATCCTAAGCTTTTACACTCACTTTCCAACCTGTTACTTTGCTTTTAGTGCCACAAAGTCAGCGGCTGGGGAGGCAGTAGGCCTGTTGGGCCAGGAGTCCCCACTTTGTAAGTGACATTTCCAGACTGGGAAGTAAAAGAGCAGATGGGGATCCAATTTTTGTGACAGTCGGAGGTGGCGGGACATTCGCTTAGCCTAGCAGCCTGGGTTTTGAGATGTGAGATGTCTGGGGAGGAGATGCTGTATGTGAACTAGTTTTTCCTTAGATTCCATTTATTGCCCTCTGCTCTCTGATAGTCTGGCAACATCCCTCCTCTACCACTGGTCACAGGCATGGAGACCATCCGGGTGACAGTAACAGGAAAGGCACTCCGGGTCATCCAACGATTAAAGCACTTAAATGCTATGCGTGATATGAATGCTGGCGACTGTATACAGCAGGTGTGTATTATACTAGTATCAAGATTCCAACCCAAGTTATCTTTCGTGAGCCCGGCCTATTAATGATTAAGCCCAGCTCCCTTAAGGAAATGGAAGTTCAAAAAAGGGGGAAAAAAACAATAAAGAAAAAGACAACTTTCCTTTATATTTCACACCAGGTCAGGTGACTTCTGCTATCTTCTCTAGGTTGAATACTTTAACCACGGGAAATAGAGCTGCATGCTTTCAGCAAGAAGTTTCCTATCACTGAGAAAATCTGCTTATTACGTTTGCCAGAAGCTGTCCTTCCTCCCAGCCAAAGCGACAGACCAGTGAATCCTGGGCCATGGGGGTGGGCGGCTTATCAGGTTCTCATCTCTGAAGGTCGAGGGTACAAGTAGGTCACAGGCAAAGGCACTGGTGGCCTCTTTTCAGTCCTGCCTCCAGGTTGAGGTAGTTCTGATTTTTAAGATAACCTCTGACTGCGGCAGGGTGGGGGGAAGGGGGCTGAGGGAGGGTCAGGGGAGGCGGCAAGTTAGCAGGGAGCCCCAGAAGCCAGGTATCCCGATCAGGAGCAATGAGAGCCAAGAGAAAAAGCTTGCTCGTGCTAATTAGAACCCCGTGGTACCATCTCTTCCCTACCAAAATATTTACTAAGCCTTTAAACAGAAGACTGGCAACTCCTCAAAGATCAATTCTGCCCTCTGGGATTTTTCAAAATCGGTCCCACCCTTGTGAGTCGGCAGAGACAGAGAGGATGTCCTAGCCTGCAGAGTCCTGGCCCCCAGCCCTCAGTCATGCCAGGCCTGTCTGCGTTTCTCCGTTCGGACCATTAGTGAACCCGGCTGTCAGCAGTAACTTTTGTTCAAGTTCAAATCTGGAAATATCTTTCCTTTATTCTCTGTTTTCCCTCAACCCCACTGCACGCTCCCCTGTGAAAGAAAGTCTTTGTATTGCCAGAAGTAAACCGCTGCTTCAGAACGGTCCCTGTGCTGGGGGGTGGCCCGCATTCCGCAGAATGGAAGAGGAATGTGCCCTTTTTGCTTGTATAACCATCGTGTCTAAAAATAACAGACACCCCTTGCCATGCTGGTGATACACAGTCGCATGGGTGATGAATAATCTTATTGACAGTCATTTTGGGATAAGCAAGAGAGAACAGTGAGTAAAAACTGATCCCAAAACACAAAAATGGGTTATCACAAACCTCGAAAGATGTTTTTGTTCCTTGATCGATTACTCTGCCTTTTTATTCTTCATTTCTTAAAGCCTGGAGAATTGCCCTCAGTACACCTTCTATGCAACAGGCTGCTCCGTGGGAGCACTCTCAGTGCAGGGAGCACTCCGGGCATCTGACCGCCGGCTGGAGGAAGAGCACGTTCCCCCAGCAGAGTGCCCAGGTCTTCCGAAGGTGAGAGAGGTGTGAGCCCACATCCTTCTGGTAAAGACGCTTCCCTTACACTTCGCAACAACAAACCCACTTTCACAGTATGTAAGTTAGATTTTCAGGTGACTCTAAAAATAATCATTCCTCGCAATCACTTCATTGCGAGTTTAGGATATTCCTACCAGCAATTCACTCGTTTTCAGTAAATGGGAAAACCGAAGCAAGAAATAATCAAAGTGGAAAAGTGCATAACTTGACTTCTTTTCCTACTTGTTACCAACATGTTTTTCTCCTTTTCCCTTGTCTTGCCTTTGGGTCTAGAGTGTTTTTCATGATAACAGCACAGGGAGCCCCAGGGTGGAATGTCTTAGTAGCAGTTAAAGGTTAACAAGATGAGTCGATAGGCCCGTTGATGTCACTAAAGATGGAGCCCCATTATGCAAGGTAAGTCCAGGGGTGAAGTTACAGGAACCTCCCAGCCTCTCTCTCCAAATTTCCAGATAGAGCAAGTGTTAGGCTCATCTGCAGCCTGGGGGCAGAAGCTCAGCCAAGTCCTGGAGTAAAGGATGTTCAAATCTGAAGGCACTCATAGAGACTACCTTCCTTAATTTACCGGCTGAGGCCTAGGTAGCTTAACTTTGATCTGGTCCAAGAATATTTCCAAGTATTCTATACGCTGTTAATCATTTTCATATACATTATGTCATTTGTTTCTCTCCCCCTCCCTCAGTTTGAACTGCAAGTATTCGTCCCATTTTGCAGTTGAGGCTTGGAAAAGGCTAATGGTTAGCTGTAAATCATAGAAGGACAAGTAGGTGGGGCAGAGCCTGAGGCTCAGCTTTATAAACCCAGGGCTCTTGTCACTGGGTTAGGCCACCTGTCAGCACCTTGAGCACCATATCCTCCAGCAAACATTTACTGTCTGCTTTCTAGATGTCGGGGGTTGTACATAGCTCTGAATTCTGTGTTCCTGCTACATCTAAGTCATAAATAAAATGGTGTTGATAAATTGTAATGAACGTTACTTTCTGGTCATTTTTAATTTCATTAGGGAAATAAATACAAGGACTGGGGTTTTTTTCCCCTTCATTTTCCTGTGTAGGTAAGGAGTCTCATGTTGGCTTACCTCATGAAGTTGGTACCAGTGCCCCAACACGGATAATCAAAATCTCCTGGGAGGCACCCAGGAGAGTACCTGATCCAACTCTGCCATGTTTAGAGAGGAGAAAATTAACACCAGGAACTTCAAATAAGTTCTCCAAGGCCACACGACTAGCCAGATTCTGAGCCAGGACTGAAAATCAAAACATCTGATTGCCAGCTCAGTTTATAAAGAGTTTTCTTTTCATTTTTTAATGTTTATTTTATTTTTGAGAGAGAGCGTGAGAGAGTGTGTGAGTGGGGAGGGTCAGAGAGAGAGAGAGAGAGACGGGAAGACACAGAGTCCGAAGCAGGCTCCAGGATCTGAGCTGTCAGCACAGAGCCCAATGTGGGGCTTGAACTCACAAACCGTGAGATCATGACTTGAGCCGAAGTCAGACATTTAACCGATTGAGCTACCCAAGCGCCCCAAGAATAGGTTTTAGCCAAGCCTAGTTTGTTTTTGTCATATTAATACTTCTTTTTCTAAGAATGATTTTTTAAAGGGAGAGGATAAAAAGGGACATTTTTAGGTTGAGATACATAAATATATATCTGATCATCATACATATACCTGATCCAAACCTACAAGAGGAAGATAACACTTAAGCACATTCATCTGAAAGAAGATGAGAAAAACTAGGAGCATTTCTGTTCTCAGTAATATTTGTCCTTCCTAATCAAAACCATGTGTGAAGCTAGAAAAGAACCAGGAGCACAGCGTGATCGCCGAAGACAAAGAAGGGACGCCGAGAAAGAAACCTGAGGGAGCAGGGAGGCAGAGCCCCGGCATTATTTCCAACATCTGAGCACACACTCACACTTCCAGTTCCTCATCAGATAAGAACGTTTTGCGCAAATCGGGCCACTTTATGCTGCACAGGAAAGCCTGTAGCTGTGCTCCCGGCCCACCACTTCCTGTGGGAGTCCGCGAAGCAGGCTCAGCCCTTCCATTCCTTTGACCCAAATGCGTCCAAGCCCGAGGGAGAACCTCATATTTCATCCTGCCATTTGGTGGAAGGAGTCCACGGTCAGCCCCTGACTGTCATTAGGGAAATATTGTCCATTTCTCAGGTGTTTTCTTTCCCGTGTGTGTGCGTGTGTGTGTTTGCGTGTGCGCGTGAACGTGTCTGTGCGTGACAGTAAGAAAGCTCAACCTTCTTTTGGCTCCCTGCACTCCAGTTACTCACTATTCATGCAAGTTAATTCTTTGCAGTTGTAAGTTTCCTTTTTCCATGACAACCAAAGCAAATGTTAGGTACAGGAAAGACCTTCAACCTGCTTGGAGCTGACCTCCATCCACAGTCGTTTTTCAGCGGGACTCCAGAACATTGCATTCAGGGTGCAGAGACGAAAAATTCAGTGGGAGGCTGCCTGCTGACGCTCAGTCTTTGGATTTTCATCCTTCGATCAACTGTTCATGAGGCAAAATGGTAAAGAACACATACGTGATATGGCGTCATTTAATTTGTTTTAAAACAATATTCAAAAAGGTTTTGATCGTGATATCTTCAAACTTCTTCCCAATAGTCCCCCGACCTACTCTTCTCTCCTCCTGCTTCCCCTCCTCCCCGATTACCGTGATGCTGGTAATAGTGAGACCTCATGGTTTCTTTTCCACCTGCCTCTACCGCCAGGCAACTGCTAGCACGTTCTGTCACCCAGTCTCCTTCTTGATGTCCCAGCAGGCCTGACGTGGGAATGGGGCTCATCTAATTCAAACCCCCCTGATTCTTCTGGTTCTTCCTTGAGGGTTTTCTCTGGGGGGCCCTGCCCCTCACCCCAATCTGAATCTACTCAAAGGAAAAACACTGCTCTAGGGTTCTTTGGGCCAACGGAGAGCCTTAGAGTCTCCTGGTCTTCCTGCAATAAAAAAACGTCATCCCAGAGCTGACTCTAGGCTGGCATCACATTACATAAGGTGGACGGTGACTCTTTGCTCAGGGCTGGAGGCCCATGAGATGGGATGGCACATCCGCCATCCACACAGCTAGAGCAAACCACAGCACCAAAGACGCTGATCTGAGCTTTCAGTCCGTTTTCTTTCAGGCATCCAAGTCCTGGTAAAACCGAGCTGCAGGAAACATCAGCAGAGGGTCGGTGGGGAAAATTCTCGCTCAGAGGATTTGGTCCTTTGGTTTTTTATTACATTTCTTACTGAAGAGAAGGAATTATTTATTTTCATTAGGACATCTGAAGGAGTAAAAGCCCAGAAACCCTGGGTGGGGACTGTATAATTTATAGAGAATTCCACAGAGGGCAGGGCACAGGAAAAGAGAATGACGGATGAGACCCAAAATTCCAGAAATGAAAGGAACCTAAAGATCTTCTTCATAAATATCAGATTCTTAACAATCTGAAGTTATTCTTGCTTAGTGTTTTCAACATTTCTAAACCCGTGTTCTTTCGCGATGCTTTTTCAGGGAAGCCTCTATGTATCCCTACAACCCCAGATTTTGAGTAATTGCTCTGGGATTTGGGATCATGAAATTATGCACGCTTACAGATTCTTTTGTGCCCCCAAAGGGACTGGGTACTTTGCTCATCACATCCACTGAGGATCCCTGCACAATACCATGGAGGAAGAATGTGCAGGGACCCAGCCTCCCATAGGTGGTTAGCTATCTCCCCAAGATAAGAAAACATTTCCTGTCTTCTAGTCAAGAGCTTTATCCTCCAGAACATTCTGTGTCCCTAGAGTTCAAGTGTATCAAGAATAGGATGTACTTGGAATTTTCAATTCTTCAAATTCCTTAAAGTGCTCAAAATATTTCCTTGGGGAGAGTTATTCCAGCCATCTTCTGGGAACCAAGCACATGGTATATCCGTCATCCAAATGGTTCTTTAGTCAGAGAGAGACGCTTTGATGTTAGAAGCAGAGAACAGAGCCTCAGCCAGTCTTAATCTGCCTCTGAATGAACGGGAGGGAAGTGAATGAGGATGAGACGCACGTAACGTAAAAGAAGGCCCCATGACCAGTTGAACTTGGCTTGGTAAAAACTGGTGAACGTGTAGCCCAAAGCAGCATAAAGCCTCATTTTCAGATTTAAAATTTTAAGAATAAAACTAATTGGCCAAGTGAAATGAGAATTGTTACATGCTTATAAGTGCCCCAGGAATCTTTAGAAATTTAAGCAACGCTCTATAATTAATACTTGTGGGATTTTTTTAAAGCAAGCAAAAGTACAGCTGTACTGCGGACTCACAAGGGAAGATAGAGGATTTCATCTTGAAAGCCATCAAGTGTTCTCTCTCTGAGAACATGAAAGAGGGTGGATTCAGACTAGAGCAAGCCTGAGAAATGCAAGGGACAGGAAAAGACAGAAGTCCCTGGAAGGAATGCGTGGGGGGGAGGGGTAGAGGAACTCTTAAGGCTTTTCTGAAAGGATTGGAGAGCAAAGAAACCTGGGACGCCTATTAGCAAGTCAGAGAAAGATGGATTTCATGATGAACATGACATTATTGAGATCATGAACTGCATCACTAAATTCATCTTTTAAAAAGAGGGAAGAAAATATATCCCCAGGAATTTTTCTTTTATGGGGGTGGGAATGTGTGGAAATCTGAATCTTTTAAAAGTTGGCTACTAGTAAGCAAGCAAACTTTAAAATAAAATGAGGTCAAAACCAAACAAAACTACTGTATTGCCTGAGAAATGGGGAGGGAGCAAACCTTGGAGAGGAAGGGAGAGGGTGTCTGGGATCTGGGCAAGGTCACTTTTCTGTGCCTGCCTTGGACGACAGTGGGGTGTTCTTAATGAAAATGTATTGGGTTGTACACTGTGACCCATGCACTCTTATGTATGCTTAGCACAGGAATAAAAATTAAAAATGAAAATGAAATAATATGGAAGTTTTTAAAAAAGGTAAATATTAAAATATAATAATATATAAACCAGAATCACGGGTGGGGTAGTAAACTAATGAAATGATATAGCAGTGCATAGATTTTTTTTTTTTTTGCAAGAGAGAGAGAGCAAGAGTTGGGAGAGGTGTTAAAGGAGAGAGAGAGAATCTTAAGCAGCCTCCACACTCAGAGCAGAGCCCAACATAGAACTCGATCCCATGACCCTGGAATCATGACCTGAGCTGAAATCAAGAGTCTGTCTTTCAACCAACTGAGCCATGCACGTGCCCTGACACATAGATTTATTTATTTATTTTTGTATTTATGTATGTATTTATTTATACTTTAATGTTTATTTTGAGAGAGAGAGAGAGAGTGCACAGGCTGGGGAGAGATAAAAAGAGGGAGACAGAGAATCCCAAGCAGGCTCCCCACTGCCAGTGCAGAGCCTAATACGGGGCTCAAACTCACCAACTGAAAGATTATGACCTGAGCCTAAATCAAGAGTCAGATGCTTAATCAACAGAGCCACCCAGGTGCCCCGTGACATGTAGATATTTTTAAAGATCACTAGAGAGCTGAAAATGAAAAAAATAGCAGTCAATCAGGGTACGACCATATTTTATTTTTGCAATCAATACATGTCTGTACAATTTTATATACTTATTTGCTTTAAATTTTATGGTGGCTAGCTTTAATTAATAAGAATCTTATATTTTATTTGAAATTAAATCATCACTCTTTTTCCTTTTAAAAATAAATCCAAGTATCCATACACTCTATTTGTTTAAAAAGGGATGAAACCATATAGCCAGATGTGACTTTTAAGAAAAGACTAGTCAATCCACCAAAAATAATTTGGTTGCCAATTACATGGCCAATCTGATACTAGCGATCATTGAGGATGCTAAAGTCAAAGGTTTTGTTTCTTTTAAGACCTAATAATCTAGTTGGGGAGAAAAGACCAACAAATATTTGCTCATTGTTTAGTGCTATGTCTGTAAAGTGATAATGTGAATGTAATAGTGTGAACATAGATGACTTTAAATAGAACATGACTTTGACTCTCTCTTCCCATAAAAAATGTTGAAAATTTTCGAAATAAAAAATTACTATATTGAACAATGTATAGATTATAAACTGAAGTCTGATTATTTATTTCATAGGAATTATCTGGTGGACATCAAAATTAGATGTTGTCTTATTAGATGGGTTCATTCCAATATTTAAAGAAATTGTCATGACAATGAAATTTGCAGCTGGCACTTAATGACATTTTGTGAAAACCCTAGAAACTTTTAAAAAGAAGAAGCGGGGGGCACCTGGGTGGCTCAGTCGGTTAAGCATCCAACTTCAGCTCAGGTCATGATCTCATAGTTTGTGAGTTCAAGCCCCACGTCTGGCTCTGTGCTGACAGCTCAGAGCCTGGAGCCTGCTTTGGATTCTGTGTCTCCCTCTCTCTGCACTTCCCCCTTCATATTGTCTCTCTCTCCTTCAAAAATAAATGAACATTTAAAAAAATTCTAAAAAAGAAAAAAATAAAAAGGGGAGGAAATAGGAAAAATCTGTCAATATCACTGGGACTCAATTATCTACATGATAGGAGAAAATTGGTCAGGATCAAGTTGCAAGCAATGTTGGGGTAAGATTGTACACCAAACTCCATCTGACTTGGGAACATGATTTAGCAGGAAATGGCAAAACAAATAACCAGAGTCTATGTCTCTGTTTACCCAGAAACAAAAACTCTCATATTGAGCAATGAAAAAACAGTCTAGGAGAATGAGCAATGGGTCATCGTAATGTCCACATTTTGGCCTTGTTTCCAGCCCACATCTTTGAGTGAATCAGAATTTTCCCCTTAGTTGAGCTGACTACTGGCTGAGTGTGGTAGGCTGAGTAAGGGCCCCACAAAAGATATTTATGCCCTGGTCCTCGGAACCTGTGACTGTTTACCTTTATGACAAAAGGGACTTTACAGATATGATTAACGTAGGTTTCAATACAGGGAAATCCCAGGGGCTCGATGTAATCGCATCTGTCTTTAGAAGAGGGAGGCAAGAGGGTCAAAAGGAGGGATGAGGCGAGAGGATGACAATGGAAGCAAGAAGCTGCAGCGGTACAGGAGCAGCTCACACACCGGGGAGCGCCCCAGACTCTACAAGCTGGAGAAAGGCAAGGAAAAGCCTCCTTCTCCTCACCCTCCAGAAGGAACCAGCTGAGTGCACCTGGACTTTAGCCAAGTGAAACTGATTTCTGAGATCCAATCTCCTGATATGGAAATGGACTCGTGTTGTTTTGAGCCACTCACCTTATGGTAATTTTTTACAACACATTAGGAAACTAATACATTGGGTGAAGTGCTCAATCTAATTAAATCTGATTTTCATTAGAATGTTCCTCATGCAGGGCATTTGATTAGTGCATAACTTTGGCAGAGGGACAAGTGGCTCACAGTTAAGCAAGGTCTTCTTCCAGGCATTTTTGGGGAATTTTTTTCTTGTGTGTTTGTGGCTCTAGAATCTTTAAACTTGGAGCCTCAGCTTTTTGGATTGTTATAGGAACCCACTTACTGGGCAGTTGTCCTGAAATTCATGTCTCGCAACGCCCATGTCCCACCCCTAAAATGCATGGGGATTGGTATTCAAACTCCAAGAAAAAAGAAACTGAGGACATGGCTTAAGAAAAAAAATTTTTGGCAAATTAGAGATTAAAACACCAACACTAAGGTGTAAGTCTTAAAACGTTTCTAAATTATTCTTAACTCAAATGTCTTTTTGGTGTATGATTTGTTCTTCATGTTCACAACAGCAACAAAAGTGTGAAAAGGATACTTGTAAAGAAAGAATGTAACACATTTTCTCTCTCACTGGGCACCAGGCTCCTTGAAGTCATAAACTATGACTCTGTCTCCACAACAACTGGTCAAGTGCCTGGTGAATAGTAGGTGATGAAACATGCTTTCCAAGGAAATAGGAAAGAAAAAAAAAGAAGGAAGGAAAAGAAGAAAGAAAAAGAAGATATGATTTCATGGTTTTTTTTTTTCTTTCTTGAAACGGAGGGAAATAGAGGACCAGAGCGAATTTTGTAAGCCAGTAGATATATCATCTTGAAATATATTTGTAAAAAGCATTATATTTATTTTTAAACCTGTTTCAGCCTACCAGCTAAGCTCACTACTGAGCCTAGACTGGGGGACAAAAACTGAGTATAGTGGTTTGGGTATTGAGAAATCGTGATAGACAGGTACCTGGGTGGCTCAGTCGGTTGAATGTCCAACTTTGGCTCAGGTCATGATCTTGCGGTCTGAGGGTTCGAGTCTCACATCAGGCTCTGTGGTGACAGCTCAGAGCCTGGAGCCTGCTTCAGATTCCGTGTCTCTCCCTTTCTCTGCCCACTCCCCACTCATCCTCTGTCTCACTCTCTCTCAAAAATAAACATTTAAAAATAAGAGAAATTGTGATAGAAAATGGGAGAGTTGGAAAATGAAGTTTCAAATGAAATTTGGAAGAAGTTTTTGGGCTATTTCAAACCCAAATAACGAAGCTCCAACTTTTTTGTGACTTTTGTTGTAAAACTAAGGTAACTAGAGGCAGAACCTTGGGGAAGATTCCCACATATTGTACAACCATGGAAATATTAGCAAGAGAAAGACACTTGTCTATCCTTCCAGAAACTTAAGGAGATGATAAGAAGATTGAAAGAAAAAAGGCCAGTGCTTGAATAAGAAGGCCTCAATATTTATTGTTTGTTTGATTAACCCATAGTAGGTACGGCACCAGGAAGGGAAAGAGTTTAATGTGGAGAAGGAGGTACTTGAATTACCAGCTGGATTCATGCAGAAACAAACTTGTACCAGTTTGGGCTGCACTCAACTGTTGTGGACTAACCGCCTCTGAAGTGGCTCCC
Organism: Suricata suricatta; assembly: GCF_006229205.1. Lineage (NCBI taxonomy): Eukaryota > Metazoa > Chordata > Mammalia > Carnivora > Herpestidae > Suricata > Suricata suricatta. Next base: position 61,291,893 of record NC_043703.1, on the reverse strand, counting down.
AGATTTGTCGTATCTGGGCAAGGGTGACACAGCATACTGACAAAGGGGGTTACATGGTTTGCACCGGGCAGGCCTTGTGCCCTGGGAAGGACTTCCCACAAGGCAGAACATCTTCCCAGGAAGGAGAAGCAGTAGCAAGTCCGAGGCCTGGATTCTGGTCTGATCGTGACCCTGTGGGAGCTCCTTACCCATCCCCGGGCTGCTGTTTCCTCCCTTGGAACGTGAGGGGGTTGAATCAGATCACCTCCAAAGTCCCCTCCTATTCTGAAATTCCATCACTCTCCTCTTGGCCTAGAGAACAGTGTTGTGCATTAATAAGGGATTTTGTCCTCCGTCAGGTTCCTCTGCCCCAAACTATTTCGGTCCCGACTTGTACACAATAAGGGGCAAGCAGAATCTCCTTTTGATCCTGTGGTTAAAAATATTTGGTTTTTGGGTGTTTGAAGCATTCTCTTCAACTAAATATTGTAACCTTGACATTGCTGGGTTTGTACTTAACTGTTATAAACACATGCTCTTGGCAAGATCCTACAAAATAATTGACTTACAGTGACCTTGGTGCTGGCAACATAACAGCTCAAGTTTTTCATTATCCTTCTGTGCCAGATAAGGGAATTTTCCTCTCATTCAGCTGATTTTTGGCCTTTGTTTGCTGGGTAGTGGGTAGTGAGGGCTTCGAAATGCTCAACATGCTTTGCTGTGATGTGAATTTCAGCAGCCTGTTTAAGGCAGCTATTTTCAGTCTCTTGATACATGATTAATGTGACCATTTTCTCCTGATCATCGTCTTAGACTTAATTACCAGTTGGTGTGATTATTCTTCCTGGTTGTGAAGCCAGACTATTACACCTTTGAGTCATGATCGCAGCCTTGTAGGCTAAAAACCACCGAAACTGCTCTTGGTGGGACAGGAGTGCGATGGTCTCTGTGGACCAGTGAGTTTGAAAAATCTATTTGCAAAGCCACATAGTTATTGATAATAAAACAAGTGTTAATTGGTCCTGCGACTCAAGCAATGTCACAAAAATGAATTGTATTATTCCATAAAACCTCACATATAAATTTAACAAGCACTTCCTTTGAACAGAGTAAGATTTGGAAAGATCAGTTCTCAGCCCAGGTGAATCTTCTTCTTTGGATTATTCCTTTCCATATCAGCCGTATAACTGAGAAAGTGCCATGGAGAGGGAGCTACCTTTACCTCTCGTCATGACTGCCCTTGGTAAAGACAATTCGTTCCTCTCGTTAGCCTATGTGTTCCTCCTTCTAAGTGGTGAGCAGCAGCATCTGGCGATAGGATCTTGATTTACCAGAACATACTAATGTGCTAAGAGCTGTCTGGGAACCACATGGCACAAGAGAATCTGGTAATCAATTTTCAGGTGATAGATATAAACGGGAACTTACCATTTCCTGCTTGTTCCCACTTCTCATCACCAACTAAAAACAATACAGCAACCCAACCAGCTTACCCCCCTTATTATTGACCCAAACTAACCCTAAATTGGAATTTCTAATAAATCAAAGCTTCAAGACCTTGAAGGAGAAAAGGGGTGAGAATAAGTAACTGACAAGAGCTTAGTACAGGGTCTGATACATTTTAGCTGTTTAGTAAATGGTAACTATTTTTAACAGCATAACTTCACTGACTTTGCCACTCCCTTTTTTTAGTTTATTTCAGAGCAATCACTCACCAGCCTTGGATTCTCTCCTATTCTTACTGTTTAGGAATTTGATGCTTAAATTTTATATTCACTACAGCAAAGTTCCACTTCAAGTAATTAATTAGCATGTCCCAGAGAGTTAGTCATAATGGGATTTTAAATGCATCTCTGAAAATCGTAGTGTTGCATTTATAAATTAGAAACCACTTTTCAGAGAGAAGTTCAAATGGAGTGATTTCTTGAGTCAAAAGGTGTATAATTTTATTCCTTTATAAGATATTGATTTGTGGAAAACAATGCTATTTATTTTTAGAAAAGGAATTTCATACTAACATATATAAGTGAGCTTCAGGCAGCTACTCCGAGGTTGACCATTTGAACTTTGAATGAAGTTCAATCCAGGTTCTATCATAAACTTGATTTGGTAGCTTAGGAAATTTATTAAATCATCTGTTTTAATTTCTTCATGTATAAAATGAGAATTATGATATAATACAAGATTCATCCTTACAATACTATAGTGGAAATACACATTCCTGGAAGAATGACCCCCAATAAAATACATTCTTTGTGAGCAAAATGGTGTAAAATCATTTCCTGCCAGAAGCAGAAAGATGGGAGAAAAGGATTATCACGGACCAGGTATCTGTGATTCTGTGATTCCAGAGCCCCGGGGGCACTGCTACTAATTTTGCGTAGCTAAAATCTACATGGCATTAAATTAGTTAATTAATTAATTAATAAAGTCTATGTGGCATAAAGAAAAGGAATCATGGCTATGGGAGAAAAATAATCTAAATCTATATTTCCAGATAATAAAAATTTGCTTCTATTCAAATTTGAAGGAGTACATATTTTAAATTCTTTTTTTAATTTTTTTTTTTTAATTTCTTTTTGAGAGTCAAGGATAGACAGTGTGATCAGGGGAGGATTAGAGAGAGAGGGAGATACAGAAGACGAAGCAGGCTCCAGGCTCCAAGCTAGCTGTCAGCGCAGAGCCTGATGTGGGGCTCGAACCCATGATCCGTGAGATCATGAACTGAGCCAACGCCGGACGCTTAACTGACTGAGCTACCCAGGCACCCCTGAAAGAGTACATATTTTAAAAAACAAAAATATTTACTAGCTGATTATAGAGCTGTGACAATAATGGTACCAAAGATCAAATTGGACAAATAGTGCCCAGTACAAAGAAGGCCCTCAGTAAATGTTTGTTAAATTAAACCTGTATGTAAGCCATGTAAGATATTTTAGAAATAAAAAATGCTATCAAATATTAAATATCAAAAATAAAAGAGCCAAATATTATTCAGGAAAAATTAAAGACTAAAGTTTAGGAGCACTTGGGTGGCTTGGTCAGTTAAGCGTCTGACTTGATTTTGGCTCAGATCATGATCTCATGGTTCATGAGTTCAAGTCCCACATTGGGCTCTGTGCTGACAGTGTGGAGCCTGCTTGGGATTCTCTCTCTCTGCCTCTCCCCTACATGTGTAGTCTTTCTCTCTCTCTCAAAATAAATAAACAGACTTTT